>NC_133327.1:511848832-512148832 GCF_042186555.1 Aquarana catesbeiana | reverse complement strand
CTAAATGGCGGACTGTGGGCCAGATGTGGACCAAGTCACTGTGCCACTTGGAACGCCACAATCCAGCCATTTAGGTGACGGTTCTGTCTGCCTCCCTCTGCCGCTGTCACTATCGCAGAAATGCTGAAAATAACTTCACAAGTTAAACAGCAGGTGATTGGTTGCTATGCGGCCCTAGCAACCAATCAACTGCTGGTTAACTTCAGCAGCACCTCCTGCTCCCACCCATTATTCAGTGCTGCTGTGTCTCCGGCTCTGTGTGCCCAAATAAGGTAGGATGGGGCAGCGCTGCAGGGGGGATGTGAAAGTGTCAAAGGTGCAGAGGCTGTGTAATGTGATGGGGGCCAAATATGCAGGGGGCTGTGTAATGTGAAGGGGGCCAGAGGTGCCGAGGCTGTGATGTGAAGGAGGGTCGAGTTGCAGGGGGGTTAGGATGCAAAGGGGGAGGGCAGAGGACACAGGTGTACTCAGGTGCTATGAAGGTGGGGGAGAAGATACCATTGTGAAGGGTGTTCAGATCAGAACACTACTGTCATGGGGAAACTAAAACAATCATGGGATTGTGTAATAAAAGAGGGGGGTGTACTATAAAAGGGCAGGCTATTCACCAAAATGTTAATTGGTCAATTTGCCAAGAAATATATCATCTCATCTGTTTTAACACATCATCAACTTCAGATTAGATTAGATTTTAACATTTCCAGTGCAAATTAAATCGGTAGTAAACCACGGAAGAAAAAAAAAACACCTGCAAGACAATAGCATAATGTGCTAGTATGCATCGCATACTAGCACATTATAAAATAAACGAGGCCCCAGCAGCCCAACCTGGCCAGCGCTATGACACGTTGCCTCGCCTTCTCTTCCGGGCATCGACGCTGTGTGTGGCTGGAGGCGCTATGGGGTCTCTCCCACGCATGTGTGTGGGAGTCCAGTTTCCAGCGAGGTGCTTTGATTTTTCTGAACCGTCCGGCGTCCGCCGGCCCTTCAGAGCGCATGCACCGCCACTGACGTCAGCGGCTGCATCCGAGGTGGATATTTCCTAAACCGTACAGGTTTAGGGGATATTCATATTACCTACAGGTAAGCTTTATTATAGGATTACCTGTAGGTAAAAAAATGACAAAGTGGGGGTATGCAATCCACTTTAATTCACCTCAGTGCATTTTTTTACGCTTTGATTATAAAATATGTTGTTGTCGTCCAACATATACCAGGCAAAAATAATAAATAAAGCTGTTGACTTTATCTTGAACATTACCTTGACTCTTGTCTTTTCTTCCGTCTTTAACAGAAAGCCCGATCCGTATCCCGGACTCTCCAGAAGCATCAACTGGCAGGAAGCAGCGGACCATTACGCCTCAGGGTAAGTAGTGGAATCTGGAAAGAAACAGGACACACCATCATCATCATTCATCTATGTCCATGATATTATATACACACAGGCATTATCATCTAATACACATTATTATTATTAAGGTCCATTTTCAAATTCATATGACACCTCATACCTTCAGAACACGACTGTGAAGGGGAAACTGTGAAGTGAAGGGGGGGAACTGAGGATACTGAAGTAAGCATGGGATTGTGTAATAAAAGAGGGGGGTATAGTATATGTAAACAAAACATTCATTGTTCAATTTGTTCAATTTGCCAAAAAATATAACATCTGTTTTAACACATTAGCAACTTTAGATTTGATTTTACAGTTCCAGTGCAAATTAAAGCGGCTTTAAACCACAGAAGAAAAAAAAAAGAAACTTGCAAGACAATGGCATAATGTGCTAGTATGCATTGCATAATAATAGCACATTATGAATTTCTATGAAATACCTTAGAACGAGGCCCCTGCAGGCCGACCCGGTCAGCGCTGAGCGGGCTGACACGTTGCCTCACCGTCTCTTCCGCGGTCGCGGGCTCCGGCGCTTCTGAGTGGCCGGAGCTGCAATGAGGTCTCTCCCACGCATGTGCGTGGGAGTCCTTTTACTGGTGAAGAGGTTTGATTTTTCTGCAGGGTCCAGCGGACCTTCAGAGCACATGCACCACCGCTGGCCTCAGCGGCTGCATCTGAGGAGGATATCTCCTAAATAATATTCATTTTACGTACCGGTAAGCCTTATCACCTGTAGTGTTAAAATGACAAAGTAGGGTATACAATCCACTTTAATTCACCTCAGTGCACTTTTTTGTGAGTACAGACAGAGTATTAGCTCGAAGCCCAAACATAAAAAAAACAACGTAGTGCTAGCATGATTAGGAGCATAGGGAAGCCGGGCAAGTCGGGATAAAAACATGTTGTCAGACAACATGGGGCTGCAGGGGATTGGGCAGACAGCGTGGAGGAGGGACTGCAAAAAGCCAGGAGTGTGGGGGAGACAAGGTGAAACCAGACATCCTAGGAGTACACGAGGAGGAGAAGCATTCCTGCCCGCCCTCCCTCCCTACATCGGCTTGGTTCCTTCTATGCTTACTTTTTTGTTGTATTGGTTGTTTTTGTTTATTTTACAGGGTACGTTCGGTTGGGTCTTTGGAGGTATTTTAAAATAACTTGCTGTGCTCAGATGATTGGGACCCATCTAAGGTATGGGTCCCCGGTGGAATGCCAGTTATGGTGGATTAACTGGTAGTTACAATGGTGTATCTGCAGAATGTGGTTCGTCCTCCGAGTCGGTGCAGAGCGGTAGGGAGGGACCATGGAAGTAGTTTACACAGATACAAGGGAAACATTTTTGATACTTTGCCTCCAAAGGATCGTCAACCAAAAGAAAACAGACATTTTACTTCGATCTTTGTGTCAGTATATTTTTGGGCAATTACAGTTGGGCCAATAAGTTAGGAATACAGTAATTTATGACACAAGGAGTCAGGATACATCTGGGGTACCTTTTATTTATAATGCTTTGATGTTGTAGTACAACTTATAACAGGCAAAAATAAATAGCGCTGTTGACTTAACTTTATCTGGAACATTACCTTGACTCTTTTCTTCCATCTTTAACAGAAAGCCCCAGCCATATCCCTCCAGCGTCATCTGGCAGAAAACAGCGGCCCAATACTCCTCAGGGTAAGTACACAAGCTGCCAATATAAAGAAACAGGACACACCATAATCATCTACACATTACACACAGTCATTATTATCCCCTTCCCGCCGAGCGTACGCAGATGTGCAGCCTAGACTTTCAGGGGTTATACCGGGAAGATGCCCGCAGCTGCAGGCATCATCCCGTTACTGTTTTGTAGAGCGGGCGATCGGCTTTCCAAGTATAACAACCGATGCGGCTAAAAGCTGCTCGGCTGTTATACCGGAGGAGCGAGAGGGGACTCCCCCCCCCCCTCCCGCCGCCTCCTGCTGCTCTTACCAGGCCTCCCGATCCACCGGAAGGCCGATCACCAATCCGCCATCTCGGCTACTGCCGGCTGCTGACAGTCTGGAACGAAGCAGAGAGCGGCTTCATTCCATTCTTCTAATTGTAAATGCGGAAGCGACGTCATGACCTCACTTCCCGTCTACTCGGTTGCCAGTGGCGCCTGTTTTAAAAAAAATATACAGTATTCAGAATTGCCCAAAATGGCGATCTGAATACTGTGAAGTGCAAAGGAGGGATCGGGGGTCTAAAAGACCCCCGATCCCTCCATAAAGAGTACCTGTCACCACCTATTACTGTCACAAGGGATGTTTACATCCCTTGTGACAGCAATAAAAGTCATCCAAAAATTTAAAGCGCCCCTGTCCCCGCGAGCTCGCTCACTAAAAAACGCATACGGAAGTTGCGCCCGCACATGTTAATGGTGGTTAAATCGCACATGTGAGGTATCGCCGCGATCGTCACAGCGAGATAAATAACTCTAGCATTAGGCCTCCTCTGTAACTCTAACCTGGTAACCGTAAAAAAAAATTAAAGAGTCGCCTATAGAGATTTTTAGGTACCGTAGTTTGTCACCATTCCACGAGTGCGTGCAATTAAAAAGCGTGACATGTTTGGTATTTATTTACTCGGCATAACATCATCTTTCACATTATACCAAAAAATTGGGCTAACTTTACTGTTTTTTTCTTTTTTAAATTCATGAAAGTGTCCCTTTTACCAAAAAAATGTTGTGTTAAACACCGCTGCACAAATACCGTGTGATAACAAATATTGCAACAATCACCATTTTATCCTCTAGATTCTCTGCAAAAAAATATATATAATGTTTGGAGGCTCTAAGTAATTTTATAGCAAAAAAATACGGACTTTAACTTGTAAACACCAAATGTCAAAAATAGGCTTAGTCATGAAAGGGTTAACATATAAAAGATATTACCATCCATTTTCATACACACAACTCATACTTCAATCACTTCTCCATGAAATCATACAGTGAAGTGTTGTGTTTTAAAGTAGTAAACAATGAAGTGGATTTACACAAAATTACAGTGCAAAATGTGGTGCAGCTCTGTAGAGAAATCAATCAGCTTCCAGATTTTTTTGGGAAAGCCTAATTAAACAAGCTAAAGTTAGAAGCTGATTGGTTTCTGCATAGCTTCACCAGAGTTAGCACTGTGTCCAGTGTTAGTAAATCAACCCTAATGTTTGTATGTGTAACCTAGAATTGTTTATGAATGCTATCGTCAACATTTGCTATCTCTTCTATTTTAGATCAACAAGACCAGCCAGAGGGGAGAGCGCAGTGCAGTCCGCACTCGCCTGTCCTTATTTTGGAGGGTATAGAGCTGCAGAATGAGCCAGAATTGAGACCTGCTATGTCACAGACTCCTGCCTTCTCCCCATGGCCAGAGGAGGAGGTCAGGGGCCAAAGTTCAGGCATGCTGCTGCCACCATGTACTGCTGCTCCCAGTGTGCATGTACTGCAGTCGCCACCTCCTGTCCGGGTGCCAACTGCACCGGGCTTAACTGCACAAATTGAGAGGCTCCTTAGTGAAGTGAGGAGATTGACAACTGAAAATCGAAGGCAGTCACGGGACATGAGAAGGCTTACCCGGACCATACATCTCATAGGCAGACAGCAAATGGACCATTTTGAATTGTTGTTGAGCCGGGTAAACCAACAGCACAACCAGGCAATGGAGCATTTGAGACTCTCATTGATGGAAGCAATTTCCAGGCACAATGCTCCATTGCCTGGGAGCTCGTCTGTTAGTACAGAAAGCAGCAGAGAACCCTCTCCTTCTGAAAACTGAGGGTTAGTTCTTCCTCTGCCCCAGGACCCAAAGCAGCTCAGTTCACCGTTTTGTTTAGAGTTGTATATATATATATATATATATATATATATATATATATATATATATGTATACGTTTTAACATACATGTTATTTTTCTACGTTTGTTTGTGCAAATAAATGCAAATAATTTTTGCCAAATAAAAGCATACTCTAATGCCTTTATTTTGATTATTATGTGATATTTTACACTTTATTACATATCTGGTTGCTTATTGCTTGATAATAACACACATGCTATCACACATGGTAATCATCAACTTAAAAAGAACATCTTTGCCAGTTGTCACCAACAACTTAATTTAGATTTAGCTAGGTATTATACTGGCTCGCTGACCTTACTATTCTCTTTTTATTTCCGCATCATTATATGTTCTAGTTCAAAGTTGCAGTAACAGAAATGGAAAAAGTATCAGTAATGAATACTAATACTATTTCCATTTCTGCTACAGAAACTTTGGACTACAACATATAATGATCTGGAAAAGTGTATAAGTGTTCAGTATACAGCTTTCTTGATTTTAGGTTTGAAATGAACATGCATGCATCACTTGAGATTCCCTCTATGTAGGGATGCACTGATACCGATATTGGATACGAGCAATTTTTGATCTGTATTCGTCAATAACAAATGACTGCCAATCAAGAATCTGGGAGGCCTGGCTTCCTGATAAACTGTGAAGCTGGCGTCACACTCAGTACCTGGATGCACCTGAATGGTCTTTGGTATTGAAAACGAGTACAGAGAAATAATTACTAGTATCCAATACTGCTATTGTGCATCCCTACATACATGTTTGCCGTTATTTTTACATCCTAAAAGATGTGTATGGTTAATGCGTACCTGTGAAGTCTTCAACTTGTATGTGTCTGTCATGATGAAGTCTCATCCACTCATTCCAGTGGTACTTACACTACATTGGCAAATAAAACAAGAGTTACATAAATGAATGGAAATCAATGATGGATGGGGGAGTATGTGGGCAGTTGAGCAACTCACCTATTTCTGACTCACGGCAACGCGATAACAGTCTTTCCTTCCTTGTTGTGGATGATGACTTTCCAGAGTGCCAACTTACAAGTGCCATGTTGCCAACAATGTGGCCTGGAAATTGCATGAATATCTTGGTGAACTGGATATATTAGCAGCAAAAAACTTTTTGCCACGATGTAGGTGCCATTAGAGGGTTGAACGAAAACATTTTGGTGGTGGGGGTATAGGAGACTCGTAGGACCATTGTAGGCCTTCATTTTCATGTGTCTGTATGTATATTAGCATAGCAGCAGACTCAGTATCACCACTATTTCCACCACCAGTACTACAAGTATAGGAGTGAGCAAGCAACAGCCAGGTTGGCAAGATGCATAACACAACAACCAAAACTACAACATTTTTAACTTAATAAATACAAATCCAGCAGCTTGAGCCAGTTTTGACACCTGTCAAGGTAGT
The DNA here is from genome assembly GCF_042186555.1 of Aquarana catesbeiana. NCBI lineage: Eukaryota > Metazoa > Chordata > Amphibia > Anura > Ranidae > Aquarana > Aquarana catesbeiana. The sequence continues at coordinate 512,142,156 of NC_133327.1, read as the reverse complement.
GAAACCCCGAGAGAAGGCAATCCTCCAAGGTGCTGTTTGCACTCATGCATGGTCTGTGCTTTCCTGATATATTGCATGACCATGTGCGCAGTCGCACTGCCAAACGGTTTGCCTTTCCCCTTCATGGTGTTGCTTATACCAAACTTAAAGGGAATGCGTTTGTGTTCCAGTGTCCTAAGTATTGGAGATTTGAGAAGAAGGCAAGGGGAGTGGAAACAACAGGAGTTAGGAGGACTTTTAGCAGGTAAGTTTCACGAACTGAATGTTTTAAAGTTTTAATTTATATGTACAAAAGATACAGCTGTCCCATTTATTTTTTATGATACTAAATGACACAGTTGTCTCAAAAGGACAACTATTTAAGTTAGACTACCAGATCAGTAGCTAACCTTGGACAGGAAAATGGCAGGGCAGGAGGTATGAGGTGGGACTTAGTAGGGGATCATTCCATGCCAAATCATCACAAACCAAATGGAACTTTGTTTTCAACCTGACCATCTCAGTTGTTCATTATATTTTTGATAGGATGGTATAGGGTCAGACATGGAGTAACTAACTACCATATTTAAGCCCTCACATAAATGGTCAGGATGGGATATCTGATGATTTCTGGCATGGAATGAGGACCTTAGGGGAGACGTGGGACTCGGTCAGGTGGTGAATTCGAAATTATGTTAACATGGATGAGTTTTTTTATTCAGCATCAAACTCAAGAGCAGGGTAACCAAGCTTTGGCAGGTTGACTTTTAAAAAAGCCATTTGCTCTAAGAGCTGGGGGAGCAATTGTGAGCGCTGAGGGCATAAAATATTTCCTGTTACAGAAAACACCCGCTCACTCTGGACCGTGGTTGAGGGACAGGAAAGAAGCTCCTGGGCTACCGAGGACAAAGCAGGCCACACACCCTTCTTCTCATCCCAAAAACTTAAGGGATCTGTACTGGGGGGCAAAGGAGGTTCTGCTAGGTAAGCCCTAACTATGTCACCAGCACTTTTTTCTTTTCTAGGGGGCTGTTTAGTGGGTCCCACAAAACTGTCAAGTGCCTCAGCCCAAAAGACTGATGCTCTGGAGGAGTGAGCACTGGCAGCAGTGCTGCTAGTATTAGCTAACAGAGTATCATCAGACATCTCCAGCTCATCTTCTTCTCCCTCCTCTAACTGTATTCCCATTTGCCTTTCCCTCTCACGTACCCTCTCTATCAATATATCCCGCCAGGTGGTGAGAGTATTTTTCCTGAGTGCTATTTTGCCTTTTATTCTGGGGTCACAAATTGTGGCTAACATGAACTCGGGGCGAGGGTCGATGAGCTCTTTTATGCGCCAACTGAGTTGCTCCTTCAGTCTCCTCAGAAGGGCATCAACTTCTGCAAGTATTTTGCCACCAGGCCATCTTTCCCTATTGGAAAGGAAGGAATCTATTTTATTAGAAAGGTGTGCAAAGAGGGGAACCACTTCTGCCAGGCTAGCACTCTCTTTGCTTAAATTGTCAGTGACATCCTCAAAAGGCCTGAGCACTGTGACAACTTGGTCAATCATGACCCAGTCCTCCCTGCCTAGTGGTCTGGCAATACCAATAAAATGTTCACATGACATTGCATGAATTGCCCTCTGTTGCTCGAGTATACGCTCTAGCATATGTAAGGTAGAGTTCCACCTCGTTCCAACATCCTGTTTGAGGCAGTGCTCCACGAGACCTGCCTTTCTCTGTTCCTGCCTGAGAAGGTGGCTATCCTTCACACTACGGTGGAAGTGACCAGCAATTTTCCGGCACGACTCTAAAAGTGCTGCTAACCTTCCACTGTTAGTATTATCATCAAGAGCACACCTAACAACTAGATGCAGGATGTGTGCACAGCAGCGCACACCAACAAACCTTCCATCACGGATAGCCTTTGTCATGTTAGCTCCACCATCACTGACAACAAATCCCATTTTGACGTTTGTGCCTGCCTGTTCCCCTAGCCACTTCCCTATCATTTTCTGAAGTGCATTTAGAATATTGTGTGATGTGTGCTGCTGATCCATCACCTCAGCATGGAGGAGGAAGGAGTGCAATCCTGTCTTGTGCACTGTGGCAGTGGCCACAGCGCTTGAGGTTTTTCTTGACCTTGGAGTTTTTTTTGGTGTTGGTTGTACATCTTGCGACACATTGGGCTGCCACCAATGGGCAGTCAAGGACAGGAAGGCATGCTGGCCACTTGTAGCACTCCATAAATCAGTTGTAAAGTGAACTGATTGGCCAGCAGCCTTCCCCAGCAAATCCTTCAAAACCCCAACACATGACCGGTACAGTGAGGGCACTACCATTCTACTGAATGTGGTGCGTGAAGGGACCTGATATTGTGGTGCCACAGCCTGCATCAGCTGCTTGAAGGGCTCCCCTTCCACAAAATTGAAAGAAGCCCCCCCAACAGCTATAAGTTGTCCGATGAGGCGCGTAATTTTACGGGATTGCTGTTTTGACATACCCCGGTAATGTACCCCTCCAAAATGTTCTATAGTGGGCTGTATGGATGTCTTTACCATTTTAGTATGATGACCTGCAGCTGCATAAGTAGCTGTGACTTTGACACTGCTGCTGGTAATGGTGGTGGTAGATGGGGGAGCCACACCCATTTCTTCCCTCAGCACCACTGGCCTGTGGTGGGTAAGCATGTGTTGCTTCATCCCAGCGTTCGTGAGATGACCCAACAGTCTCCCACGGCTTACTTCTCTGCCGCATAGTTTACATGCAGCTGTGCGGCCATCACCAACTGTCACGAAATGCTCCCAAATTTTTGAACGACGGGTGCTGCCACTGTGTGGTGAAGATTTTTTTGAGAGCGTTTCCTCTTCAGCTGCAGATGCTGAAGCAAGTTGCTTCATTTGGGTTGTAGCCTGGCCTGTGCACTCTGCTATGCTGCTGTGTTTTTGAGATAAAACGGGAGGTGGCCTCATGTCAGGGATAGTAAAGGAGGTTACTTGACCAACAGTTTTGCTGGCAGCTCTAATGTTAATGGGAGACTCAACCGGAACAGGAGAGACAGGTGCCACCGGTGCTGTTCTTTCAGGGGAATACAACAGTGGGGAATCACATTTAATATGGGAAGAATATTCTATCTCATCAATATTTGGTTCCTGATCGAGATTAAAAGGTAGGGTATAATCTGAATCTTCCACATTTATGAAGGAGGATTTATCACCATCAGATGTTGGAGGGTCCTGCTGAATTCCCGTTTCTATCGGATAGCTAATGGGAAATGTGCCTAAAAAATCGCCCTCATTACTTGTATGACCTGCAGATGTCATTTTTTTAGTGGTGATGGTGGTGCCAATGTGAGTGGTGGTGGTGGAACTATGAGCACGCAAAATGTCTTGCTCATATTCTATTATTTCACGTTTAGGCTGCTTAAATGGATCAGAATGAAAAGTATGTGTTGGTGGTACTGTCAGGCCTTTCCTGTAAAAAATACTTGGTGTCACCACATTTCCCAAAGTGCCCATAGCGGAGGTGGTGGTGACACAACTGGCACTAGTAATTGTGCAGGTTGTTTTTTGGGGAAGATCCTGAAAAAGGCGACGACATGCAATAGATGTAGATGATGACTGCTTCCTGGTCTCAGAGCAGGACCTCTTAGCCCTGCTAGTAGGGGATTTTGAACCTACAGTTTCCCTCTCTGACCTTTTCTGTTTGGAGGGTGGCCTTAGCACAGCACTACTGCTAGTCATAGTATGAGAGTTTGGCCTTTTGCAGCTGCTAGCTCTGCCTGAAAGCTGTGGATGAGGCACTGAAGCAGGACAGGAAAGCTGCTCCTGCTGCTTCATTTGCCTCCCCTTTGAAAAGTCACAACTGTGAGACCTAACAACACGACTACTGGAACTTTGTGTAGTACTGGTGGTGGAAGTACGACTGTTTGGGCCTGGCAATACAGATTCTGACATACATGACACAGACAATGGTGGTACAAGGTACTCACAGGTGCTGGTAGTGGTTGTTGTTGCTGTGTCACTGCTGCGGCTGGTAACAGGAGGTGGAACCTCATGTTGAGAGCTTGAATCCATCTTGAAAAAAGACTGGACTCTCTTGTCTTCTGCTGCTTCTCAAATGTCTCCCCTCCTCTGCTCAATCTCCCTTTCTCACTCAGTTACCACCAGGCAGGCATGTGCAGTAAAGTTTTACCCCTAATCCAACCTCCAGCACAAAAAAAAGCAGCTGATTGGACTGTAAATTACTCCATGCCAGTAATCCAGCCCCCAAGGAATCAAGTGATTGGCTAAAAGAACTGTATCCGGAATAACGAATGAATTCACACTGAAATTGAAATTCGTATGAATTGTGCAACTCTCGGACATTCGGATGAATTCGTAAGTATTCGAATGCGTCTGTATTTTGCAACTTTCGGATGCATTCGTAAGCATTCGACTTCGTCTGTATTTGCAACTTTCGGACATTCGAGTGCATTCGAATTTTCGTTCAAAGCGATTACGAATGCATTAGGCCGCGTTAAAGCATTAACGAATTATGCCGAAAACAACGACTATTTATGGTAGAATTTAGTTCGGATTCGGTTTTATTCGTAATTGCTTTGTTCGGATATTCGAATGCTTCCGAATGTCCGAAATTTGTTATATTCGGACGAATTTTGATTCGTTACGAAACGAATTGCACAAGCCTAGTTGAGAACCACTTGCATCTATCCAAGCTAATTGGTCCTTGTGGGGTACCCTCTGCTCGGCCTGGTAGGATTGTTGATTAAATTCAGCTTCACCTACTTGCTGCTATTGGGTTAGAGGCTTAGCCCCCACAGGGAACGAGATTGTGGTCTTCCTTCCTCCCCCATTCCGCATTACTACCTCCGGGCAGTAGATGCTAGAGCCTTTGTAAAGGCTACAAAAAGAGCGAAGACGTCGAGGAACCAGAAGGAAGCCGCCCAATTAACACCTGAAGCGACAGCCAACTCCTCGACGATGGGGAAGAGCGTCAAGAAGACCAGCAAGGAGAAGAAGAACCCTGTTCCTGCCACTTCCTCCGAGCCCGGGAATGCCGCTGCCTCAACCCCCACCTCTATCCTGGCCGGCACCAGCCGACCAGGACCAGCCAAGCCAGACCAGCCTGCAGACGGGCTCCCAGCACTGGAGCCTTGGATGAAGCAGACGGTCGTGCAGCAGCTGAAGGAGGTGGACGGAAGAGTCCCTGACATGACCCCGGAGAGCTTCGGAAAGAAGATGATTCTGGAACAGGGGTTCAGTAAAGTGGAGACGCTTTCTGTGCAGGCCTTCACAAGAGGTATATTCTTTATAACTTTTGTGTCATTTCAGGTCTGCAGAAGATACTGGGAGATGGTGAAGACCAGTGGCCCTGAATCTCCTTTCCGGAAGTTCACTGCGAACTGTCCCATAACACGGGACGAAAAGCGGGTGACAGTGGCCATGAGGAACCCCCATACCAGTGGAAAGGACATAGCCACCTACCTCCAGAGGTTCTGCACCGTGGTGAAGGACCCGATCCAAATCTTCGATGCCAATGGCTTCTGGATAGGTAAGTGGTCTGTGCTCTGCAAACTGAGGAAAGACCCTTCGGGGGACATCCAGCACCTGCAGCCTTTCTTCTTCCTGGGATCATCCACAGGAATCCTTTTCTACCCCGGCATACCCTACAACTGTAACAGGTGTGGGCAGCCAGGACACATAGGTAAGGATTGTACAGAGCTTGCTTGCAGGTTCTGTAGGGTTACAGGCCATGAGACCAAGGACTGTCCGAGGTCCAAAGCCTGCAACCTTTGCGGATTGGTAGAGCATGTCTTCAGACACTGCCCCCAGAGGACCCGGACCTACGCTGGAACCCTGATCCAGGGTAAGCCATCCTCCAGCACCGGGAGGAAGCTGCCAGAAAAACCAAAGAAAACAAAGGAACCTCGAAAGGCCACAGGTAAGTCCACTCCCGCCCCCCCTGCCCCACCCCGTCCCCCCGCCCCACCCCCTGCCTCCAGCACACCCCCACCCACCCCCTCTGTGCTGGAGGAACCCCTCCCCACCCCTCCCCCCGAACCTGTCCTCCCTGGAGGACTTCCCCACCCTTCCACCCCCCTCCACCCCCACCAGTGGCCCAAAAGGAAGCCGGAAATGGAAGCCAGAGAGCCCAACAGCTGAGGAACCCTCACCTCCACCAAACGCCCCACGGGGTCCAGCGCCAAAGCGATGGACCAGAGCAAGTAGTGGAGGACCTAGAGTCTGCAGGAGAGGAGGAGGAGATCATGGTCGACCCCGAGTATGACCTCCCCCCCAAGGTCAACATCAACCAACAGATGATGGTGGCTGTCCTCGAGGAGCTGGGCCTGGCCCAGAACACAGGACAGGCAGAAGAAGCAATGGAAGAGCCACCCCCCCTCCGGGGAGGTAAGTTCGGACCCTTGTTAACTAGACCCTCATACCCTTTTTCATTATGGCTGAGATCTCAATCTTTTCCATTAATGTGAGGAGTATCAAGGATACATCTAGAAGGCAAGCAGTTCTGACCTTTCTTTCTAGTCAGCAGAGTGATGTTTACATGCTTCAGGAGTGCGCCCTTCCTCCCTTGAGGAGGTACACTCATCTGTCCTCCCAGTGGACCCTTGGTCCCTCCTACTGGTCGGGGGGTGGCGATAGTAAGTCTGCAGGGGTAGCCATTCTGGTCAGGGGTGGGCGCTTCACGGTTGACTCTATCCATGAGCTAGTCTGTGGCCGTCTTTTGGTCATAGAAGGCTCGTGGGTGGAAGAGCCAGTTAGGCTCATCAACGTGTATGCCCCCCCCAGACAAAAATGCGCGGCTGGAACTTTTCCAGACCCTGTGGACCCAACTCGTCACCACCTGAACAGTAGTGATCGGCGGTGATTTTAACTGTCCGATCGAGGAGGATGAGCACAGCTCCAGTATATACGCAAAACTTGATGCTACTTCTAGGCTGCTCAAGGAGATGATCTCGGAGGCCTCCCTGCAGGACGCCGTGGGATCCATAGGGAAAGGGACTGTGAACTATTCATGGTGCCGACCCGATGGATCTGTGTGTTCCAGGATTGACTTCATGCTCACTTCAAGAACAGTCAAGCATCGTGAGTTCTCCACGATCCCCTGCTTTTTCTCTGACCACAGGGCTATTCACTTTCGGGGTGACCTGGGCGAGGGCTTTGCCCGCCGACCAGGTTCCTGGAAGCTGAGTAGCACCCTGCTGGAAAACGAGGAATTGATGGGGGAACTCCAGGAGGCCTATGTCACCTGGACGGAGGAAAAGAGATTCTTCAGAAGGGTAAGTGACTGGTGGGAGTTTGTGAAGGTTAAGCTGCGCAGCTTCTTTCAGGCAAGGGGACGCCAGCAAGTGTGTGCCAGGAGGAGGGAACTCAGCAGACTGCAGCGTCAGTTGCAGTCCCTGCAGGACTTTCATCACTGTGGCTGGAGGACACCAAGAAGAGCCTGAAAGGACACTTCGAGGAAGAATCCAGGCACATTGTCTTCCGTGCCAAGGTGGAGAATCTTGAGAAAGGTGAGAAGTGTAACTCTTTCTTTTTCAGGAAACTTCACTCAGGACACACACCCTTGTCAGAGCTGCGTGACGAGACCGGAACACTCCAGAAGGGGAAGAAGGCTGTGATGCAAGTGGTCAGCGACTACTACACCAACCTCTACTCCCCAAAAGAAACGGACACACAGGCGGCCGACAGGTTCCTGTCAGCTACCTCTAACCAAATTGATCCTGCAGGTTCATCAACCATCAACGCCCCCTTGGGGTTGGAGGAGCTGCACGTGGCCGCTAAATCCTTTAGGCGAGGCAGGACCCCGGGCTGCAATGGTCTCCCAGTTGAGCTCTATGTAGCACTGTGGGTTCTCGTGGGCCCGGACCTGCTCGAGCTGTTCAAGGAGATGGTGGTGGAAGGCACTGAGGGAGGGGATGATCACGATTTTGTATAAGCGGAAGTGAGAGAGATCGGATCTTAAAAATTGGCATCCGATCTCTCTTCTGAATGTGGACTACAAAATCCTCGCCAAGGTCCTGGTCAACAGGCTGAAATCTGTCATCGGACAGATCATCCACCCGGATCAGACTTGCGGCATTCCTGGTCGCAGGATTGCGGACAGCCTTGCGCTTGTCCAGGTCACGGTCCAGTACATTCATGGCCGCCGTGTGCACGCGGCCCTGGTCAGTCTTGACCAGGAGAAGACCTTTGACCGTGTCTCCCACGAGTTTATTTGCTGAGCTCTGCGCAGGTTTGGTCTTGGGGAAATGTTTTGTTCGTATGTGAATGTAATGTACAATGACATTTCTAGTTTGGTGCTGGTAAATGGCTGGAAAACTGACCCCTTTCCAATTTTGTCTGGGGTCAGACAAGGCTGCCCTCTCTCACCTCTTCTTTTTGTTTGCTGTATAGAGCTCTTCGCCCGAAGCATCAGACGGAACCCAGAGATCAGAGGGATCACCGCACCAGGATCGGACAGACGGGAGGTCAAGTGCTCACTCTACATAGACGACGTGACGGTGTTCTGTGCTGATCGGCGCTCCATCGTCACACTCTCCCAGACCTGTGAGGACTTCGGCTAAGCTTCAGGGGCAAAGGTCAACTGCGGGAAGTCAGAAGTCATGCTCTTCGGAAAGTGGTTCCTGCCTTCTTCTGTACCCATTCCTTTCAGCATCAAGACAGACTTCATCAAAATTCTTGGGGTCTGGTTTGGAGCTGAGGGTGCAGCCCTGATGTCCTGGGAGGAAAGACTGTCAAAGATGCGACAGAAGTTTGGACTTTGGAGCCTCAGAGAACTCACCATCGAAGGTAAAACACTGGTACTCCGCAGCAAGATTCTCCCTGTGTTGCAGTACCTCGCCCTGGCCCCCCGGGTTAACACCTGCAAGGCCATCACCAGGGCGGTGTTTCACTTCATCTGGAGCTCCAAAATGGACAGAGTGAAGCGGGTGGTTATGTTCAAGGAACCCCTCAAGGGTGGTAAGGGCGTGCCTGACATCGCTACTCTACTGAGGGTGTGCTTTGCTTGTAACTGCATCCGCAGGACATTGGTTGACAGAACTGTGGACTCTGGTGGTAACTCCATGTCCCGTTTTTTCCTCCTGAGTCTTTGGAGGACCCTTGGATGGGACAAATGGGACAGCTCTATCCCCTACAACTGGGACACCCCTTGGTACTACTTGGACACCTTCAAGTTTATTAAGGAGCTGGGGCTACATTGAGTGAAGCCTGACTTGTGGAAGCCAAAAACTATCCACAAGTTGATTAGAGCATCGGACATTGTTGAGACTGTTCCAGGCCTCCCTTCAGCCACTTGTAAAGTGGTCTGGAGGAATGTTTCTTCAAAGAGACTCACCAACAGGCACAAAGATCTGGCATGGATGGCAATCCAAGGGGGGTTGCCACTCAGGACATACATGCATGCCAGAAACCTGTGCAGATACAGGCACTGCCCCTTTTGCATCATCCAGGAGGAAACTGCTCTGCATGTTTTCTGGGAGTGCCCCTTTGCACAGGACCTGTTGAGGGCCCTGGAACCTGAACTCAAAGACTTTGTGCCACAGACTGCTATCACACACTTTGGTGTGTTGAATGGACTCTTCTGTGGAACTCATTCACAGGAGGACATTGACAGTGCCTGGCAGGTGCTGTGTTGCTTTAAGGACGCTTTGTGGTGCGCCAGAAAGCGCCTCATCCACCAGTGGTAGAGGATGTCCATCGAGGACTGTCGCAGACTGGTTTACAGTCTGCTCAGAGACTATCACTTGATGGACTTCAAGGAGGATGAGGAGGTCTGAAGATTTCCCCTCCCCCGTGTGTCCTTTGGCAGTTCAATAAAGCTTCGGGCCTGTGAACTCTTTTCTCCCTCCCCTACCCCACCTTTTCCACCCCCCCCCCCCACCCCCATCACACCCGTTGCCCATTTTGAATGTTACTAGACTGTATGACCTGACTTTTTGTAACATGTTGTTGAAGTAATGCTTTCAGGGTAATGCGGCGCCATGCATGATGTGATGTTTCGGGGTATTATTACTCGCACAACACATTAGGCATCATACCGCAGGATGAATGTAATTTATTTGTATGCCTGGCAATGTATTGTTATGTAGTGTATTTATGCGCTGCGTCGCAGTACAGATTGGAATGTACCCTGTTTAAGTATTTGTTTTTTGCATATTTTCTTGCAAAATAAAGTATACATTTTCAATCAAAAAACTTAAAATCTCTGTGTATTATATTTCCTTTACTGTAGTCCCTTTACTTTCTTTATGTGTAACTTAAATTATCTTTGTCCATTGGCCAAACTGTATTTGTAACATCACTATGCTATATTTGGTAATATCCTATTATTCTAATGTTTCTTTTCTGTATAAATAAATTAGATCTTTGTATTTTAACACCATTATCATTCCTTATTGATTTCATGGGTTATAGCTGTAACCGCATGGGTTGATTCATATATAGATAAAAGATTTTAATTACTTATGTTATGTATCATTAAGTGTATAAGTGAGGTAGGTAAAAATTGCCTTATTACTGGGTCCGCATAGGCCATCACTGGTGCTTCCACAAGGCTCCCCTTTAGTTGCTCAGAAGCCTTTTCTCACTTCACCGTCCATTGTTCCTGAATGAATTCACATAGCCTCCTCTGTAGATCCCCTTCCGCCTGTTTCTGCAAGAGTTCATTCAGCGGTTGAGCAATCTGTGAGAAGTTTCTCACAAATCTCCTATAATAGGAGCAGAATCAAAGAAACAATCTCAGATCAGTGACGGTGTTTGGGCGGGGCCACGAAGTAGCAGCCTCCAACTTCTGAGAGTCCGTAGCTATCCCCTCAGCTGAGACCACATGCCCAAAATATGTAACTGAGGTCTGGTAGAACTGACATTTTTCTAGCGACAATTTCAGCCCCTTTGTGTTTAACTGCTGGAAAACTTTCTCCAACTGAGCTTCATGCTCCTCCAACGTTCTGCCAAACACGATGATATCATCGAGGTACACTAGTGCCTCTACCAGATTCATATCACCCACAGTGTTCTCCATCAATCTCTGAAAAGTGGCGGGGGCCCCAGCTAATTCGGTTGTATTCGAAGAATCCTGGAGGGCTGATGAAGGTCATTTTTTCTCGGTCATCCGGTTGGATGGGTATCTGGTAGTATCCACTCTTCAGATCCAGCACACTGAACCACTTGGTCCCTGATAGACACTGCAGAGCCTCTTCTATAGGGGGGTTGTGTACTGGTCTGGGATAGTCCTTCGGTTCAAGGTTTGGTAGGCGATACACATCCGGATGGACCCATTCTTCTTCCTCACTACCACAATAGGGGAGGCATAAGGGCTCCTGGATTCCTTAATGACCCCTGACTTCTTCAGCTCAGCCAGCTGTTATTTAAGGTCCTCCAGATCACACAAAAGGATTTGCCTGGTCCTTTCGCAAAAAGGCTTATCTTCAGTTAAACTAATTAGATGTTGGGCGCTCCTGGCACAGCCCACATCAAAGTCTTTTTAGCCCTGGGCAACAGACGGGATGTTTCTGGAGAGGCTGTTGGTGGGCCATTTTCACTGAGGACAACCTATTTGCCCATTTTCTCACTGCACTGGTCCATGGTCTTTTATGCCATCTACGTCCCTACCCACCTCTCTGCCTGTAAGTGACGTCACCGCTTCACATAGATTTTCCACCTGCTGGGCCACAGTACACATGGTGTTTTTTTTGTTCTATCTGGGTTTCCAGACCTCAGCAAATTCTTTGGGTGTGATTGGGGATTTTCATCCCCTCATAACTCCTGGCCCCTTTTTTTTACCTCATATCAATTCTAAATTGACAGCAACTGTTAAGTGGATGGGATTTGCAAAGAACTCTACGTGACAGTGTCATTCCACCCTTTTTAAAATTATTGTGGATACTTCAATGTACATGCAAAATGACTATGATATATTGCATTCCCTGTGAAAATCCCTGATGAAGGGGACAACATTCACCTCTGAAACGTATTGGGTTAAGGAAGGCAAATTGCCTCTTTTTATATATATATATATATATATATATATATATATATATATATATATATATATCCTGTATCCACGGTTATGTGCAATATTTTACAAATGTTTTTCAATAAATATTCTCTATTCTTCTACTATTTCTTGTTTATGTGGTAGTGCCTTCAAAGTCCCACCCCTAGGGGGATTTTCTCTTTCACTTCTTTTTTCTTCCATGTTTCCCAGCATCTGGGTCTTTTCCAATGAGTCTTCTCTTTGTATTCCTTAGGGTAATAAATGTTTAATCTTCAAAATACAAAAGATTAAGGAGCTATCACAAAACAAACATTTCTCTCTAAAGAATACCCTCTAAACTAAGCTTTCTGTTCTGTAACACAACCACTCTGGAATAGGGTTCAGTCGAGTATAAACTGTCTACCTTGTATTTTATCAATAAAGTTGTTCACGTATGCAGGGGGAAAAAGGCAGCTTCCCCTGTGCTCCTGACGCACAGACGTACAAGCTGTGTAGTAGCCTAAGAGAAGTGTCGTCATTTCCTTTGTTCCCTCCTCCTGTCCGTGCGGCTTCCTGGCTACTGCCCCGGATGGTGTATAGCTATAGCGGTGCTGCTGCGGCTGCTGCTCTCCTGTCACCTGACGCAGCGGCCGGCGGCTCTCTTCCTCCCCCTCCTCAGCTAGCTCCTGTGCCGGCTTCGTCCTCCTTCTCCTGCCTCCGGAGCTCCAGCTCAACAACGTCCGTATCTTCCCCCGGCCTCCCCGCCCCGGTGTCCCGCCCGGAGGGGGCCCGGCTGCCGAAAATGGCGGCGGGGGCAGCGGCGGGCTCCTCCGAGTGGCTGGTGCTAAGGGACGGCTGTCTCCGCTGCGACGAGCACGGGGTGAGCAGCCTGACCTATCATCCGGCACTCAACGCCATCCTGGCCGTCACTGCGCGAGGCAGCATCAAAATCATCGACGGCACATCCGGGGCCATCCTACAGGCGTCAACCATTCACGGTAAGTCCGGGGATCGGTCCCGTGTGTGTGTGCGCGGATCTCACCCCCTCTGACATTGGCCTTGCTCTGTGTGACGTACTCTGTTTCCCTCTGAGGGGGGGGGGGTCTGATGTTGACAGGGTCTGAGAACTGACACCTTTCTATCACACTCCTGATCGCTGACAGTTAACCATAGAGAGCTGATGCCCAGGAATCTGTTATGGAGCATACTGTGAAGTGGAACACTGCATCCTCCAGACCAGTGGTTTTCAACCTTTTTACCCCAGAGGAAATCCCTTTTTTTTTTTTTTTTTTTTTTTTTTTTTCTCAGGGGACCCCAGCTAAAAAAAAAAATATAACTTCCCTAGGGTCAGTGGGAAGCACGCCAACTTTTACAGACAACTAAAAATATACTTGGGTTCTTGCCATGGGCCCTGGAACCACGCAGCCACCATCAAATGGAAAGTCAATCTGCTACAGCTCAAGGAACCCCCAGCAACCACTGAAGGAACTCTTGGGCTGCTTTCACACTGAGGTGCTTTACAGGTTCTATAGCGCTAAAAATAGCGCCTCACTCCAGTTTGAAAGCCCGAGTGCTTTCACACTGGAGCGGTGCACTGGCAGGATGCCAAAAAAGTCCTGCAAGCAGCATCTTTGAGGCGCTGTAGGAGCGGTGTATACACCACTCCTAAAGCGCCCCTGCCCATTGAAATCAATGGGCAGCACCGGCAAAGCGCTGCTTTTAACCCTTTTTCGGCTGTTAGCGGGGGTTAAAAGTGCTCTGCTAGCGGTAGAAAAGCGCTGCAAAAAACAACGGTAAAGCCCCGCTAGAAAATAGCGGGGCTTTACCTGCCAGTGTGAGAGTGCCCCGACTGCTGTAGACATGGTTGTTGGCCTTTTCCTTGGTGGTGCTTCCAACAGCTTTAACAGGCTCTAAATGCTGGGAGGTGGGGGCAGTCACCGGTCACATGATCGGAAAGCACCCAGAGCTTTCCATGATGCGGCGGTTACTATGTGTGTGTGTGTGTGTGTGTGTGTATATATATATATATATATATATATATATATATATATATATATATATATATATATATATATATATATATAATTATTATTTTTTTAATTTAGTAGAATAAAACCTGTTTTACTTGCCAGCTCTGTACAATGGTATTGCACAGTTCAGTCCCTTTAGGGCCTTTTTACACTGAGGCGCTTCTAAACTGCCAGTAAAACATTTGAGCGCTTTTCAGGCTCTTTTGAAGAGCTTTCCATTGATTTCAATGGAGAGGGGTGTTTTTTCACCTTCCTGCCAACCCACTGCCCCTGTGTGAAAGCATTCATTGATTTTAATGGAAATAGGTTTTCGTGAGCTTTTCAGGCTTTTTTTTTTTTTAGCGTAAAAGCTCCTCCGTGTGAAAGCGGGCTTAGAGAGGTTGTTAGGTGGACGCAGCATCTGTCCCCTGGCAGACCAAGAATTAGTGATCATACCGCTGATTGCTCAGTTCTCGGTCTTCAGTGAGCAGAGATCCGGAGACTCAGTCTTCACCTCTCTACTGCACCTCTCTACCAGTCACTGGAGTGCTGGGCTGTGGAGGGGCAGGAGCAGCTAGCTCAGGCTCTAAGCAGTACGCTCAGAGGCTGAGCCAGCTGCCAGTCAGGCATTTGGGTAAATTCTGACATTAAAGTCTGGGTGTCTCTGGAGCCTGGACAAGCAGAGTGACATCAGCCGATAGTGGAGTTTAGCCCACTGTTGGCTGAATCTTGGTCACAGGAGTGCAGAAGTAAGTGCACCCCTGTGACCTGATGGGGGGCACTTCTGTGCATGTGCATCCAAAGCATGCAGCGCTGGCTTAGCCACGTCACGCACTCTCTATGCACAGGATTTGACTGACGGCAGCAGGAGCCTACAGCTTCTACTCCTGTGACATTAGGAAGAGGGCGCAGTAATGCTGCAGCCAGGACAGCACTGGATTGTTGGAGGTGACCGGTAAGCCCCTGTTCACGTATAGCACGCAGGTCACCTCTAGGACACACAGAAAACAATTTTCTGTGTGTCCTATTCACACTGCAGTGCACCCCTGAGTTGCTCTGCAGTAAGTTGTGATAAAATGTAGATGTGCTGCATTTTATGACAGTGCACTGAATAGGATCATGCCACTCTACAGCAGTGCAACACACAGACCCCTGGCTCGTTACAGCCAGAGCGGACAGCAGCCACACACTAATTGCAGAGGTTTAGTGTGCAGCAGCTGTTAACTGGCCCTAAGTGTTTAGGGACGAGGGGGGCGGGGAACAAAAAGTAGTGGGACTTTTTTGCCTTCATGCAGGAAATACATCAAAGCTGAGTTCCAAAAAAAAAAAAAAAAATTAAGTCAGCAGCTACAAATACTGCAGTTGCTGACTTTTAATAGTCGGACTGTTCCACGGTCCAGCGATGTGGGGGAACGAAGCCCCGTTCGTCTCCCCCTCCTCTCTGCGGCACCGGCATTGTCACTGTGGACGCCTGGGCAGCAGGGCACAGTGCATGCACTGCGCATGCGCGAGCCACGCTGTGACTGGCCAGTCAATTGTCTGGGACCTGTGACCTGTCCCAGATGATTGCCGAGAGGGAGAAGTGATCTCCCTTCCGGCGCCGTGGAGCCCCAGGAGGAAGTGGGAGCTGGAACCCTCTAAAAAGAGGGTTTCCGCTACCCCCCCCCCCCAAAAAAAAAAAAATTACATGCCAAATGTGGCATGTCAAGGGGTCACCTTCCCTTTAAAGCGGACGTTCCATTTTTGGGTGGAACTCTGCTTTTAAGGTAAACGTATTGAATTTAGAACCACTTTAAAGTGTTAGTAAAGGCTAGCTCTCGCTATTCCTAAAAAATTTTTCTTCCTGCCCACCCCTCCTACTTCTCCTGCATACCCTCTGTGTGTGTGTATATATATATATATATATATATATATATATATATATATATATATATATATATATATATATATATATATATATATATATATATACATATATTTTTAGCGGCGCATTTCAGCCGCTAGCGGGGTGCTTTTACCCTCCCCCGCTAGCGGCCGAGAAAGGGTTAAAACCGCCCGCAATAGCGGCGTTTTGCCGGCGGTATCCCAGCACTGCCCCGTTGATTTCAATGGGGAGCAGCGGTGGAGGAGCGGTGTAAACACCGCTCCTTCACCGCTCCAAAGAAGCTGCTGGCAAGACTTTTTTTTCCCGTCCTGCCAGCTCAGTGCTCCGGTGTGGAAGCCCTCGGGCTTTCACACTGGAGACAATGCTGCAGCGGTTTGTGGGCGGATTGCAGGCGCTATTTTTAACGCTCTAGCGCCTGCAAAACGCCCTCGGTGTGAAAGGGGTCTTACTAAATTTTTTTTTTTTTTTTTTGTAAGGTCACGTGATTCAGCAGCTACAGCTCTCATGTGTAAGGGAGCGCTAGACAATGGCTGTAAATTCCTGGAGCCGCAATGTCACCCATAGGTTCCAATGCCTATCCATTGTCGGCGATCCCTCCCCTCAGCTGTAAGAGCTGCTGGATCATGTGAGCAGATTAAAAAAGGTAAGTTCTATAGACTATGTAGGCAAGGTAGGAGGAGGGGGAACATTTTGAAGAGTAGTTTTATAATCCTTATCTTCAACTTTTTAAGTTCACCTTTCCTAGAAAATAGCCTATGCAATCAAGGTGCCCCAGTAGGTATTGTGGGGGGGGGGGAGCTTTGTAAAATGTTAATTAAAGCGGTATTGGACCTAAAAACTAACATTACATTTTATTATTGCCTACCCATTTATTTTTTGAATTGAACACCTGTCAGGTTTTTATTGCTGTCTGTGTACCTGTGAAGGAGATTCACCCTATTTGTCCTGTTTACCATCTGTTAGTGAAAGAAAACCCCAAATTTTGGTTTGTCTGCAGAACAGGAATAGAGGAGAAATCTTCCAATGGTAACCTGAGATCACCTCATTTTGAAGAGATTTCTTCTCAGTGTTTTGGCTGTGGGACAGGAAGTGGAGCAATATCTCCCCAAATGGGACATTTTGGCAAAAAAAAAAATGGTTATAACCCTTACCTACTCTATCCTAATTAAAAATGTTTCCCTTTAGTTTTTACTTCTACTGGTGGCACCCTTTTCTATTATTTGGCTTTTTTCCCCTTTATGTTCACCTGGTAACCTTGCTAGTGACACGCTTCCTGTCTCAGGGTGTCCCCACACTGAGTGGGGCAGCAATGGAGACACCTTTTAGATAGCAGCATTGTCTATCAAGGGAGAGTGTAGTGTTAGATGCACAGGCAGATTTACAGTAAATGGACTTGACTAATAATTTAAAGCCAAACTCAGTTTTTTTTTTTTTTAAGCAGTTATGTAAACTCATTTTTTTTCCTTTTTCGGAGAAAGATTTTAACTTAAAGCGGCGTTCCACCCTAAAGTGGAACTTCCGCTTTAACACCCCTCGCCACTTACATTCCATTTGGCATGTCATTTTTCTTGGGGGGGAGTGGGTACCTAAGTTTTGACAGGTGCTTCCTGTCCCCCCTTCCTCCTTCTGCCGTCTCGCCGCCTGGGCGGCAGCTCCCTCTCTGCAATCTTTTGGGACATGTCTCAGGTCCCAGAAGATTGCCTGGCCACTAGGAGAGCGCAGCACGACTCACGCATGCGCAGTGTGCACCCGGCTGTGAAGCAGCAAGCTTTCACAGCTGGGTGCCCACGGTAGTAATGATGGCGCCGCAGGGAGGAGAGGAGCGAAGCTTCGGGCGGCCGCATCGCTGGACCGTGGGACAGGTGAGTGTTTGTTTATTAAAAGCCAACAGCTACACTTTTTGTAGCTGCTGACTTTTAATAACCTTACAAAACAGTGGAACTCCGCTTTTAATAAAAGTTGAACATTTTAAGCAACCCTGTCAGTGTTAAATGGTTTGTCAAAATCCGGACTACCATTTTTGCTCGACAGCTTGGTCTTTTAAATGGTTAGATTAGATAATAAAAAAAATATGCTGCTTTGGCTAAAGTTGAATAATGCCCTTGCTATATGTGTAGGCCATTTGCATACCTCTTGAGTCCTGACTGGAATACTCCCAGGACATTGAGGCCTAGTCATTAGCGCTCACCACCATGATAGGAGTAAGCTCTTTCTTTGTTCAAACTTCCTCACATGCGTTTTCTCTCTCCTGATGCAGTAGCTCTGAGCTTAGCATTTGAGAGCTCACTCCTTTGATGGTGGAGGTGAGCAGTAATGACTAGACCTCACTAAGTAACATTCTAACCATGTCCTGGGAGTATTCCAGTCTGGTTTCATGAGGTAAGTAAAAGGCCTATACCTATAGCAAGGGCATTATTCAATTTCAGTCAGAGCTGCACAGTTTTTATCCACAGGCGCTCCTTATCTGCATAAGCATTTTTTTTTTTTGTAAAGATGAACTAACCCTTTAACTATTTTGCCTACTGGGCACTTTTGCACCCTTTCTGCCCAGGCCAGTTTTCAGCTTTCAGCGCTCTCACGCTTGTGCCTTGTATACACGATCGGACTTTACGTCAACAAAACCGTGGATTTTTGTTGGAAGGTTGTTGGCTCCAACTTGTCTTGCATACACACGGTCACACAAATGTTGGCCAACAATTACGAACCTGAGAACGTGGTGACGTACAAGACGTACGACGAGCCGAGAAAAGAAGTTCAATAGCCAGTACAGCTCCTTCTGCTTGATTCCGAGCATGCTTCAACTTTTGTGCGACAGACTTGTGTACACACAATCGGAAATTCCGACAACAAAGTTTTGTTGGCGGAAAATTTGAGAACCTGCTAGCCAATGGAGCATACACATGGTCAGACTTTCAGCCAATAAGCTCACATCCAACATTTCCCGTCAGAAAATCCGACCGTGTGTATGCGGCATTAGAGTAACAATTGCGCGGTCATGCAGCACTGTACCCAAATTAATTTTTTTTTCACACAAATAGAGCTTTTTTTTGGTGGTATTTAATCACTGCTGTTTTATTTTTTTTTTGTTTTTAAGTAATAAGTAAGAGACCGAAAATGTTGAATTTGTTTTTTCTTAATTTGTCAATTTTTTCTCTTTTGCTGATGGGCACTGATTAGGTGGCACTAAGATGGGCAGCACTGATT
The DNA here is from genome assembly GCF_042186555.1 of Aquarana catesbeiana. Taxonomy (NCBI): domain Eukaryota; kingdom Metazoa; phylum Chordata; class Amphibia; order Anura; family Ranidae; genus Aquarana; species Aquarana catesbeiana. The sequence continues at coordinate 512,123,099 of NC_133327.1, read as the reverse complement.
GGTGTTGCTGATGGGTGGCACTGGTGGGCACTGATTGGCATCGCTGAAGGGCACTGCTGGGACTGTACTGTAATTAGGGCACTGGTGATCAGTGCCCTGATTACCTTACAGTCTCCCCTTCGAGGAGATGCCACTGATCGTCTCTCCTTGCCTCACACTGTCAGTGTGAGGAGAGCCAATAAACGGCATTTGTCTACATGTGACTGGCTGTGATTAGACACAGCCGGTCACATGGGTAAAGAGCTGCGTCATCGACTTTTACTGAGATCAGTGTCGTGTCCTAGGAACACGGAGTGGGCGGCCGTTCTGGGGAGCCGACATGTGAAGGCGCCCCAGAACGAGGGCCTATTCCGCCTGCTGTCATTTTACTGTATGGCAGACGGGATGTGGCTAAAGAGCAACTAAACCCCCCCATCCTTTACAGCCAAGGAAGCTGCCATCTTGGCTTCTGTTTGACCTGCAGTTGCCATGGTGCTGCACATGTGACCAGTTATGTTGAATATACAAGCAACTGCAAAAGTTATTCTTCACGGTGGCACTAAGATGGGCGGCACTGATTGGTGTCGCTGATGGGTGGCACTGATTAGCGTCACTGAAGGGCACTGCTGGGGCTGTACTGTAATTAGGGCACTGGTGATCAGTTCCCTGATTACCTTACAGTCTCCCCTTTGAGGAGATGCCGCTGATCGGCTCTCCTCGCCTCACACTGTTAGTGTGAGGAGAGCCAATAAACGGCATTTGTCTACATGTGACTGGCTGTGATTAGACACAGCCGGTCACATGGGTAAAGAGCTGCGTCATCGACTCTTACTGAGATCAGGGTCGTGTCGTGTCCTAGGAACACGGCGTGGGCGGCCGTTCTGGGGAGCCAACATGTGAAGGCGCCCCAGAACGAGAGCCTATCCCGCCTGCCGTCATTTTACTGTACGGCAGATGGGATGTGGTTAAAGAGCAACCCCCCATCCTTTACAGCCAAGGAAGCTGCCATCTTGGCTTCTGTTTGACCTGCAGTTGCCATGGTGCTGCACATGTGACCAGTTATGTTGAATATACAAGCAACTGCAAAAGTTATTCTTCACGGTATGCCTTGAATGCAACTGTTTTGGGAAACTGTTAAATCGATTGAATTAGTTGTGCTTTTAAGCAGAATCAAGCATATAATTTATTTATTTATTTTTTTCAAACCCTTTTTCTTTATTAGGACAAATTCCAACATACAACATAGAAATACACATTGCACAATATATCTATATGAATCTTTTCATTAACATACACCACACTAACCTCCCCACCCCAAGAAAACACACCGGGTTCTTGATCATGTCCTCTTCAGAAGAGGAAAAAAAAAAAAAGCCTACCCATAACCAAAACTCAATTTGTGCAAAAAAAAAAAAAATTATTCAAAGTATAACTAAGAAGGGGAACTATACAGTGCCCTATTACATGTGTCAAACAAACAGCAATACAATAAAAAAATAAAATAAAAAATAAAGTGTATAATTTCAAATTACTATTTTTGTGTTCTATTATGTTTTTTTAGTTCAATATAATCTCACTCTATTTCATTTTTATACGTCTCCACCTTTCATTTGTCTCCCCTTCATGTGATTCCATTACATGTTGCCCATCCCGTGCCTGATTTACTATTATAACTCATCCTCTTCCTTTTAATGACTTCAATCATCTCTCCACTGTGCCTCCCAGAGGGGGAAAAAAGAAGAACCCCGCCCCCCCACCTCCTCCCAAATTCCCCCCACCTGATGCACCCCACAGACTATCCGATCCTAATGCAGCATTGCTCCCCAAAGGGTTTAATCCACACCATCTGAGGAGTAATACAGCCATCCTGCTCATGTATCTTTAAATGTATTCTGTTGGTCTTTAACTGTATGTAGCCATCTCTCTGCTTCCATTATTTTTTTCTACCTCCCTTTTCCAATCCATTATAGTGGGACATCCATACTGTTTCCAAAATCTAGGTATCAATATTTTGTCTGCATTTAGCAAATGGGAAGTAACGTTTCTCTTATAAAACCTAGCAGATGATGGCATCCCATGAAAATGTAGTGGAGAGAATTCTATAGGTCTAAGTGTCATTTTCTTATTCCAAGGGGCTATCCCCTCCCAGAAAACCTTAATCTTTGGGCAATGCCGCCATAAATGCAAAAATGAGCCCCTTTGGTAACATCCGCCAATGGATATATCTGAGCCAATTGAGCCGGTGTATGATACCATCTTATCAGGAACTTATAAGACATCTCCTTTATATGGGAACTTATTGAAGTATGGTGTGTGTCTCTCCCATCAGCCTTTTAATTTGCTCTGATGTAAAATTTATAGCCCGGTTCTCTTTCCCATTCTCAAATGAAATAGGGAGGGGTCATATTTTGGGCGCTCAGAACCAGCCTATACATTCGAAACAACATATGACCCAGCTCTGATAAGTTAACACACTATTCCTCAAACGTAGTAGGCATGTTCGCTGGCCTAATCTGGTGCTTCCGCTTATTGACCAAGTCTGTCAGTTGATGGTATTTCCATACAGCCATTGGTACTTCCACCAATGGAAGCAATTTACCCTGTGGGGCCACGCTAGCGCAATTACCCTTCTCTTCCATTCCCGGGGAAAACCTTCCAATGGTGTTAATAGGGGATACTTTTTTTTTTTCGGGTGGGGGTGGGAGGAACTTTCCCATACTGTTCATTCTATCTCAACAAACATACGATTTTAACGGTTTTCCCAAACTGTTAAATATAAAGTTAAAAATAATGCTAATGATAAGTATTCTTAAAGGGTTAGTCTTTTTTCATTTCAATAGTTTTTTTATTAATATTTTCTTGACATAGTACAAAGTAGACAAAAAAAGGCAATAAATTATAAGTAGGGAAATAAGGCAAATAAAGTTATGCATCTTTAGTAGACAGATCTTATGTATGTCGGAGTAATACATTTGGCTTATCTATATTGTAATATGTGTTGTATTCCACTAGGAAGACAGGAAAAAATAAAAACAAAAACCAAAAATTTTATATAGCTAGGTGTGGTCTCCATAGCCGCAACCTGAAACGCGGCCAAGGTTTCCACCGACATAACTGTGCTGCCCAAACCCTCTCGGCCAGCACACCATCTACCCCTCTCCCCCAACGCCCCTTCTGGGTACAAACTGCGGTGATGGACAGGGAGAGACAGACGCAAGGCACGCCTACGAGGCCGGCACCACCATTTTATCCTGGTTCCTGTGTTCTATATTCATTTTACTCTGTCTTCTCTTCCTTTAGTGGAGGGGAAATTAATTCAATTCCTAGGGATAGGATGGCCAGATCTGGTTTCCGAGCGATTTGTGTTCCTGTGATCTGATCTATTATGTTAAAAATGGATGATCTATTATGTTAATGTTATGTTATGTCTGATCTATTATGTTAAAAAGTGGAATTGGGCTGTAACATTGGGCAATTCCAGAATATATGGGTTAATGATCCTCTATGACCACATTGTCTCCAACATAGTGGTGATGTTTGTGTGTCAAATCTTGCTATTCTTGTGGGTGTTAAGTACCATCTCAGTAATAATTTTTGATATAATTCCCACAAGTTAGCACTTTTGGTGGACTTATAGGTAGATGTCAGCGCCCTATTCCACTGTTCAGTTGAATATGTGGTTGACATGTCTAACTCCCATGTCTGCATGGAAGCAGATTTAACAAAGATTGATTTTTGATGCAGAATGTTATAAAACAGTGAGATGCCTTTGATTGTAGTGGTGGGGTTCGACAGGTAGGAGACTATTTTCCAAGGTAATATAAATGAAGTAGTAGGGATTTTTGCTAGCAAGTGTGAGATTTGGAGGTAGGTGTATAGATCGTTGTTGTTTAAATTATACTCTATTTGAAGTGATCTAAAAGTTTTAGTAGCTGGACCTATTTGGAGATCTATGATATTAACAATACCTTTGGACTCCCAAGGCTTGATATTAATATTGGGTATTAAAAGCTGCAAGGATGATATGGGTATAAGTATTGATTTATAGGGAGTATCGTGGAATGAGGTGTTTAAGAGACTTTTCCAGGCTTTTAGTGCTGCTACAATGGTGGGTGAGATGTCTCTGATTGTTTGAGCCATAAAGGAACTTACCATGAGTAAGTCTGAAATTTTTTTTATTTGGGCTTTGTTGGTTTTCTAAATCAAACCATCTGGGTATGTGGTTGTGCGTGAACCATTGGCGGATCTGTGCAAGGATGGCTGCTTGATAGTAATCTTTTATGAGGACATGGCCTACTCCCCCCGCACTTCTAGCTTTGATCAATTTTTGAAAGGCGCACCTAGCTTTCTTTCCTTGCCATAGATATTTGTTGATTAGAGATTGTGCTTTGCTAAAAAAGGAGTTTGGGGCTGGGATGGGTAGGGTACGGAACAGGTATAAAAATTTTGGTAATATATTCATTTTGAATGCTGCCAACCTTCCCGACCAGGTCAATTCAGTTTTAGAAATGGTGTTTAGCTTGATGGGGAGATGGTTCAAAAATGAGGTATAGTTTGCTTCAAATAATTGCTCGGTCTTTGCAGTTAGAGTAATGCCAAGATACTGTATTCCTTCTGAGTTCCATGAAAATGGGTATTGAGCTTTAAGACTGGTTTCTGTTTTTTTGTCTATTCCTAGACTTAGTATGTGGGATTTGCCTTCATTTATTTTATAGTAAGATATACTATTGAACATGGTCAAGGTTTCATATGCCGCTGCCAGGGAAGGACCAACTTCGGTTAGTATCAGAATTATATCATCGGCAAATAAGCTGATGGTATGGTCACCTCCGTTAGTTGGGAAGCCTTTAATAAGAGGATGTTTCCTAATGTGTATGGCCAGAGGTTCCATCAGGAGATTAAAGATTAAAGGGGACAATGGGCACCCCTGCCTAGTGCCATTTGATATATTGAAGGGCTTAGATATGACACCTGACATATATACTCTAGCAGATGGATTAGAGTACAGAGCTAATATAGCCATGTATATTCTTCCATCGAACCCAAATGACCTCAGCACCTCAGCCAAATATTGCCAATGTATGCAATCGAAGGCCTTCTCTGCATCCAGTGTGAGAAGCAGAGAAGGCCTCTTCTGCATTTCTGCCATATGGATAATATTCACTATTCTACGGGTGGCATCGGAAGTTTGTCTGTTTTGGGTGAATCCCGTTTGATCAGGATTTATAAGTGTGGGTAGTATAGATATTAGACGCGTTGCTATAAGCTTAGCGTATATCTTTAGATCAATGTTTAAAAGTGAAATTGGTCTAAAATTTGTTGGCGAGTTAGGGTCCTTCCCTGGCTTTGGCAACGTGACAATAAGAGCTTCCAACATTTCTGGGGGGGAAAGAGGCAGAGGCAGCGGCAGAATCACAGATCTGGAGTAAATACGGGGATAAATAGTGAATGAATTCTCTATAGTATTCTCCACTGAATCCGTCCGGACCTGGAGATTTATTCGATGGAAGGGATTTTATCGTATTATGTAGTTCCTGTAGTGTGAATGGTTGATTTAGGGATTGGATTTGTGTTTTAGTCAGTTTTGGTATTTCTAATTTAGAAAGTTTATTTATATCATCAATCTTGGGTTGTGTTGTGCTGGGATCATCTTTTAAATTGTATAGTGTTCCGTAGTAAAAGCTAAAAGCATCTGCTATTTCTTGTGGGTGATATACTTTTTGTTTGGTTTCTGGGTGTAATTATAGAAGGTATCTTAGTTCTGTATCTAAGCCCTTTTAAATTTTGCGCTAGTAGTTTCCCTGCTTTGTTTCCTTGAACATAGAAGTTCATTTTTAATCTACGGGAGCATTTTTCAAAATTCTCTAGTAGCATTAGTCTGAGGTCCTGTCTAAGTTGTGACATTTGTTTGGATAGGGCCGGGGTGGTTGTGATTTTATTTTGAGATTCTAGAGTGGATATTTTTTCCGTTAGTTCTGTTAGCTGTTTTTGCCTCTGCCTCTTTGCCCTTGCCCCCAACTGTATTAGTATACCCCTCATATACGCCTTATGGGCGTTCCACAGTATAAAAGGGTCCTGGACTGATCCCTCATTGAGAGTAAAAAATTCCTTTAACCGGCTTTGGATTGTCTTTCTATTTTCTTCTTGTTGCATTAAAAATGGGTTTAGCCGCCACATTGGTTTCTGTTTGGAAGATGCCTGATCGGTTATTGAAAGGCCAATTGAGGCATGGTCGGACCAGGATATCGTGTTGATAGTAGTGGAAGTGGTCTGGAACAGGACCCGTTGGTCTATTATGAACATGTCAATCCTTGTGTATGTTTGGTGCGGTGGTGAGAAGTAGGTAAAGTCTCTTTCATTCGCGTGAAAACAACGCCAGGCATCGTATAGATTGTGGTTGTGAATTGATGGTAGCAGTGTAGTGACTTTGCGTTTTGGCTGGGAGGTAGAGTCCCTTTCTGGATCTGAGATTGTATTAAAGTCTCCACAAATTATAAGTAGGCCTTGAAGATGAGTAAGGACTTTTTTCATTAATTTGTTAAAGAAATGGACTTGACGTTTGTTAGGTGAGTAAACTGTAACTATCGTGTAGGTAGTTGAGTTAAGATCGCAGGTGAGAATTAAAAATCTTCCATTCGGGTCTTTAATTTCTTTGTGAATTTTAAAGGCTATTGAGTCTCTGATAGCTATCAACACTCCCTTGGTTTTGGAGCTCGCGTTGGCTGTGGTGATAAAGGGGTATTTCTGGTGTGTACATTTGGGTGGAGCTGTTGCACTGAAATGGGTCTCTTGTACACAGACCACATCACTATCATGTTGAAGTGCCTCAGTCCAAAGGGATTTGCGTTTGGCCGGATGATTAAGTCCTTTTGCATTGATGGATAAAAAATTAATTGTCATATTGGATGGATTTTAAGCTCTTCATGATCTTGTATGGATCTGGAACCGAGCCAGTTCCCTATAGGTATCACGTGTCTTCTTTGTGGTGTTGTTGTGATATGCATAATAACCATACCTTCACTTGGCGACTGAAATGTTATTTTCTCACGAGTAACCATAGTTGGGGTTGAGGGTTGTTGCCATGTTCCTTCCAGTGTATTGGAGCCATCGATATCCCAAAAAACAAACAAGAAAAACATAAAAAGAAAACATAGAAGATGTTGGAATAGATAAAACAACTGTAGTGCACTAAACATAGTGCACGAATAGAACTGGTGCAGTGTGTTTTTAGGCAGCTGTTGCTGCTAATTGGTATTGGGGGAATTTAGTTCAGCCTGTAAATCCCGAGATTCGCCCCCCCAGGGATTTAGGAGCTAAAAAGGATTTCCGCTGTAATTTAAGCATGGGATTTCGCATTTTTAGCAGTGACTTCTTTCCATTCGTCTTCGATTTGGCGTGGTGTGCTGGTGGAAGGTGAAGTTTCGTCTGAATCTGGGAGTATGCCCCACTCTCTCAGTAAAGCAAGGCCCTTATCCAGGGAGGATATCACACATGTGCGGTTTTCTCTGGTCACAGTGATTTTGGTTGGGTAACCCCATCTGTAAGGGATTTTGTGGTTCCTCAAAACTTTAGTTACTGTGTTCAGATTTTTCCTTTTTAAAAGCGTGTGTTGGGAGAGGTCCGCATAGAATTGTAAGTTCTGGTAGTTTGGTGGCAGTTGTTCCTGTTTTCTCGTATGTTGCATTAGATTTTCTTTAACATGAAAGAAGTGTAAACGTAGTAACACATCTCTCGGTATGTGCTCGGATAAGTGGGATGGTTTGGGTAAACGATGAATTCTGTCTATTGTGACGTCCTAGATCAGTAAGGCCTGGGATAAGCTTTTTGAATAAGGTCGCAGCATAGGAGCGTAGGTCGGGTGGGAGTACTGACTCTGGTATTCCTCTGATTTTCAAATTATTCCTTCTCGACCTATCTTCCAAATCGGCCAATTTTGCTTTGATCCATTCGCTTTCCCCTTCTTTTACTTCGTACGCATCAACCAGATCGTTTATGGTGTGAGCATACTCTCCCATTTTAACTTCCACATGATCCACTCTATCCCCTATTGCTTGTATATCTTTGTTGAATCTGCTCATGCATGAGGCCATATCTGTCTGGATAGTGCTTCTCAGGGATATTAACATGTCCTTTAGGACTGTGTCCATCACTGGCTGATTCTGTGTGGGGAATGTTTCAATGGAGTCAGGCATCTCCCTCGTGTCCTCCCCTGACTCTGTTGCTGGGCTCATTGGCGATCCCCATCTAGCGCCATCCAGCCTGGGCTTGGACTTGGCCGGGCTATTTGATGAAGGGGTAGAGGGGCAGGAGTGTTGGCTGATAGGTGATGCTGTTTTGGGCTGTGGATTGCCCTTATTTGTGGTATGTTTAGTGTTTGGGGCCGTCCGTGGTGTGTAGGCCTCAGTGCCATCTTGCTTACCTCCGGCTTCTGTAATAGAGTAGAAGTCCGTTAAGCGCTGAGGGCGGCTATCGTTCCGCCGTTTACCAAGCATCTTCCTAGGCAGATCCCGGTCTGAACCGCCGTGAGAACGGGGTGGAAAGGTGCTTTGGTCCAGTTGCTTTGTGCCGCTGTATCCCTGGGTAGACGGAGCTCCGGGACTATGCGACCATCCGGCTCCGCTGCAGGCCACGCCCCTTGGGTTAGTCTTTTTCAACCAGAGTTGTTACTTTAGAGGTTGCCTTGGTGAAATGCCCAACAATTGTCAAGAAGCTGACAAGTGGATCAAGGCTGCCTTTTTTTACTCAAAGCCACAGGTTTTTATTGTACAGCATTACAGCTTTGGGCACTGCGTGGGCTAGCTGCCGACCTGAAGACGTTCTTGTTTACCCCTTTCCTGCCCCTCCCCATTTGCACTGGGGCAATGTTAGCTGAGCGAGGAGAGAAGCTGAGGGGAAAGAGAAATGCTAGAAATCCTAGTCAGTACCAGTGTGCAAAGGTATACCCTCTAATGTTGGATGGCATACATATGTGGATACTGCTGCGATATGTAAAACCAATAGTTTCGCTTTTTACATTTTCGGATTGGGTGCCACGAGGTTGGGTATAATTTTAAAGGTTGCCCTGGTGGGAAAAAAAGGTTGAGAAACACTGGGTTACTTTGCCTTAACATAAAACTGCTTATGTAGGTAAGTTGGTGGGAGAAAAAAAAACAAAAACAAAAACCTGTACAGCTTTGACTAAAGTTTGAAAATGACCTTGCTATAGGTGAAGACTATTTGCGTGCCTCATAAAGCCTGATTAGAACACTCTTGTGATGGTGGAAGTAAGCAGTGATAGCTGGGCCTCCCTTAGCAATGTCCTGGGAGTTTTCCAGTCAGGCTTCTTGATGCATATAAGTGGCCTATATCTATAGCAAGGGCATTATTTAATTTTGGTTAACGCTGCTAGTTTATATGTACAGATGTCCCTTATCTGCATAGGCAGTTTTTTTTGGTAAAGGGAACTAACCCTTAAAACGCACAGTGGTGTAGTGGGTAGCACTCTCGCCTGGCAGTAAGAAGGGTCGCTGGTTCGAATCCCAACCACGACACTACCTGCCTGGAGTTTGCATGTTCTCCCTGTGCCTGCGTGGGTTTCCTCTGGGTACTCCGGTTTCCTCCCACACTCCAAAGACATGCTGGTAGGTTAATTGGATCCTGTCTAAATTGTCCCTAGTATGTATGAATGTGTGTTAGGGACCTTAGATTGTAAGCTCCTTGAGGGTAGGGACTGATGTGAATGTACAATGTATATGTAAAGCGCTGCGTAAATTGACGGCGCTATATAAGTACCTGAAATAAATAATTAAACCACATTACAACCTCATCCCCCTGAACATGCAGTGTAAAAGAAGTGTTTTTTTTCTTTTGTGCCCCATATGCATAATTGTATTTGTGCTGGGCACTTGCCTCAATTGTATGCTTCCAGCACTGAAACCTGTGCTGGGAGAGCTGTCGCTGATTCCTGATCATGTGATCACTACTGTGAAAACTGGAGCCAGTACTATTTCTCTATTGGGGAAAGAAAGCTACATTGTATGTTTCTCCTTTGTAGGGCTGAAACAACTAATCGATTAATCGACAACTAATCGATTATGAAATTGATTAATCAGCCAGTAACATAATGGGGTTAAAAAAAACTAAAATTAGCCTTTTATAGTACAAAACGAATAATCTCTACTGTAAATATTACTTTCACAGTTCTTCAGTAAAAAAAGGAACCCCTTACAGTAATGATTATCTGCTTTTTTTTTTTTTTTTTTTTTTTTTTGTACTATAAAGGGCTAATTTTATTTATTTTTTTAACCCCATTATGTTACTAAACGTCTTAGACCTGGTTCACAACTATGTGTTTTTTGGTGCTTTTTGCAGAAACGCACTACAGTTCATTTACATGGTTTCCTATGGGACATATTCACATCTATGCTTTTTTCAGCCTCTGCGTATTTGAGTCAGGGACTTTTTTTTTTTTTTTTTTTTAACGTAAAACGGTGCTTTTTTGGTTCAATATACTTTAATGGAGAAGCTGTAGAAAAGCATGTAATGCGTTTTTGCAGCAATTTGCCCAACAACAAATTGGCCAAAAAAAATGCAAAAATGCAAATCGCAGCAAAATCATGTGTGCAAAAATCAAAATGCACCGCAGAAACGGATCAAAAGCAAACTGCATAGGTGTGAACCGAGCCTTATGCTGGTCACATGAATCAATTTTCATACGAGAATATTCGGACGAAAAATCTTTGTACATTCGTCGAATGAAAGAATGTTTGAAATTGTCACTAGTTTTAAAAACAGAATGTTAAAAATAAATGTAATTTCTGAACAAAAACCACTTAGACTGTCTGAAAATTCCTTTGACCAAGAAGTTTTCTATTTCCAAATTTTACCATAACTGTGGTTGAATGTGAACATCGATTTGACCCCACTAACTATCAGAAAATTGAACAAACGTTCTTAAAATGACTTTTTTTATTTTTTTTTGAAGGAAGACATTGTTTTTTAAATAAAAAAAAAAAATTTGATTTCTGAATCTGATGTTATTAACCAGATACACCCTTTAATAGTATATACAGCATATCTCTCCTCTAATAGTATATAGATCTCCTCTAATAGTATGTACAGTATATCTCTTCTCTAATAGTATGTACAGTATATCTCTTCTCTAATAGTATATAGATCTCCTCTAATAGTATATACAGTATATCTGTCTTAGATTGGATTAGATATTTTGCTCCCTAACCATATAGTTGGTTATTTATATTTACCACTGCATAGAGATATTTAAGAATAAATTGCCTTTTTTTTTAAAACTACATATTAACTAAATTATTCACCACAGTTTTTTTTTTTTTTGTAAGGTTATTAACCGATTAATCGAAACAATAATCGGCCAACTAATCGATTATGAAAATAATCGTTAGTTGCAGCCCTACCCCTTTGTTAGAGTAAATAACTGTGTAAATAACAAATTAAAAAAAAATTGGTAGGGTCTCTTTATAGTTTAGTGTCTGTTTAGGTGGGACAAAAAAAGCGTCCTTTTGTTTCTTGGCCCTATTAGAGGTACAAAGAACAATTAACGTTCACACATGACTTAAAGTGGAGTTCCACCCTAAAGTGGAACTTCAGCTCATCGGATTCCCCCCCCCCCTCCGGTGCCTCAATTGGCACCTTTTAGGGGGGAGGGTGGTGCAGATACCTGTATAATACAGGTATCTTCACCCACTTCCGGGCATAGCTAGCCGCAAATGGGGCCCCCCCCCCCCTGTTGTGTTGTGGGAAACACACAGTTCCCACAACACAACAGGGACCAGTGTAGATGCGCAGTGTGACTCACGCATGCGCAGTAGGGAACCGGGCAGTGAAGCCGCAATGCTTCACTCCCTGAGTCCCTGACCGAGGATGGCGGTGGGGGCAGCCGAGAGGCGATCGATCGGCTTCGGCTGCCCACATCGCTGGACCCTGGGACAGGTAAGTGTCCATTTTTATTAAGTCAGCAGCTGCAGTATTTGGAGCTGCTGGCTTTTAATATTTTTGTTTAAGGTGGAGCTCTGCTTTAAGTCCAGATTTTTGCTCCTTCCCTGTCTGCATTATTGCCTGTTCCAATTTTTATTTTTAACCACTTCAGTACCGGGCCATAGTCATAGGACGTCCGCAGATGGGATCTCCCATCCTGGGAGGGCGTCATATGACGTCCTTGGTTTCTCACCGCTCCTGGGGGCCCGCAGCGCTGCGATGGGGGATGAGGTGTGTCCCTTGGACACACCCCATCCCAGATCCGTGTAAAGAGCCAATAAAAAATGTCTCTGTCCAATCACAGCCGGTCACGTGTACTGTCCATGTGAACGGTGCTTGTGCATGCCCCTAGGGTGGGCGCAGAGCGGCGATCGGGGACGAGGCTTGTCACCCTGTCACAGCCCAACCCCAATCGCAGTAAAGAGCCAATGAAATTGGCTCTCTACCACGTGACCGGCTGTGTCCAATCAAGAATAATATTATGCTGTTTTTTATCTTTTTTTTTTTTTTTTTTTTTTTTTTTGGGGGGGGGGGGCGCAAGTTACCACAACACCATTATCCTGTAGTTTTTAAGATCAAAGATACAACTATGTTGGTGTTACTTGTTAATTTTACATTGTGTTTTTTTTTTTAAATGTAACTGCTTACTCCCAAACTGTCATTTGAAGTAAAACACATAGCCAAGTACAATTCTTTTTTTAATGCACAATAAAAGAAAACAAATAAAATTAGGCATGCTATCTGCCAATAAAACTTAACCAAAAAGTGCATTCTATACATCCAAAAATATAGAAAATATAACAAATCAAATCCATTATTCAACCAAAAAAAAATGTCCAAGCAATAACTCCAAGGCCAATAATAAATAACACGTTATCTCCTCCGATTCCGCAACATATCTAATTGGAGAACGGCTCTTCAGAAACGAAATGAACAAAGCAAAATGAAAAGCGTGAGTCAACACTCGCCAAACTTCTACTAACGTAATTAGCAGAAGGAGCCCAAAGGGTGGCGCTAAAGAGCTGAAAAACCACGTAGTACGTCACTGCGTTCGTGTTTGTTGGCTGACAATTCCTTGCCGTTTGTATGCAAGACAAAATCCAGGCACAGAAAATCTGATCGTGTGTACGAGACTTTAGTCTTGTTGAAGGACGGAGTGTATGGCAACGGGTTTGTCCAAGTGTCTTTTTTTTTTTTTTTTTTTTTTTTTTTTTATGGGTAATTTGCAGAAGGGAAAGAGGCTTAAAAGTTTGTGTCAACATACAGTTGCTCGTAGAAGTAAGCAAACGTTCTTTTAAATCCCAGGGGTTCTGTGGTGAGGGTTCTATCAGGAGGGCATATGCCAGGGTGAAGGTGTTGTAAGAGTCAATGCATAAAAGAAATGCTGGAGCATTGCATTTTTTTTTTTTTTTTCTTTTGTGTTCAGTTAGGACGATTTGGCATAACAGATTTCTGAGACTTGTCTGTTATGTGTAGACGGAGAGCATGGTCAGCACTTTAAAATGTACTTTGTATGAAAAACGAGGGGTCTGTTATGTTGTGTAAGTGGGTAAATCAGCAGAGGGTTCTTTAGGCTACGTCTCAATAAAGGAACCCCTAGTAACCGTTTTGAATGCATACCAAGAATGACAAAAGGATGCAGAGTGGAAGTTGTTAACCCAGAAAACCTGTGTATGTTTTTGGATGTTATCTATGACTTCCTCATTTGAAACTCCTAAGGTGCTAAGCCTTCAGGAACTAAAGGGATGATTTATGTCCTGGGATAATTGAAATGTTCCTAAACCCACAACAGTAAAAGCAGTCTGTATATGCAGTAAAGCATGCTTGTTATACTCCCGGTGGAACCTAAGGGGTTAGTCCTCTGCAGTGTCTAAAAAGGCTGTTTGATTCTGTCTTCTCTGATCCTCCCCTTCTTCCACTGTCCCCAAACCGTTTCCCGATAGTACAGAGCCTTGGTGGCACTCTGCACATGCTCAGTTTGTGTATTGCTAGAGGTGTGGTTTTTTTTTTTTTTTTTTTTTTTTTTTCTGACTGTAGAGACCTGAATCTATCCAGGTCTGCATTTAGTGTGGAACTGAAGTCGCCCGTTAAAAGAAGAGTAGATATGTAGGAAATAAGCTCTGCCATTATTGTGGTTCTGACAGGTTGTGGGGCACAGAATTCTACCAATATCAGTGGTGTTTTCTTTATTGTAGAGTGGATGATTACATACCAACCCTCAGAGTCAAAAATGGTGTGTAAACCGTTTAGGGAAGACCCATTGACACTGATAAACGCCACAAGCCTAATTGGAGTAGGTAGTGTGGAAACTCCTGGTCACCCAGTGCCCTTTAAGTGTCAAGATTTTAGGGTCTACTAGATGGGTCTACTAGATGGGTCTCCTGTGAACAGAAGATATGGTTTGGGTACCTTTTTTGGTAATAAAATGGACTTGCTCGTATAATTAAAATAGTCCAATACTTTCGTATACATGGGAATAACCATCCACCCTGACATCTCCAAATATTCTAGTCTAAACCTTACCCCCCCTGCTCACCAAATTTAACAAGCAGCAAGTTGGTGTTAACCCCCTTTCAGTAGTAGGGAGGGTTTATTTAAATGATTTGGGCACTGCAACTTCTAAATATTCTACATAATGCCCCAGTATGGCTTCCTACATTGAAGACACTGCAGGAAGCCAAGGATTCTGGAGGTCTCACAGTCCCTAATTCATATTTATATCACCTGGTGGCACAGCTTCAATGTTTAACTGGTTGGACTGAAGACATGACAGCTGATCCTATCGGGAACATGCTTTCTGCTATAATCCCTGGCAAAAAGCTGACTGACTTGAGAAAGGTGAATTCAGAGTAGTCGGGCAGTGCCCTATGTATTCATTTTTTTTTTTTTTTATATGATAGATAAGGTAAAGGTGAGAGATAAAACCCACTGCCACTACGTTTGTTATGCAGCCTTTACCTGATTTTATTTATTTATTTTTTTTCCCCAGAAATTCAACTATCCCGAATTACTAAAACTAGAGTGATTTGACCAATGGTCCCTTGGTGGCCATGTTTATATCACGCAATTGTATCATGGCCAACTGCTGAAGGACTTTTGCACTTTGCAGGAGAAATGTGTGGCTTGCGCATCAAATTGAGTTGCACGATTAATCATTAAAGAATCAAGATTACAATTCTATCCCCCTAGCGATCTTAACGCAGCATTTTCCCGATTCAGTGCACAGAGTTCTCTGCTCACAGCTGTCAAACCCCCCCCCCCCCCCCCAAAAAAAAAAACAGGCAGCCTGCCAAGTTTCTCACATCGCTTAGACCCAGGGTGGATTTGATTTAAATCACTAACAAAAATGCTTGATTTAAATCAACTCAATTTAATTTCTAATTTTTAAAGAGCAACTGTCATTTCTGCCCCACAGCGACTGCTCCTCTGAACCGCTGTTGACTCACCCACAGTCCCATTCACTTTAATGGGACGGCTGGTGATGCTGCAGTAACACAACAAGGTGAGGGACGTGGCGGCAGCAGGTGAATGGATGCCCGCTAACAGGCACTGCCATGATGGATCTGTTATGACAGGTGCTCTTTAAATATTATTCTTGCTGGTAGTTAGAATCATTAATATTTGCAAACAAAATGAAGGTTTCCTATTTAGAATAAGCTGTCAGGCTAGTAAAAAAGCTATATCAGAACCGATTCAATCAGTTTGTTGTGTACATAGATATGTAAAACAATGGGATTAAAGGAATATTCCTGAACCTGTTTTATGTCGACACTCCAGCCGATCTTTGGATCGACTCTCGGGTGCTGCCGCCGCCATTCCTGGTGAGGGAACCAGGCAGCTGGTTCCCTACTGCGCTGCGCTTTCTAACTGGGAAGGAGGAGGGGGCCGAACTTCCCTGGAGATTGGGCGCGGCCCATCTCCCAGAAGTGGGAAGAGGACATGTCAAAAATGGGTCGTCACCCCCCCCCCACCTCCCGAAAGGTGCCAAATGTGACACCGGAGGGGGGTGGGAGCATATAAGTGGAAGTCCCACTTTTGTATGGAACTCCACTTTAGGTTTATAAAAACTAACAGACACTCCCACGGTCCAGCAATGTGGCCACCCAAAGCCTCGCTCCTCTCCTCTGCGCTGGCATTGCAAGTGTGGGCACCCAGCCCTGACTGCCAGGTGCGAACTGCGCATGCATGAGTCGCGCTGCGCTTATTTCGGTTGCCAGGCAATCATCTGGGCTCTGTGACGTGTCAGAAGATTGGAGAGAGGCGGAGAGGAGGTATAGATAAATTTTGGCGCGGGGTTCCCCTGTGGGGAGTTCCCATGCCATTTTTATCAATGAACTTTTATGTGTATTGTCGGACCAACAATTCATTAATAGCCGCAAGTAGTTTTAAATGACTTTTTTGTTTTCCTTTTGAAATGTCATTATGCTGTCAGACTGTTCTAAACACGGAAAACATGTGCCCCTTTACAGGCATACTATAGACACCCCCCAGGTACAAAATTTAAAGGAATATTACTTTTTTTTTTTTTTTTTTTGTTTCACTTTAAGCATTATTAAAATCACTGCTCCTGAAAAAAGACGTTTTTTAAAACATCTTTTGCATAGATCCATGTCCCCTGGGGCAGGACCCAGGTCCCCAAACATTTTTTATGACAATAACTTGCATATAAGCCTTTAAAATTAGCACTTTTGATTATTCGTGTTTGTGTCCCATAGACTTTAACGGTGTTTGCGTGTTTGAACACATTTTTTTGCCTGTTCGCATGTTCTGGTGCGAACTGAACAGGGGGGTGTTCAGCTCATCCCTATTCAGGGCTGGCCCCTCTACAATTGGTCAAGGATAGGCTGTTTAGGCTAAATAATTTATGCTTTCTCCTGAATATGTTGTTACTCTCGTGTTGGTATTCATGATACCTAATTGATAATAATCGCAGCACATTGGTATTTGCATAATTCTTTGACAGGGGTGCCCAACCTGCGGCCCAAGAGAGCTATGAATGCGGCCCAACACAAACTTTAAAAATTTTAATTTTTTCTTTTTTTTGGAAAAAGGTATTTACACTTGGCGAACACATGCGGCTAAAGAAAAATTTGGCATTGTCTCTTTACTAAAATTTTATACGATTTTTATTTATCTTCCCGAACAAAAATATCCCACTTTTCACAATAACGCCTTATTCATGTCATCAATTATTAGCAGCACCTACTTTTGTGAGCAACTGTTTTCAAGGGTGAGGCACATGAGGCAAAATCGGAGCCAAAATATTTGATGAGCACTCTGAGAATTGCTACTACATTCATCGAACCAAATATTGATGCTTTTTTTTATCAAAAACAATGTTAACCACTTGCCTACTGGGCACTTATACTCCCTTCCTGCCCAAGCCATTTTTCAGCTTTCAGCGCTGTCGCACTTTGACAATTGCGCAGTTGTGCTGCACTGTAGAGCTGCACAAAAAATCGTGATCTCGATTCACCCCCTCTGACGATCCGTCCTGCAAAGTTTGCTGATTCTTTCATATAAACAAGTGGAGAGACTATGTGCTCACTAAGGCCCCTTTCACACTGGGGCGGTTTGCAGGCGTTATTGCGCTAAAAATACCGCCTGCAAACCGCCCCTAAACAGCCTCCGAAGTGGTGCGCTGGCAGGACGGTAAAAAAAGTCCTGCGAGCCGCATCTTTGGAGTGGTGAAGGAGCGGTGTGTTCACCGCTCCTAAACCGCTCCTGCCCTTTGAAATCAATGGGACAGCGCGTCAATACCGCGGCTATAGCCGCGCTGTATGAGCGGTTTTAACCCTTTTTCGGCCGCCAGCGGGGGTTAAAACCGCACCGCTAGTGGCCTAATACAGCCGCAAAAACGACGGTTAGCGCTGTTTTACCGCCGACGCCCCCACCGCCCCAGTGTGAAAGGGGCCTAAGCTGTCGAAAGCATCCGGGCATTCTGCCAAGTCTTTAACTTGATACATTTTAACTAAGCTTCCTTCTTAGATCAAAGGGAGAAAACTTCTGTGTAAATAAATAATCCAGGCAGTCTGCCAAGTTTTCAACAACCTTGTAGTCAGCAGCTACAAACACTATAGCTGCTGACTTTAAATAAGTAGACTTGCCTGTCCTGGGTGCCCGCGATGTCGGCTGCCAGAGGCCGACCCCTCCCTCGGCTCTCGGGTCCCGGCACCACCATCCTAAGTAAGGGAAACGGGCAGTGGAGCCTTGCGGCTTCACTGCCAGTTTCCTACTGCGCACACGCGCAAGTGGCGTGGCGCTTTGTGAATGGGACGCGATGTGTTGTGGGACACACACAGTTCCCATAACACACCGCGCCCCATTCCCCAGAAGACTGAAGATCACCGTGGTGTAGGAAGAGGCAGATTAGGAAGACTGCTTAGCAACAGCCATTTCACGTAAGTAAAAAAAAAAAATTCTCTTTTTTTTTTTTTTCTTCCCCCTTTTTTTCGTGATCTATCTTCTAAGCAAAAACAATCGTAATTCTCATTTAACCTGAATCCTGCAGCTCTACTACACTGTACCCAAACAATTTTTGTATCATTTTCTTCACACAAATCGAGCTTTCTTTTGGTGGTATTTAATCACTGCTGGGTTTTCTTTATTTTTTTACAAAAAAAAAGGCCAAAAATTTCGAAAAAAAAATGTACTTTTTTTTTTTTTTTTTTTTTTTCTGTCAGTAAATTTTGTAACTAAGTAATTTTCATCCTTCACTGATGTGCGCTGATGAGGTGGCACTGATAGACTGAACTTGTGGGCATTGATGAGGTGGCACTTATGGGCGCTGATGAAGCGGCACTGATGAGGCGGCACTGATTTAGATGGCACTGATGAGGCACTATGCCGCACCGATAGGTGGGCATTGATTGGTGGCACGGGTGGGCAGCACTGATGGGTGTCACTGCCAGCACTAATGGGAACGGGTGGCACTTGTGGGCACTGCTGCCACTGGTGGACACTGATAGCTGGCATATGTGGGCACTGATTTGTGACACTATTTTATGATATAGCGCTGCCATCGACACTAGAATGTTGCAGGGCAGACTTCAGAGTTAATTAAAACTACTACTGCATACTGATGTGGCCATAGGCAAGCCTCTACTTCAGAGGCTAGGTTGAGAAGTACAGGCAGATGCTTAGCCATCATTTCATACTATCAGGGAGGCATGTGATTGGCCCCAAATTTGTTCTGAAAAAGACAACTACCCCTAACATACAGCCAATGTCATTAACCACTTAAAATGTTACTAAACCCACAACCGTAAAATCTGTCTCTATATGCAGAATAGCATGCTTGTTATACTCACTGTGGAACTTAACCACTTCAGCTCCGGACCATTTGGCAGCTCAATGACCGGAGGACTTTTTACAATTTGGCACTGCGCTGCTTTAACTAGTAATTGCGCGGTCATGCAATGTTGTACCCAAACAAAATTTGCGTTTTTTTTTTTTTCCCCACAAATAGAGCTTTCTTTTGATGATATTTGATTGCCTCTGCGATTTTTATTTTTTGCGCTATAAACGGAAAAAGACCGAAAATGTAAAAAAAAAAGATATTTTCTACTTTTTGTTATAAGAAAAATCCAATAAACTCAATTTTAGGCATACATTTAGGCCAAAATGTATTCAGCCGCATGTCTTTAGTGAAAAAAAAATGTTAAGCGTATATTTATTGGTTTGCGCAAGTTATAACGTCTACAAACTAAGGTACATTTTCTGGAATTTACACAGCTTTTAGTTTGACTGCCTATCTCATTTCTTGAGGTGCTAAAATGGCAGGGCAGTACAAGTGCCCCCCCCCAACCCCACTCCAAATGACCCCATTTTGGAAAGTAGACACCCTAAGGAAATTGCTAAGAGGCATGTTGAGCCCATTGAATATTTTTTTTTTTTGTCCCAAGTGATTGAATAATGACAAAAAAAAAACATGACATTTTTTTACAAAAAGTTGTCAGTAAATATTGCTCACACATGCCATGGTTATATGTGGAATTGCACCCCAAAATACATTTCTTATCGTACATAACGGGACACAGCCATAGTAGTTACTATGGGTTATAGGCCACCTTCAGGTGATGGACACTGGCACACCCTAAATTAAAAAGTGCACTCCCTATATAACCCCTCCCACAGGTGGGAGTACCGCAGTTTTTTCGCCAGTGTCTAAGGTGTTTGGTCACGAGTAAAGATGTGCTGAGCTCCTCTGGAGCAATCCTTGCTGGAGCTAGCCATGCTGACCGGATCCATTCAAAGTGTCTCTTTTGGCCAAATTGAATGGTACCCGGGCCTCGTATCCGAAGAAAAAAGATTTTGCCTGTAAATGCTTCTCTTTTTAGAGAGCTGGACCCCGGATCCAGTACTTTTTTTGTAGTAAGGCCATAAAGTTTTACTGGCGGAGGTGCTGTTACAGGTCCAGGTTAGTGGGTTGAGGATCCCCAGCTCCTGAAGGTGTAACAGAACCCACCGTGAAGGGTGAAGATTGGATCTGTTGGTTTACCAAAGAAAACCCTGTGGCGAGAAAGGCAAGTGGAGTTTTCTAAGAAATTTTTTGAAGTTTCTTATGCATGTCTCCTTTTAAGATCAGTAAATACTGTCTTGCCTATTTGTCACCACTGGGGGCTATATTGAGCACTCGCCGCCTCACGCTGCTTCCTCCAGGCAGACAGCAGGACCTCCGGTAAGCTTGAGGGGGGTTCTTCTCCCCACCTATCGCCCCCCTGTGCTGACAGTCGCTCTAAGTTTATTTTTTCTTTTTTTTTTAAAAAAAAAAAAAAGAGAAGAAAACTAGTGCGATCAGCGTGCCGCTTGGCGGCTTACAGACCCCCTGCGCCATGCTGCTCCTTCCTGTAGGTCCCAGAGGACCTGTAGTCCACCACTCGCGTGGGAAAAAGTTTTCTTTTAAAAAGAAAAAGGTGGAAGAGCTGTAGGCAACGGGTGGGGGGTGGGGCTTGGCGATGTCAGCTTCCTCTGACGCCCAACGCGAGGAGGCAAGGTTTAAAAGCACCTTTTGTGTTGCTGTGGAGGGACACAAGAGCAAAAGGTGGCATTAAGAGGTTTGGTGACATTTCCTTTGACACATGCTGCGTCAGGCTGGGGATTAATAGTCCAGCACAGTTGCTGCTATTGCTCAAGCAGTATATGCATTGCTTCTGGTAGTACCTCTGCTTTGTGCATCGTGCTATGGCAGAAGGGGGGTAAAAACACCTCAATAAAGGGTTCTAGAATAACTTTAGTCACACGGAAGCCTAGATCCATCCCAGTAAGATGGCATCCTCCCCTGAGAGTAATATGGCTGATCACGGTGAGCTGTCAGGCGGGCAAGTGTTGCAGCTGCTCTTAACACTGCAGGCCCTATGTATATTACTAAGGAGGTTTTTTTGTTCAACCATTTTAAGCTTGAAGTAAAAGTTTGATTCTTTAATTGCATCCCAGAGTGGGACTAAGCGTAGCAGGTCCCCGTCCATTGCTCAGGACCCTCATACTGAGTAACAAGGAGCGAGAGATGGCGAATTTCTGAAGAACCTGGTGTGAAGTATCAGGGTTGTCAGGAAAGGTTGTTTAGTCGCTCACTGAATTGGTCCGCTCCACATGTTTACTGCCAGTAACGCAGTCAGTCGATGAGCCCACTTCTGCTTTGGGTTCACTAAAAGCCCTCAATCTGTTTATGCTTTTTCTATCCATTCAGGGCTAAGAAAGCTTATGTATTTGAGTGAGAGCACCCAGATAAACAGTTTTTTCCTCCTGAAAAAGGTCTCAATACTTCCTTCTATAGAGGAAGGGTTTTATGGGGAGTTCCAGCAATTAACGCTGCTATATCCTCTGTAAACAAAAACCTGACTTGTCCAGTAGACAATGCTAAAGGGTCCAACAGATAAGGTGTTTGAGTTGCTTTTAAAAAAAAAAAAAAAAAAAAAAAAAAAAAGAATTTATATTTCACTCGCAGGTTCAGTCATTCAAACCTGCGCTGGCATTCTGAGTATCTCAGTCCTTAAAGGACCAGTTTATAGAGGTCCTCAAAGTTCTTCCTGATCAGCAGGCCCAGGGTTTGGCCGGCATATTGGAAGCCTTCTGTTTTACAGTTGACGCTATGAAAGATTCTATTCTCCAAGCCTCACTGCTCATGCTAAGGCTGGCACGTGTGCATAGAATCCTATGGTTGAAAGATGGTCAGCCGAAGTGCCATGCAAAAAGCTCTTGGCCAGTTTCCCTTTAATGGGAAAAGTTCCCTTTTTTTTTCCCAGTTAAGAAGTTTTTTTTTTTTTTTCTTTTAAATGTGCTTCTTCTCTAGTGCCAGGGACATCTGCCTCCAGGAGGTCACGGTGGCCTGCACCGTCAGGATTCAAGAGGTAAACCTCAGGGTCAGTCCTACGGTCAAAAGAGGACCTGGGGGAGGTAACCCACAAAACAAAATACTAAAGCCTTATGAAAGTGTGCCCCTGCTCGCTCGATTGGGGTGGGGGGGAGGCTTCTTCAGTTTTCAAGGGTCTGGCAGGAACATTGTCAGAGTTCCTGTCTCCTCGTTTTCTCAGATCAAAACGATCCCAGAGATCCAGTGAAAAGTCTTTCTAGCTTTGGATCATCTCTTGTCTCAGAGTATCGGTGGTCCCCTTGGTAGAGCAAGGATTAGGATTTTTCAAACCTTTTTTACGGTTCCGAAACTGTACGGGGATCTCAGACCCATTTTCTCAAAGATCTAAACCGGGTTTAAATATCTGTTCTTTTCGCATGGAGTCAATCCGATCAGTAGTCTACGTCCTACAAGGGGGAGAACTTCTGGCATCTATTGACATCAAGGATTCTTTTTTCCATGTGCCGTTTTTTTACCCCGTTCACCAGAAATTTACGCTTCAAGGTTGAAAATCTTCATTTTCAGTTTTGTAGCTCTGCCTTTTTGGTCTAGCTACTCCACCTCAAGTGTTTACAAAGGTCCTGGCTCCTCCTTTAGCCAGGGTAATGGCTCAAAGTATAACAATACTAGCCTATTTAGATCTTCTCTTCATAGATCAATTTTGTAGCCCGCTTAATTCAAACTTTGGTCACCGCAGTTAGCTACCTGGAATACCTATGTTGGATTCTTAACCTAGAGAAATCCTCCTTAAATCAATCAAAGAGATTGCAGTACTTGGGGCTGATCATTGATAGAGCTCAAAAGAGGATGTTTTTTTTTTTTCCCCAGGAAAGGATCAGTTCCATAAGGGAACTGATTAAGTTATTCAAGTCAAAGAAGAACCCTTCTATTAGGCTTTGCATGAATTTGTTGGGAAAGATGGTGGCTTCTTTCAAGGCCATTCCTTATGCGTGGTTTCATTTAAGACTGCTGCAAAACAGTATCCTGTCAACTGGGAACAAGAAGGCCCAAGCTCTGGGCTTCCTAATGCATTTATCCCTCAATATGCGTCAGAGTCCCAATTGGTGGTTAATATCCAAGAATCTTCAAAAAGAGGAATCCTTTCTACCAGTTACCCGGAAGGTGGAAAACAGACACCAGCCTTCTGGGCTGAGGAACAGTCCTGGAAGAAGCATCCAGTCTTAAGGAAATGGTCCAAATCAGTGATCAGTCCAATATTCTAGAGATTCGGGCAATACGCCTGGTCCTCGAGGCCTGGACGCTCAATCTACGGAATTGTCTTATCAGGATCCAATCCGACAGTGCCACAGTTGTGGCTTTTATCATTCACCAAGGGGGCATAAGTTGTGCAGCCCAGAAAGAGGTGAAATCATATTCTATCTTGGCAGAAAACAACATTCTTTGCCTATTAGCAATTTTCATTCCAGGAATAAGAATTGACAGGCAGACTACTTGAGTCGCCAACAATTGTTCCTGGGAGAATGGTCCTTTCACCCTGACATGTTTCTGTTGATATACCAGAAGATGGGGAGTTCTGGATGTGGAATTTTGTGTCAAGGACAAGGGAACCGATGGCATACGATACAGATGCCTTGATTTTTTTTTCCATGGGATCAGTTTTTTACTGATTTATGCGTTCCCTCCTGTTCTGCTGCTTCCGTGCCTTTTTTGCAGGCTCAAGCAAGAAGGGAAGGAGGTGATTCGTGTGGCCCAGGAGATCTTGGTTTGCCGAGATCGTAAAGATGGCGGTGAGGGACCCTTGGACCCTACCACTATGGCCAGACCTTCTCTAGCAAGGTCCGGTATTCCATCCTACCTTACAAAGCTAAATTTAGCGGTTTGGCTATTGAGACCCACATTCTGAAAGATCGTAGGCGGTTAGCCTCAGTATTTCTACTTGGGTAAATGCTAGGAAGCCGGCCTCCAGAGTCAAGAATCTGGAAGGCATATGTCTCCTGGTGTAAATCCAGGGGTTGGCACCCCAGGAAATGTCATAGGTTCCTTGAATTTCTACAGATAGTACTCAAGGCCAGCTTCAATTCTAATCCCATCAATGGCCAGATGTCGGTCTTTCTTTCCATCAACCACTTGCTTCCCTCTCTCCCTGGTTCGTAACTTTATTCAGGGGGTAACGCAGATTAATCCTCCAGTTTGGCCACCCCTGAACCCTTGGGACTTAATTTTAGTCCTGTCGGCTTATGGAAGCAGCCTTTTGTTTTTTTTTTTTTTTTTTTTTTTCTTTTTTCTGTGGAGCCAGTACGAGATATTCCCTTGGTCCTCTTGACGGGGGGGGGGATTATTTTCTTGGTTGCTACATCTTCTGCAAGAAGAGTATCAGTGTTGGCTGCTCTTTCTTGTAAGGAGCCATATTGGTTGTTCATAAGGATGAGGCTGTATTGAGGCCTCATACTGAATTCTTACTGAAGGTAGTATTGGGTTTTCATTTAAACCAGGATGTTGTTCTGCCTTCATCCTTTTTTTTTTTTTTTTTTTTCCTCAGAACTTTTGTTTCTGTGGAAGAAAGGTCACTAAATTTTCTTGATGTGGTGAGAGCGGTTAAGGTTTATTGAAAGTGACCGCTCAGATTCGTAAGCAAATGTTTTGTTTGTGTTGCCAGATGGTCCTAAAAGAGGACAGGCAGCATCGAAATCTACTATTTCTAAATGGATTTGTCAAGTGATTGTTCAAACTTATGGTTTTAAGAGGAAAATTCCTCTTTTTCATATTAAAGTGCACTCCACCAGGGCTGTTAGTGCTTCTTGGGCAGTGCGTTACCAAGCCTTCATGGCTTAAATCTGCAAGGCCGCAACATGGTCTAAAGTCCATACATTTACCAGATTCTATCAAGTAGATGTAAAAGGCATGAGGACATTGCGTTTGGGCGCAGTGTACTGCAGGTTGCAGTATGAGTCATCTAGTCTCTTGGTGCCCTACTTTGTTGTGTCTCCCTCCCTTCAGTTGGCATTGCTATGGGACATCCGACATAGTAACTACTATGGCTCTGTGTCCTGTGATGTACGATAAGAAAATAGGATTTTTATAACAGCTTACCTGTAAAATCCTTTTCTTTGAAGTACATCATGGAACACAGAGGTCCCTCCCTTCTTGGTAAACACATGTATTGCTTTGCTACAAAACTGAGGTACTCCCACCTGCGAGAGAGATTATATAGGGAGTGCACTTTTTAATTTAGTGCGTGCCAGTGTCCATCACCTGAAGGTGGCCTATAACCCACATAGTAACTACTATGGCTCTGTGTCCCGTGATGTACTTCAAAGTAAAGGATTTTACAGGTAAGCTGTTATAAAAATCCTATTTTTGCTGCTTCTCCTGAGTATCCTGAGGGGATACCACATGTGTGGTACTTTTAGGGAGCCTAGCCGCGTACGGGGCCCCGAAAACCAAGCACCGCCTTCAGGATTTCTAAGGGCGGAAATTTTTTGATTTCACTCCTCAATACCTATCACAGTTTTGAAGGCCATAAAATGGCAAGATGGCACAAACCCCCCCCCCCCATGACCCCATTTTGAAAAGTAGACACCCCAAGCTATTTGCTGAGAGGCATGGTGAGTATTTTTTGCAGTTCTCATTTGTTTTTGAAAATGAAGAAAGAAAAGAACTTTTTTGAAAATTGAAAAAAAAAAAAAAAAAAAAAACTTTGTGACAAAAAGCGAGATCTGCAAAATACCATACATCTCAGCAAATAGCTTGGGGTGTCTACTTTACAAAATGGGGTCATTTGGGGGGGGGGGAGGGTTTGTGCCATCTGGGCATTCCATGGCCTCCGAAGCTGTGATAGGCAGTGAGGAGTGAAATCAAAAATTTACACCCTTAGAAATCCTGAAGGCGGTGCTTGGTTTTCGGGGTCCCATACGCGGCTAGGCTCCCAAAAAGTCTCACATGTGGTGTCCCCTGTACTCAGGAGAAGCAAGAAAATGTATTTTGGGGTGTAATTTCACATATGCCCATGGCCTGTGTGAGCAATATATCATTTAGTGACAACTTTGTGCAAAAAAAAAATTGTCTTATTCCCGCAACTTGTGTCAAACTATAAAATATTCAATGGACTCGACATGCCTCTCAGCAAATAGCTTGGGCTGTCTACTTTCCAAAATGGGGTCATTTTGGGGGGGGGTTGAGCTGTCCTGGCATCACCCACTCTTCTAACCACTTGAAGACAAAGCCCTTTCTGACACTCTTTGTTTATATGAAAAAAATTACTTTGAACCTCAAACATTATATGTTTTTTTTTTAGGCCCTACAGATTAAAATGGTGGGTGTTTCCTATTTTGTGTTTTTTTTTTTTTTTTTTTTTGTTTTGTTTTTTTCACAGTCTATGCGCAGCGGTTTTTCAAACGCTTTTTTTTTTTTTTTTTTTTTTTTTTTTTTATCGGGCTAGGAGATTTTCAAAAAAAAAAATTCTGCGATTTTTCTTATAAAAAAACTTTATTTACGATTCAAATCGAGTGTTTTTTTTTTTTTTTTTTTTTTTGTTTTGGTTTTTTTTTTTTTTTTTTTGACACCATGGCGGTCCTGAGGAGCTGCGGGCAGGAGTTTTTAGGCGAGGCTTCGGCCTAGTCCGTGGCGTCCGGCCTCGCAGACTAGGCCGAAGCCGCGGCCTCGCCTAAAAACTCCTGCCTGCAGCTCCTCAGGACCGGCGCAGTGAAAAAAAAAAATCTAAAAAAATCGATTTTTGCTTAAATTTTGAATCAATTTGACCTCAACTCGATTCATGTTTGGATCGATTTTTTTTTTTTTTTTTCCCCCCAGCCCTAGCAAGAGGTGGATCAGCAGGATGAGTGTGCCCGGACAGGTAGATGTCTCATCTCTGCTTCCTTTCACCACTCTGCATATCACTAGAGATGTAAAATTTCTGGAAATTTTGAAGCTTGGGGAAAAAACTGAAATTTTCGCAACAATCGAAAAAAAATGCTACATTAGCACTTTTTTGTCTTTTTTTTTTTAAGATTGAAAGTCATTCTGTTTAGGAACATAAAATAGGACTATGGACATTTTGACTTGGCATAAAATTATCAAAATTATATATGTCTGCTGGGCAATTGCTATGATGGTCTTAATAATTTCAAAGCTTCCTGCCAGTATGTATTTTTTTTTAGTTATTGAAAACGGCGTTCCAGAAGAATATATTGCTCTTGCAAGAGCTTGATCAATTTTTTCCTGATCTTCAGGTGTCATCTTGTCTATAAATGAAGTTGGTGAATAATTTTTGGATGCAGCTGTCTTAAGTATCTGTTTACTTGAAGATGCTGCTGATGGGACAACACTTTGTGTTGCTGCTGACGTTATAGATGGAGTAGAAAGAGACTTCTTGAACGAGAATGTTGAGAAAAACTATGTGCATTGTTGTCGTTGTTGTCCTCTTCACTTCAATCCATGAAGGATTTTTTAATATCTACAGGACACTTGTTGCATACAAGAATGTGTTTTGTCATCCTGGTAGCATTTGGAAATGCATATTTCATCTGACAATATTTGCAAATCACATTTTTTCTTTTCAGAAGAACTTGTAATGTGAAAATGCCTCCATAGTCTAGATGTTGGCCTCACCATTTTTCTGAGGGAAGTAGGAAATAAAAACAAGAAAAAAATACTACTTTGCAAGAAGACACTAATCTATGGTTGTGTGTGGGGGTGGGGGAAGAACCGGATTACTGGTAATTGAATTATTATTTACAGAAAAGTTTATAAAGAAACTAATGTAGCTAAATGATTCAGTTTTCTGGATTCAGATAAATGTAAACTCTTAACTTTTTTTAATTAAGTATATACTTTCAGGTCCTTTTTGTTGCTCTGTATTTTCTTCCAATGCTTTTGAGGCCTAGTGAAGAGGACAGAACAAACCAAACACACCCACTAACATGCAAAAGCAAAACTTCAACATTTTTCTTGTTACAATAGCAGCACAGCACCTCCTAAAGGAAGAAATGCATACTGTACTTGCATTGGAGGGTTCAGTTTGTTACCTAGGACTTGCTTGTCCTCACTCAGTGCACAGAAATTAGAATAATCTGATATCATACATTTGTTTTGTTTTTTTTTTTTAAATGATTTGGAAAATATTTGAACACCCTGTCTTAAAGTATTTTATTCATCATGTTAAAATAAAATATTCCACAAGTGTGTTTTTTTTTTTTTTTTTTTTTTTTTTTTTTCTTTCAATTTTTCCAATTTTTTGGAAAAAAACAAAAGCCTTCAGTAAACTTTTTTTTTTTTTTCAGAATTTTTCTGTTTTTTTTTTTCCAGGCCTTCACATCTCTGCATATCATAGATGAGAAGAGGGTACAGCTGTGGAGCAGATGAGCAGGAGGGTACAGCGGTGGGGCAGATGTGTAGGCAGGTACATTGGTGGAAGACATGAAAAGGGGGTTCAGCAACAGATGAGCAGGGGGATCAGTATTGGGCCAGATGAGCTGGGGGGGTTCAGTGTTGGACCAGATGAGCAGGGGATTCAGTGGTGGGACAGAAAAGCAGGGGGGTAGGGCAGATGTGAAAGAAGGTGTATTGTTGGGGCAGATGAGCAGGGGGAACAGAGGTGGGGCAGAAGAGCAGGTGGGTACAGAGGTGAGACAGATGTGCAGGAGGTACGTTGGTGGGGCAGATGAGAAAGCCGGTTACAGTGGTGGGGCAGATGAGCAGATGGGTCCACTGTTAGGACAGATGAGAAGGTGATTCAGTAGTGAGACAAGAGCATGGAGGTACAGCAGTGGGGCAGATGAGAAAAGGGTGTACATTGATGGGGAAGATGAGCAGGGGGGTTACAGTGGTGGGGCAGATGAGCAGATGGGTCCACTGTTAGGACAGATGAGAAGGTGATTCAGTAGTGAGACAAGAGCATGGAGGTACAGCAGTGGGGCAGATGAGAAAAGGGTGTACATTGATGGGGAAGATGAGCAGGGGGGTTACAGTGGTGGGGCTGATGTGCAAGAAGTACAGTGGTGGAAGGGATGAGAAGGGGGGTTCAGCGGTGGGAAAGATTAGCGGGGGGGTTACAGTGGTGGGGCAGATGTGCATAGGGGGGTTCAGTGTTGGGCCAGATGAGAAGAGGGTTACAGTGGTGGGAAAGATGAGCGGGGGTTTCAGTGTTGGGGCAGAGGACAAAGGAGGTGCATTGTTGGGTCAGATGAGCAGGTTGTTACAGCGGTGGGGCAGAGGAGCAGGAGGGTACAGATGTGGTGTAGAAGTTCACAGTTCCAGGACGATTACCCCTCCCAAAATCCGCTGTCTCCACAATCAAACAGGGTAGCTAAAGTGCAGAATATACTAGAGGTCGACCGATATTTGGTGTGTTAATTATTCGGCATCGGCCGATTGTGCTGATAAAAAAAGGTGACTTGCAAATGACTTCTGTAATAGAAGTCAATGCAAGTTGCCTGAAGTCTTCTGTGGAGCCACTTCTCTCCTCTCTGGGCAGCCTGCCAAGTCTGATAAAAGAAGCTAAAAAGATACAATGTTTATACTTATCAATGGACTGAACTCTGTGTGTAGAAGCTCTCGGTTTAACCATTTAAAGACTAAATCTTTTTCTGACACTTGTTGCTTACAAATAAAAATCCTGTATTTTCTGCTAGAAATTCACTTAGAACCCCCAAACTATATATATATATATAATTTTTTAGCAGAGACCCTAGGGAATAAAATAGCGGTTGTTGCAATATTTTATGTCACACGGTATTTGCGCAGCGGTCTTTGAAACGCAATTTAAAAAAAAAATACACTAATGCATTAAAAAAAAACTAAGCAGTAAAGTTAGCCTTTTTTTTTTTTTTTTTTTTGTCCAAAAGTTTTGATTACCTGTATTTGTGTATTTATTTAAGATATAGTTGTGTGTTTTTTTTTTTTTTTAAATCTAAATTATACATACAAGTGAACTGATTGGAGGTTTGTTTTGTTTAATAAATGTTCAAATGTGAAAAAATTTCTGTATTACTTAAGGTTGCTTTCACACTGGAGCGGGCATACGTTGACGGTAAAACAGTGCTAGTTTTAGCGGCGCTTTATCATCATTTTAGCGGTGCCATTCGGCTGCTAGTGGGGCGCTTATAACCCAGCTAGCGGCCGAGGAAGGGTTTTCGGCAGCGGTGTACATTCATTTCAATGGGCAGGAGTCGTGGAGCAGCAGTATACACTGCTCCAAAGATGCTGCTTGCAGGACTTTTTTTTTTTTTTTTTTTAACAACCTGCTAGCGCATCGCCTCAGTGTGAAAGCACTGGACTGCAGGGGAGCTGTTTCGCAGGCACTTTACAGGCGCTATTTTTAGCCCAAAAGCGCCTGAAAAACGCCTGAAAAACGCCCCAGTGTGAAAGGGGTCTATCTGTTAGATTTTATGAGATGAAAGGAAACAAAAAATTTGGCCTATCATATCGGCCCAAAAAAATCGGCATCAGAAATCGCAGTGGCCGATGGCCGATATATAAATATCGGCATCGGTCAGAGAGAGACCCATATCTGTCGACCTCTAGAATATACATACAGAGATGTATACAAATCCAAGTAATTAGACAAATAGAAAAAGCATGTATGTCATAAATAACAATATGGAAAGCACCTGTGAGCATCCAAAGTTTAACCATTAAGCAGATGGAGAGAATCCTCCCCACCTGCTGAAGGTTCACACATTGAAAATGCATGTAGTAAAAAACATGAACAATCTTATATTCGGGGAAAAAGGAGACATCGGTGCAACCTAAAAAGAAAAAAGACATAATGCATAAAAAATGTCATATGTAATAAAAAAAACTTCCATGCACCAACACATACACAATGAGAGAAGAGACTGAAACGTCTCTTCCCCCTGTCTCAATGCTGGTGCATGTAGCTCAAAGATATCTGATCCGCTAAAGATAAGGTCCTTCCTCTATAATTCATATCCATATAATTGTACAGTGACAAAATTTAGGTTGCTAGAATCTTCCACTTTTACTGTTCACCGCTGTAAAGCGTCCACATTGCCCAAAAAAAACGCTGAGGCTAGACCACACATGGCCGATAAAGGGATAAAAAGATGAGAGATCCAAAAATGATGCTGATATCACCCGGTATAGAGTCATAACAAACCTGACAAGATAATCGCTATAATGAGACATCCAGGGGACATACATAAATGCATACACACATGTATCCACATGGGTACATATCCACAGACAAAATAACTAAAAAGATAATAAATAATGTCTGTGGAATACGATAAGTGCACAAATGGAACTGATCATAAATATAAATGTATAAGCATGCATACAAATATTAATTGATAAATACTATAGCAAATATCTAGTGCTATGTGTGTGCAGCTCCAGAAAGATCTCAACCAAGCGACAAACATAGTGAAAAGTAAGGAAATACAGGGAGAATAGTAAATAAGGAGAACAACAAAAGGACATAGCGATAAAGACAAAAATAGGCCAAGCAGAACTGAGATGGAATATAATAGCACTCAATGGACAGCCATAACCTCCCATCAGGAAGCATCATGAAAATAAAAAGCATTAATAGATGAGCAAACCAAGATGGGAATATTGCAGATAAACCTCAAACAAAAAATACCGTCCACATTAACGTATCAAATGTAAGGCAACCAGTGTATAAGGTGTAAAGGTCACTCATAGAAGTGTGAGATCCCACTCAAAGTTGAGGCCGGTGGCCTGCCTCGTATGGAGATAGAATATCCAATAAACCTCTCTTTTGCACAGTAGCTTAAAATTATCACTTCCTCTTTTGGACAACATAACTTTTTCAACCCCCTGTATACGCAGGCTTCTGACATCCTTATCGTGGCATAAATTCCAATGCCTCGCTATATTGGTGGAATGGTTTCTAGAGATCTCATAAAGATGATCATATAGCTTTATCCCTTAAGTCTGCGGGTCGTGCGTCCCACATATTGTATGGAGCATTGTTCACAGGTGACTACATATATAACAAATCTGTTTTTTTTACGATTAATAAAAGAGGTTGCCTTAAAATCTCTAAGGATCTAGAGTGAATTATATAGCCTTGTAAAATATGGGGGCAACACGGACAACTATTGCCCTCACATCGAAACGATCTTTTAAACTGCAGCCAATTAGAACGTTGAGGGCTGCTTGTAAAGAGGCTGGGGGACAACTTTCTTGCAATGGTGGGAGCCCTGCGAGACACTGATTTGATACCCTTAGATAAAATTTGGGCGTATATGGGATCATTGTATAGGATGGGCCAAATTATTTTTCTATTGTACTTCTGATTTTGTTAAACTCTAAACTATAATGGGTGGAGAAAACCGTAATATTAGTGTATTTCCTCCCATTTCTATTAATGTTGTCGCGGAGAAGGTGACTTCTTTCAGTTTTATGGGCTATGTTGAACGCCCTATCTAGAACAGGGGCTGTGTATCCCCTTTCCATGAAACGTATCTTCATGGCAGAGGCTTCTTTTAAAAAAACCTGACTCATCACTACATACATGCTTCAACCTTAAAAATTGACCCACTGGGATACCTTTAATGGTGTGCTTAGGGTGGCCCGAGTCTGCCCTTAATAGGGAGTTGCCAGCAGATGGCTTCCTATAGACCTTGGAGGAGATGCACTCCACTTCACCTGTCAGAACAAAATCCAGAAATTCTATCTGTTTATGGTCCATAATTCCTGTTAATTTAAGATTAAGGCTATTATCATTGAGGTACCGGAGCCATTCATCTATGTTGCCCACATCCTTGGTACATATAAAGATTAAATCGTCTATGTAGTGACAAAAAAACTTGACTCTAGAACGGTGGGGACAACCAGCGCCAAAAATGCGGGACTCTCCCACCATCCCATGTAAAGATTGGCAAGGGAGGGGGAAAATTTGGCGCCCATCAAGGCCCCACATTTCTGGAGGTAGTAGTCCCCATCGAACATAAAAAATTTATGGGTAATAAATACTCTAAACAGCATAGAACAAACTCTTGAGGTACCAAAGAGTAATGACTATAAGGTCTAAGAAAAAAGCAACAGCCTGGAGTCCTAAGGAGTGAGGGATGGAGGAAAACAGACTAGCAACATCACAGATGACCCAGACATAATATACAGATATGGGGCAGTTGTGGAGAGGAGAAAAGTACTGCACATTGGTAGAACACATGAGCAGGGGGGTACAGTGGTGGGACAGGCGAACAAGGGGGGGTACAGTGGTGGTGGGGCAGAAGAGCAGGGGGGGGCAAAAGCAGGGGGGTACGGTGGTGGGGGGCAGATGAGCAGGGGGGTACAGTGATGGAACAGGGGGGGGCAGATGAGCAGGGGGGTACAGTGGTGGTGGGGGAGGCAGATGAGCAGGGGGGTACAGTGGTGGTGGGGAGGCAGATGAGCAGGGGGGTACAGTGGTGGTGGGGGAGGTAGATGAGCAGGGGGTTACAGTGGTGGTGGGGGAGGCAGATGTGCAGGGGGTTACAATGATCTGAAGTAGAGCTGCACAATTAATCGTTAATGATCTTGATTCAACCCCACTGACATCTCTGTTTGGAGAGTTTGCCGATTCTTTCATATAACAAGTGGAGAGACTTCTTATCTGCTCACTCAGCTGTCAAAAGAAAACACCATCTGGGCAGTCTGCCAAGTTTTAAAAAGAAACATTGTATAAATCTTCCTTCTTAGATCAAAGGGAAACTTCTGTGTGTAAAGAGAAAAATCCAGGCAGTCTGCCAAGTTTTTAAAAAATGTGTGAATGCAGGAAGTTTAACCACTTAAAGTCTAAATCTTTTTCTGGCACTTGTTTCTTAAGTTAAGATCAATATTTTTTGCTAGAAAATTAGTTGGAACCCCCAAACATTATATATATTTTAGCAGAGAACCTAGGGAATAAAATGCCAATTGCTGCAATATTTTATGTCACACTGTATTTGCCCAGCGGTCTTTCTAACGCAATTTTTTTTAAACCATAAGTAGGGTATTGTTGACTCCGGCAGGGTGTGGTGCAATCTAATTCTAAGTGAATTGTACTGTGTTTTTTTTTTTTTTTTTCTTCTTTCCCCACTTTGGTGTCCGTTTATGAAGCAGTGATCAGCGGTGATCCCGAGGATCACCGCTGATCACAGTCCATAAACAGTTTATGAAACAGAGATAATCGGGGGAGAACATGTTTGAACTTGTTCTCCCGCCGATTATCTCTACACACAGAGAATCCTCATTGAATGACAGTAAGGGCCAGTTTATGAAGCGGTGATCTCACCGCTTCACTGGCGATCTGAGTCAGAATTCACACTCCCAGGTTCACCAGCTCAGAGGTGGTGAATCAGGGAGTGAAGAGGAAATCTGGGGGGATCTGAGGGGGAAGGAGGAAGATTTTTAACTTCCTTATGCCTCGTTCAGACCCCCCAACACTGCAACCATGTCCCCCTGTCATATTTATGTGTATACATATATATATAATGTAGGGGGACTCATTATTTTATTAACATTAATCGTCCGTGTATTGAGCGGTGATAATTTATCACCGCTTAATAAACTGACATCTCTGTATTTCTGGTGCTGTAATCTCGTAAAGTCTCACGAGATTCCAGTATCAGGGGCCGTTCTCCACTGTTTGAAGCATTTGTAGATCTCTTCACTCCTCCGAAGGTGAAGCGATCTACAAAGCTTCATAAACAGGCACACAGAGGAGAAAGATCTTCACTGTGAATGCCGGAGAACGAAGCAGTGAATAGATTTCACTGCTTCATAAACGGACACCTATATCTGAAGTGGCACATGGTGACACTTCATTCATGTATCCTTATAGCAGTGTAATGCATTGCGCTCCTGTGCAGTGATGTGGGTTGTTCTCCGGTGTGATGCGGAAAAAGTTCAGACCTCGACAGGGCATGTAGAAAACTGTGCCTTAGGAGTGACCCACTTTTATCTAGTGCAGAAGTATGCAAGTTGCCCTACTTATGTGAACAAATCCTAAAGAAATCCTTCATGGTTCATTCAGATTTTTGTGCCGTACTGCATTACTTAACAGGCCGTATTTTGCATGTTGATTTTTGTTGTGGTAAGGAAGCCTGTTTATTTTGAATAGTCTTCTGATGCACCACAACACAGGTTTTAGTGGACATAAAACATTTTTTCAATGCGGTGCCCCTGAATGCATATAGTCATACATGTTCTGTGGGCACAGGTCTAAATAAAGCCAAAATAAAGCGCTCTGCTTACACAATTGCTTTGAAAATGCTGATTGCCTTGTCATGCTGGTCCTCGAAAAACTATACAGGTGATACTTGGAAAAATTAGAACATCGTGCAAAAGTTCATTTATTTCACTAATGCACCTTAAAAGGTGTAACTAATATGAGATAGACTCATTACATGCAAAGCAAGATAGTTCAAGCTGTGATTTGTCATAAATGTGATTTATGGCTTACAGCTCATGAAAAACCCAAATCCACAATCTCAGAAAATATGAATATTACATGCAATCAATAAAACAAGGATTGTACATAGAAAAATATCGGACCTCTGAAAAGTATAAGCATGCATATGTACTCAGTACTTTGTTTGGGCCCCTTTTTCAGCAATTACTGCTTCAAAGCTTTCATGCCATGCCGCAATCAGCCTGTGGCACTGCTGAGGTGTTATGGAAGACCAGGATGCTTCAATAGCGGCCTTCAGCTCTTATGCATTGTTCGGTCTCATGTCTCACATCTTTCTCTTGGCAATGCCCTATAGATTCTCTATGGGGTTCAGGTCAGGCCAGTTTGCTGGCCAATCAAGCACAGTAAACCCATGGTCATTGAACCAGGTTTTGGTGCTTTTGGCAGTGTGGGCAAGTGCCAAGTCCTGCTGGAAAATGAAGTCGGCATCCCCATAGAGCTCGTCTGCGGAAGGAAGCATGAAGTGCTCCAAAATCTCCTGGTAGATGGCTGCGTTGACCCTGGACTTAATAAAGCACAGTGGACCAACACCAGCAGATGACATGGCTCCCCAAATCAACACGGACTGTGGAAACTTCACACTGGACTTGGCATCTTGCAGTGTGTGTCTCTCCATTTTTCCTCCATACTCTGGCTCCTTGGTTTCCAAACAAGATGCAAAATTTGCTCTCAGAAAAGAGGACTTTGGACCACAGAGCAACAGACCAAGTCTATTTTTTTCTTTAGCCCAGGTAAGACGCTTCTGATGTTTGTTCAGGAGTGGCTTGACAAGAGGAATACGACATTTGAAGCCCATGTCCAGGATCTGCCTGTGTGTGGTGGTGGCTCTTGCCTCAGTCCACTCCTTGTGAAAGTCCCCAACACTTTTTTGAATGGCCTTTTCCTGACAATCCTCTCCAGGCTGTGGTCATCCCTGCTGCTTTTGCACCTTTTTTTTCTTCCACACTTTTTTCCCTTCCACATAACTTTCTATTAATGTGCTTTGATACAGCACTTTGGGAACATTCAACTTCTTTTGCAATTATCTTTTTGAGGCTTTCCCTCCTTATGGAGGGTGTCAATGATGGTTTTCTGCACAACTGTCCGGTCAGCAGCCTTTCCCATGATTGTGATTCCTACTGAACCAGACTCAGAGACCTTTTAGGCTCTGTTTCCACTACTGCGACTTGTTTTGCGACTTGACACATGTCAAGTCACATGACAAGTCAAAACCCATGTATTTCAATGGTCCCCGTTCTAATTAGTGCGACTCAAGTCGC
This sequence comes from Aquarana catesbeiana, assembly GCF_042186555.1. Classification (NCBI taxonomy): domain Eukaryota; kingdom Metazoa; phylum Chordata; class Amphibia; order Anura; family Ranidae; genus Aquarana; species Aquarana catesbeiana. The sequence goes on along the minus strand of NC_133327.1, from coordinate 512,086,138 downwards.
AGCGTCTCCAAAAAAGGTTCTTGCACTACTTTGTTCCGTCTTCGGTGCGACTTGTTCTCCATAGAAAGGTATTAAGTCGCAATGCAGTCGCATGTACATGTCTGACACCGCGACTTTGTTGCGACTTCCACGGAAGTCTACGGAAGCACATGATCTCTGCTCCTCCCAAATACATCACTTCCTATATTGATGTATGTGAGTGTGGAAGACAGGAAGGGGAAGTAACTAAGCAGGATAAGGAATTACATCACTCTGGCTAAATCGCAGCACATCAAAGTCGTTTTTAAAGTCGCATCAAATCGCAACATAAATCGCATTGTAAAGTTGCAGTGTAAATCGCGCAACTTTGGGGACGCACTAGTGGAAACATAGCCTTAAAGGCTCAGGTACCCTTTGCAGGTGTTATGGCTTAATTAGCTAATTAGAGTGGGACACTTTGAGCCTAGAATATGGCACCTTTTCACAATATTCAAATTTTCTGAGATTGTGGATTTGGGGTTTTCATGAGCTGTAAGCCATAATCATCACAGTTATGACAAATCACGGCTTGAACTACCTTGCTTTGCATGTAATGAGTTGATCTCATATATTAGTTTCACCTTTTTAAGTTGCATTAGTGAAATAAATGAACTTTTTGCATGATATTCTAATTTTTCGAGTATCACCTGTATAGGCAAGTGTTGAAAACGTGGCAACAATCATTCTGCATTTCCACAGGGTTCAGTTTTGTTTTGGAAAAAATTCAGCCGATAGATGCTTAGGAAAATCAAAATTTGCTTAGCAGATCTATATCTAGTCTGCTATGAAAGTGAATTTAAAGGCTAAATGTTCATGCCTGAATGGACTGTGCTTTTAAAACGGCTTTTTCAGATAAAATAAAGGCTATTTCATCACATTAACCATTGAAATATACTTGGTATGGTTTTGTGTTTAGCTGCACTGGCTAGGAAATGTTTCATGCTTCAGAGTAAGACGGAAACCTCAGCTGACAGGAATCGGCTTAACATTATAATCCTCTATGTAATTAGACAGACAGGTTAATGTTTACAAATGGTGTGTGTATATTAGCTGGTAGAGAGTAGTGCATGCCAAAAAGTACTACATGTAACATGATTGTTTTAATTACTTCAGCTCTTTAAATGTATGTAGTATAATTCACCCTGACCTCTAGACACCTGTAGGTCTATAGTTGCTAACCTATACATGCCTCTTTGACAACTGCCTAATCTCTTTAGGCAACTTTTACAACTGCAGACTGCCATAAATAACTCCTGTTTCAATCAATACCCTCTAATTTGACAAAAATGGAGCTATAGGATGCCCTTTTGACATCGCTTGTGAAGTGGAACTTCACTCTCCCAATCAACATTGATTATTTTTAACCATCATGCAGTTAGCATTAGTAAATAGGAAAGTATATCATATTTTGTTTTAAACCTCTTTGCTTTAAGAGAGTTCCACCCTAAAGTGGAATTTCCACTTTAAGGACTCCTGACCTCCCTGACCTGTCACATTTGGCGTTCCATTTTTTTGGTGGAGGGGAGTGGGTACTTAGTTTTGACTGGTACCCAGCTCCCCCTCCCTCCCTGCAATCTTCTGGGACACGTCACAGGTCCCAGAGGATTGCCCAGCCATTCAGCAAGTGCAGCGTGACTCGCAAATGCACAGTGGGCACCCAGCTGTAAAGTCGGAAGCTGACGCAGCCGGGTGCCCACACTAGTGTTCCTGGGGAGAGGCGGGGGAGAGAACCGAGGCTTTGGTTGGCTGCATTGCTGGACCGTGGGGCAGGTGAGTGTGTGTGTTTAAAGTCAGCAGCTACACTTTTTGTAACTGCTGACTTTTAATAAACACTAAAACGTCTGGCACTCCTTTTTTAACCACTCGTGGACCGCCGTACGCCGATATACGTCTTTTACTTCAAAGAGCAATATCGTTTATGGCAGCAGCTAGCTGCTATAACCCCGGTATCCTCCTCTTCGACCGGTGGTCCGCTTTCCGATAAGAGTGGTCTCTGTGGCGGATTTGCCGCAAGATCACTTTTATTGCGGCAGGAGAGGGCCTCCCACCACGCTCCGGTGCCCTCTGCCGCTTACCGGAGCCATCAGCAGCGGTAAAGGCGATCAGATGTTTTCCCTTGCTGGGTATGGAGACGAGTGAGGGGAAGATGGCCCCCACCTGTCTCCATACCATTGCAGGGCAGAAGTGATGTCAAGACGTCACTTTCGCCCATAGCTCTTAACCACTTCTCTTAACCACTTCAGCCCTGGACCATTTGGCTGGTCGAAGACCAGTGGACTTTTTACAATTTGGCACTGCTTTAACTGGTAATTGCGCGGTCATGCAATGTTGTACCCAAACGAAATTTGCGTCCTTTTTTTTTTTCCCCACAAATAGAGCTTTCTTTTGATGGTGTTTGATTGCCTCTGCAGTATTTTTTATTTTTTGCGATATAAACGGAAAAAGACCGAAAATTTTGAAGAAAAATTATATTTTCTACTTTTTGTTATAAGAAAAATCCAACAAACTCAATTTTAGTCATACGTTTAGGCCAAAATGTATTCAGCCATGTCTTTGGTAAAAAAAAGTCAATAAGCGTATATTTATTGGTTTGCGCAAAAGTTATAGCGTCTACAAACTAGGGTACATTTTCTGGAATTTACGCAGCTTTTAGTTTATGACTGACCATCATTTCTTGAGGTGCTAAAATGGCAGGGCAGTACAAACCATCCCCCACACACACACACACACACACACACACACACCCGTGACCCCATTTTGGAAAGTAGACCCCTTAAGGAAATTGCTAAGAGGCATGTTGAGCCCATTGAATATTTTATTTTTTTTGTCCCATGTACTTGAATAATAAAAAAAAACATTTTTACAAAAAGTTGTCACTAAATGATATATTGCTCACACATGACATGGTTATATGTGGAATTGCACCCAAAATACATTTTGCTGCCTCTCCTGAGTACGGGGATACCACATATGTGGGACTTTCTTGGAGCCTAGCCGCGTACGGGGCCCAGAAAACCAATCACCGCCTTCGGGATTTCTAAGGGCGGAAATTTTTGATTTCACTCCTCACTACCTATCAGTTTTGAAGGCCATAAAATGGCAAGATGGCACAAGATGTCCGTAAACGGCCAATCACAGCGGCCGTTTACAGTAAGATCAGCGGTGCCAATGAGAGATGATCTCATATGTAAACATGAGATCATCTCTCATCGCCGGCTCTCCCTCCTCACACAGAGACAGCGTGTGAGGAGGGCGAGCGAACCGCTGCAGCGTGTGTCAGGAAAGAAAAAAAAAAAAAAAAGAAAAAAAAGTGACGTCAGTGTCGTCTGTCCCCACTGTCGTCTGTCCCCACTGTCGTCTGTCCCCACTGTCGTCTGTCCCCACTGTCGTCTGTCCCCACTGTCGTCTGTCCCCACTGTCGTCTGTCCCCACTGTCGTCTGTCCCCACTGTCGTCTGTCCCCACTGTCGTCTGTCCCCACTGTCGTCTGTCCCCACTGTCGTCTGTCCCCACTGTCGTCTGTCCCCACTGTCGTCTGTGTCACGTGTCATTGTCCTGGTGCTCCAGGGCCTTCAAAAGTGTAATAGGTAGTCAACAAGTTAGATGTGTAATTTATGCTCCTAGCACACCTGATGGTGCTCTCTGCATGTTGGTGGTATCGTAATACTCAGGAGGAGTAGCAGAATGTATTTTGGGGTGTTATTTGTGGTATACACATGCCATGTGAGAGAAATAACCTATTACAATGACAATTTTGTGGGGGAGTGGAAATCTTAATTTTGCAAAGAAGTGTGGGGAAAAAATAACATCAAAAATCTCACCATGCATCTTACTGAATACCTTGTAATGTCTACTTTCAAAAAAGGGGTCATTTGGGGGTATTTGTACTTTCCTGACTTGTTCAGGTTGCAAGAAATGGGATAAGCCACCAGTACATTAAGTGTGATCAATTTTTTATGATTTGCACCACAGCTTGTAGACTCTCTCACAGAAACTAAGAAAAATGCGTTTTTTTTTTTTTTTTTTTTTAATTTTCGGTCTTTTTTCATTTATAGCGCAAAAAATAACCCAGAGGTGATCAAATACCACCAAAAGAAAGCTCTATTTGTATGGAAAAAAAAAGGACAAAAAATTCATTTGGTTACAGTATTACATGACTGAGTAATTGTCATTCAAAGTGTGAGAGTGCTGAAAGCTGAAAATTGGTCTTGGCAGGAGGGGGGGTTTAAGTGCCCAGTAGGCAAGTGGTTAATGCACTAAAACGCACTATATTGCCCAAATGTTTGATGAAATAAAAAAGATGATCTTAGGCCGAGTACATGGATACAAAACATGACATGCTTTAAAATTGCACACAAACATGCATCGGTGACACTACATACATTTTTTTTTAAAGCCTTTACAGGTTACCATTTTAGATTTACAGAGGAGATCTACTGCTAAAATTACTGCCCCCCGATCTGACCTTCGCGGTGATACCTCGCATGCATGGTGCAATTGCTGTTTACATATGAAGCCAGACCGACGCTTGCGTTCGCCTCTGAGCGGAGGGGGGGGTTGCTCTTTGACCCCAGATCTCATATTTAAGAGGTCCTGTCATGCTTTTTTTTCTATTACAAGGGATGTTTACATTCCTTGTAACAGGAATAAAAGTGACCCAATTTATTTTTAAAAGAACAGTGTAAAAAAAAGGAATAAAAGGTAAAATAATAAAAAAAAAAATTTTTAAACGCGCCTTGTCCCGCCGAGCTCGCATGCAGAAGCGAGCGCATACGTGGGTAGCGCCCGCATATGAAAACTGTGTTTAAACCACACGTGAGGTATTGCAATCTGTTTTGCACTCCTGTGACCCGTTTTCAGCAGAGATCGGTCTGAAGTCCACTCTCTGCTAACGTCATTGGAATTGGTCTAGGCACTGCGTCATCACAAAAATGAAGTCTGGATCTGCCAGGTGCCTGAACTAATGCCTGTCTCAGCCACTCGGCGAGCCGCTGAGAGCCTGAGACGGCGACTCCCTGCCCCTCCACAGCTCAGCGCTCCAGTGAGGGTGGAGGAGCAGAGAGGAGAGCTGCTGATTGACAGTCAGCAGCTCTCCTCTCGGGGATCTGTGAGAACTGAGCCATCAGCAGTGTTCGGTGGCTCGGCTCTCAGTGTAGAGACGCTGGGGGACAGATACAGCGGTCTGATGCTGCATCCACCTAGGTAAGTGTAAAATGGGGGGGGGGGGGATACTTATTTTTAATGTTGCACAAGTATATTTTGATGTGTGGGTTTTTGGGAGTATTCCACCTATAAAGTCCTTTTTGCATCTACCAAGCTTTTTAGGTTTATATGGGCTAAACTTTGAATACTTCCTGAATGTTTGTGCCAAGTGCACTGGTAATGTGAAATCATCTGTCCAAGTATTACAGGTTTTGACTGGAAGGGGTGACATAATCCTTCAGAATTGGCATTCAAAGTGAATTTTTAAAATACTCTTAGACAATTGTAGTTTGTAATGTCTTGCTTGTGTCTGCTATTGTAGGCTCTTTAAAGAAAAGCAGTGCTTCATTTTCAAACAAATTATATTTATGAACTTATTTCGAGCAAACTGCAAAGCTGATGTCTTTAAAATTGACACGTGTAAAAATGACACGTGTTAACCACCTGCTCTCAATTAACCACAGGCCAATTCTGACATTTCTCACATACATGTAAAAATCTGCTGTTTTTTTTTTTTTTTTCCCCAAGAAAATGACTTGGATTCCCCAAACTTTTCATATATATTTTTTTTTGCAGACTCCCTGGAGAATAAAATGGTTATTGCATGTTTATTTTTTTTCCTCACACTGTATTTGTGCATCCATTTTCAAAACACACATTTCGAGGAAATATTTTAATGAATTGGTAAACACAATATAATACCCACTTTTTTTTTTTTCACTGTGTTAGGAAGTTCCCACACTGCTCATGATTTCGCAAGGGAATTTGTTCATCCCTTGTGATATATTTTAATGAAGTTGATCCCCCCCCAAAAAAGTTTTAAAGTACCCCTTTCTCCCCGTTGGCACATGCGCAAATGAGAACCCACCGTGATCAATAATGCTAGCGCCCAAGCTTCTGTGTAATTCTAAACTGTTAACCTGTATAGGCTTTTAAAGTGTTGCCTATGAATAATTTAATGTACCATAGTCTGCCATTCCATGAGTGTGTGCAATTTTAAAGTGTGACAACTTTGGTATCTATTTGCTTTGCACAACATAATTTATATTTTGCTAGTATTATGATGTTTGCACTAAAAAGCATTTAAAGCGGAGTGCTGCTTAATTTTTTTTTTTTTTTTTTTTTTTTTAAGACAGTAGCTACAAATACTGCAGCTGCTGATTTTTAATAATCGGACACTTACCTGTCCCAGGGTCCAGCGATGCGGGGGTAGCCCCGCTCATCTCCTCCTTCTCTCTGCCACGCCGGCATTGTAACTGGGCGCCCGGCTGTGGCTTTACAGCCGGGCACCCACTGCGTGGGCGCGAGCCTGGCCAGGCAATCATCTGGGACCTGTGACGTGTCCCAGATTGCCGAGAGGGAGGGGAGAGAGGTGATCTCCCTTCCGAGGCGCCGGGAGGAAGTGGGAGCTGGAACCCTCTAAAAAGAACCCCCCCATATATATACTTTAAATTTCAGATTTTTATATACAGCGGGTAAAATAAATATTAACTTCACACCTGGCCACTGTACATAAATGGCCGGCTGGGCCTTTTCTCGTTCGGCATGGATATTCTGGAACGTCCCTCAGAATGAGTGCCCGCAGCACGGCCCCGAAGCTGTGCTGCGACTCGATCCTGTGACGGGATCAGGATATGGGTGCTGTGATAGGCCCTCTTGATCACGAGACGGCTGTGTCCGAACTAGTGGTGCACTGAAATTTCGACCGAAAGAAAAAAGTGCCAATTAATGGAGCTGAAAAAGGGACGGGCCATCCTGCCGGGTGCCGCACATGTATTATCCCCACGTGTCCCTCCTGCAGTTCTCACGAGTGTCATGAGAGGCAGCCTCCCCAGTGCCTAGTAGCGAGATCTCACACTGTGTCAGATCTGAATCGCCATGCAGCCACTGTAACGATGTCCCGCCTCCTAGATGCCTCTTGATAGCCGGCACACTGATCCAACGCTAGGAGTTATTGTACAGTGTGTCCTAGGAGGTGGCTGCACGGTGATTCAGATCCAGCTCTGATACACAGCGTGACATCGCATTACCAGGCACTGGTAGGCTGTACATGATGGGCACCGGCTTGCTGCATTTCATGGACAAAGGCAGAATGTACATGATGGGCACAGGCACTGGTGAGGCTACATGACAGGGAGGCTGCTGCATCTGACTGGTAGGCTGCATCTGACAGGCACTCGGGAAGCTGCATTGATCTTTTGCATCATGTCTGCAGTCTCTGACATCTGTATCATGTCTGCTAGAGGTGCACCGAATGGTAATTTTGCTAATACTATTAGCAGTGAGTTTAAGTAGGAAATTGCAGACACACGTGGGGTATCGCTGCAAACGTAAGAGCGAGAGCAATAATTCTAGCACCAGACCTCCTGTGTAACTCTAAACTGGTAACAAATAAAGGCTTATAAAGCGTTGCCTATGGAGATTTTCAAATACTGAAGTTTGGTGCCATTTCACAAGTGTGCGCAATTTTAAAGCGTGATCTATTTGGTATCCATTTACCTGGTGCAAAACCATATTTTATATATTGCAAAAAATTCGGGTATTTTCTGTGCGTTGAGATTCAGTAAAATGCTTTTATGCGTTGGTGTGTATAATTGCGTTAGAAAAACTGCTGTGAAATACCGTGTGACATAAAAATGTGCAAAACCCATTTTTTTTTTTTCTTTTCTAGTGCCTCTGCTACAAAAATATATAATGTTTGGGGGTTCCAAGTAATTTTCTAGCAAAAATATATTTTTTTTTTTTTTTTTTTTCAATATTTTTATTAAATTATTGAATGTATAACAAGCAATGGTACATAGATACATGGTACAATAAAAAGCCAAAAATGCTAGATGGATGGGCGCACAGAGCTACACCAGGTACATTATCACAGTATTCAACAATAGCAGATCATTAGGTATAGTAGAGGTAAAGTTACCTTCCCTGAAGAGGGTTGTGCTTGGTGTAATTTACAGGGCTCGGGCAACTATTTTACACAGTCAAGTTGTCTAAGTACACTGAGTGGAACACACCAATCTTCCTATCTAGTTTGCAGCCTATTGCAAGCTGGTAAGGAGATTGCTGTCGCCGGACAGTCCCTTCACCCCAGGGGATCATACTGTGGAGATGGCTGACCGGGGCAACCCCATCTAGTAAAATTACATGGCTGGTCTGAAGATGGAAGCATATTTGCTCAGGCCTGCTCAAAATGTTGCTTTCATGCATGGGTACCATATTGAGTACCGTAGTCCTGGACACATACCCGCTATTTGCTATTGTGCGGTTGAATCAAGCTGTCTTAAACAATAACTTAACGTAATGTAAAGTAAGAGCGTGAATGGACTGCAGTGGCCCACCGCCTTCAACTGGAAGTCAGTTGTGAGATATGTTCTTTCTCCACTGGAGGAAAGAGACGTATTGAAAAATGGGGGGGAAGAAAGTCGAGTATAAGCTTCAGAAGATGAGAAGGAGACGGGTAGAAGTAGAGAGAAGAGAAGAAGAGTAAAGCAAAGAATGCCACCTAGAGGGAGAAGAAGGAATCAGAGTTTTCTACATCTCTGGCATCAACGGTATACCCATGTATTTCGCCCAAGGTTCCCAAATGGACTTGAATTTGTGGGTTTTGTCCAGCAACTTGCTGACCATTTTCTCCTGGGCCATGATCCAGGAGATTTTATGTTTCATTTCAGCTAGCGGTACTGTGTGGCCCTTCCAATTTCTGGCAATGGTGATTCTGGCACCCAAGAGCATATAAAAGATCAGGGATTGTGTGTGTGTCTGGGAATATTTTCTACCCGAACGTTGAGAAAAGCTATTTCTGGGACCTGTGGAACGGCTACTCCCGTGATCTTTCGCAATAAGTGGAAAAAGCTGTTCCAGAATTTCCAGATTCGAGGACATGTCCACCATATATGGAGTATAGATTCCAGATGGCCACAGCCCCTGAAGCACAGAGGGGATGAGTCTGGGAAAATTTTGGCCAGGGTGACTGGAACTCGATACCAACGTGTAATGATTTTAATGCTAGCCTCCATTAGAGAGGTGTTCATAATTCCTTTGAACGATCTGTGAAAGCCTCTGCACCATTTATCCAAGTCCCTTTCCCAAAGTCGGGCATAAAGCGGTTTGGAAGAGGAGCCGGCTAGGGAATTCTAGATAATGGAGACACGCCCCTTCTGATCCTTTACGTTGGCGCACCACAATTCATATGCTGTTAGTGTAGAGAGACCTGAATCCTTCGACCATTTTGATCTCAGGAAGTGAGTAATTTGAAGTCTGTATCTTTCGAAGTCGGGCATATCCAGTTTACTGACACAATACCCGACAGAGAGGGGTCCCGTGGAGTTAAGGAAGTGTCCAATCCTGTATAGGCCTTTGTTTAGCCACCATTTGAATGCTAATATGTTTTGACCAGGTGGAAATTCTGGGTTGTGGGAAAGTGGGCGAATAGGGGAAGTTAAAGCAGGATTTTTTTGTAGTCTATCCCAGAGGGACATCGAGTGAGAGAGGGTCGGGGCCAGTATCGCTGGTCTGAGGCGTGGAGCAGCCTAGAGCAAGTAGTCTGTCGTGTGATTCGGTGTCGCTTGTCTCTCCATCAGTAGCCAGTCGGGTTTAGGGCCCTTAGAGTAGGCCATGGAGATCTGTGCCAACTGAGCTGATTGGTAATACCACCAAATATTGGGTAGAGCTAGACCTCCCTGTGTTTTGAGTCTGTAAAGTGTTTCTTTGGAGCACCGTCTGCCTCTGGAGCCCCATATAAATTTCAGGATAGAGGACTGGAAACGGAGTAGTTGAGCTTTCTTGATTGGGATTGGTAGGGATCTAAAGAGGTATAGGAGGAGGGGAAGGAGGGTCATTTTAATGGAATTGACTCTATCTAGCCAGGACAGATCGTGTTTAGACCAAGCGGACATATCGGCTTCAAGTTTTTTGAACAGAGGGGGGTAGTTGTTGGAGAAAAGCAGGTCAAATCTAGGGGTGAGGTTAATTCCTAAATGGGGGATATATTTCGTGCTCCATGTGAAAGAGAAGGACGTTTGCAGGCGCTTGAGTAGGTCAGGCGAGACTGAAACATTCAGTGCAGCGGATTTGGAAACATTGACCCGAAGACCTGAGACTTCCCCACACTGCTCAAGTAGCTTCATAATGTTAGGGGTTGAGATGAGGGGCGATGTTACGAAGAGGAGAAGATCATCCATGAAAAGAGCACATTTGTGTTCGCGTGGGCCGCTTGCGACTCCTTTAATGTCGGGGTGACTGCGAATGGCAATTGCCAGGGATTCAATGGCAATTGCAAAAATTAAGGGCGACAACGGGCATCCTTGTCTGGTTCCTTTCTCTATTTTAAACATGTCAGAATATCTCCCCTGCATTCTTACTTGGGCACTAGGATTGTTATAAAGGGAATGTAGAGTGTTTAGGAATTTGGGGCCCAGTCCCCATCTTTCTAGGACTTTGAAAATATACGGCCAAGTGACCTTATCAAATGCTTTGCAAAGGTCAATGGAAAGTAGGAATCCTTCCTGACAGGGTCCCCTGTCCCATTGAGAGCCTAGGAGGGACACTGTCTATAGCCCTTCTCACCTGGTCAGGACCCTGTCTCCCAGGGATAAATCCTGCCTGATCTTTGTGGATGTAGTGGGCTATGAAGGAGGATAATCGGTTCACCAGAATTTTTGTTAGAAGTTTAAGATCATTGTTGATCAGGGAGATCGGTCGATAATTTTCAATTGCTGAGGGGTCTTTTCCTGGTTTGGGAATGACAGAGATGTATGCTAAGTTTGAGGGATTATCCAAGGGAGATCCTAATTGTAGGGAGTTAAAAAAAAAATCTGACCAGGTAAGGTGTAAGTATATCGGCAAATTTTTTTATAGTAGGTCACAGAGAAACCATCAGGGTCGGGGGCAGAGCCCTGTTTGAGGTTCTTGATGGTCTCCTTGATTCCCGAGGAGGTAATGGGACAGTCAAGAAGTTCAGTATGGTCCGTGGAAAGTTTGGGTAATTGAATTGAGTCGAGGAACTCGGTGAGATTGAGGGAAGAGATATTTTTATCTTCTTTGTAAAGGGAAGCATAGTAGTCTTGGAAGCATTCCATAATACGTTGTGGATTCTGTGTAAATGTGCCAGAATGTAAACGGATTTTGGGGAATGCCAACAGACGTGGTTTGGAGGCTAGTTTGGTTCCTATTTTATCTTTTTGGGAGTAAAACCTCACCCCTGACCAGCGAAGGTGTCTCTCAGCTTCAGTAGTGAGGGCCAGGTTGAGTTTTAATCTGGAGGTTTCTAGTTTTTGTAAAGAAGATTGGGTTTGTTCTCGTTTATTATGCTTACAGGCCACCTGGTATTCTTTAGTGAGCTTGTCTATTTCTGCCCGGTGTTCTTCTTTTTTTTTTTTTTTTTCCCTTTCATGACTAAGCCTATTTTTGAAATTTGGTGTTTACAAGTTAAAATCCATATTTTTTGCTAGAAAATTACTTAGAACCCCCAAACATTATATATATTTTTTTTAGCAGAGAATCTAGAGAATAAAATGGAGATTGTTGCAATATTTTATATCACACGGTATTTGTGCAGCGGTGTTTTAAACGCAAATTTTTGGAAAAGGGACACTTTCATGAATTTTAAAAAATCCAAACCGTAAAGTTACCCCAATTTTTTTTTGTATAATGTGAAAGATGTTACACCGAGTAAATAGATACCAAACATATCGCGCTTTATTATTGCATGCACTCGTGGAATGGCGACAAACTATGGTAGCTATGAATTTCCACAGGCGATGCTTTAAATTTTTTTTACAGTTACCAGGTTAAAGTTACAGAGGAGGTCTAGGGCTAGAATTATTGCTCTCGCTCTGACGATCGCGGCGATACCTCACATGTGTGATTTGAACACCGTTTACATATGCGGGTGCGGCTTCCGTATGCGTTTTCTTCGCTGTGCGAGCTCGCGGGGACGGGGGCGCTTTAAAAAAAAAAAAAAAAAAAAAATTTTATTTATTTTTATACTTCTAAATTGTGTTTAAAAAAAATTGTTTTTTTTTTTTTTTTACTTTTATTGCTGTCACAAGGAATGTAAATATCCCTTGTGACAGTAATAGGTGGTGACAGGTACTCTTTATGGAGGGATCGGGGGTCTAAAAGACCCCCGATCCCTCCTCTGCACTTCAAAGTATTCAGATCGCCGAAAACGGCGATTCTGAATACTGTGTGTATTTTAAAATTCGGCGCCATTGGCAGCCGAGTAAACAGGAAGTGACGTCATGACGTCGCTTCCGCGTTTACAATTAGAAGGCTGGAACGAAGCCATTAATGGCTTCGTTCCAGCCCGCCCCCAGCCGCTGGAGGCAGCCGATTGGACACCGGGCCTCCCGATCGCACGGGAGGCCTGGTAAGAGCGGCGGGAGGGGGGGGGGCATCCCCTCCCGCTCCTCCGGTATAACAGCCGAGCGGCTTTTAGCTGTATCAGTTGTTGTATACGGATAGCCGATCGCCCGATGTAAACAACGGTACCGGGATGATGCCTGCAGCTGCGGGCATCATCCCGGTATGACCCCCGAAAGCCGAGTACGCACATCTGCGTACGGTCGGCGGGAAGGGGTTAAACGTGATGACAATTGAATGATTTTGCCTCTTATTACAGCTTTGTGGGCTGCCCATAGTGTAGCCAGGGAAATTGCCTCTGTGTCATTGTAAAAATACAGATTTTTACTTGTAATCAAAAAGAGCCAGAAGAAGGCCTGGTCTTAAAGTGGATAATGACTGATGGGGCTACTTGGATGTTGTGCTTCTCTGTGGCCAGGCTGTGAATGTCTCGTGCATGTGGTATCGCCATACTCAGGATGAGTAGCAGAATGTGTTTTTGGGTGTAGTTTCAAGTATGCCAATGCCTTGTTTGAGAAATAACTTGTTAACCACTTCCGGACGATATACGTCGGCACTTTGAAGAGGAATATTCTTCTCTCTTGCATGGCTGGCTGTCGAGTGAGGGGAAGATGGCCCAAACTCGGCTCCATAGCATTGACTGGCGGAAGCGACGATTTATTTTTTCAAGTGACGTGTTTTTTTTTTTTTTTTTGTTTTTTTTTTTTTGTTTGGTGTAAATATGAGATCTGAGGTCTTTTTGACACCAGATCTCATATTTAAGAGGTCCTGTCATGCTTTTTTTTCTATTATAAGTGATGTTTACATTCCTTGTAATAGGAAATAAAGTGCCCCAAAAAATGTTTTTTAAAAGGACCGTGTCAAAATGAAAAGCAAAATAAAAAGGAAATTGAAAGCACCCTGTCGCGCCTAGCTTAGGTGCAGAAGCGAACGCATACGTGAGTAGTGCCCGCATATGAAAACAGTGTTCAAACCATACATGTGAAGTGTTGCCACGATCGTTAGAGTGTGAGCAATAAATCTAGCCCTAGACCTCCTCTGTAACTCAAAACTGGTATCGCTGTACCCAAATAAAATTGATGCCCTTTTTTTTCCCCTCATATAGAGCTTTCTTTTGGTGGTATTTGCTTACCCCTGAGGTTTTTAGGTTTTTATTTTTTGTGCTATAAACGCAAAATGTGACAATTTTGAAAAAAAAAATGGGATAGATTTATGGACTTATTATTTTTTTTTTTTTTTACTAGTAATGGCGGCGATCAGCAGTTTTTAGCGGGACTGCGGCTGACAATCTTACACTTTTTGGGGACCAATGACACCAGTACAGTTATCAGTGCTAAAAAAAAAAAAAAAAATTGCACTCGCTGTATAAATGACACTGACAACTGTATGGGGGATGGACTGACTGGAGGAAGAGATATCTCTGTTCTTTGATTAGCAGGAGCACAAGATCTCTCTCTCCCTCTGTGACAGAACAGTGGCCTGTCTTGTTGACATAGGCAGACCGCCGTTCTGCCTCTACTACGAACGATTGGTGGGTCCCGGTGGCCATCGAAGATGACGGACCCGCTGATTGGGCATGCGTGTGCCCCAGAGCCAAAAATAGGGATCATGTACGGGTACGTGATTTTGCACTTAAGGGGCACCCTGCCGCAGTGCTTGTGACCATGGCGGTGTGTGGAAACGCATCAGCCCTTGTATCGTTTTACATTTGGTCTCTTCTGACCAGGCTATATGCTTCTTTTTTTTTTTTTTTTTTTTTTTTTTTTAGCGTGCATATAGGCCATGGCGGTTGAGTGCATTACTTATTGTTTTCTTTGAAACAATTGTATCTAATCCCAGGTCTTTCTGAAGCTCTTAAGTGGTCCTTGGCTTTTGCACAACTCTTTTGATAATTGTTTTCACTCCCCTGTCAGAAATCTTGCGAGGAGCACCTGGTTGTGGTCATTTTATGGTGAGATTATGTTCTTTCCACTTCTGGATTATGGCCCCAACAGTGCTCGCTGGAACATTCAGAAGTTTAGAAATCCTTCTGTAACCAATGCCATCAGTATGTTTTGCAACATTAAGGCTGCAAAGGTCTTGAGAGAGCTCTGTGCTTTTACCCATCATGAGAGGTTTCTTGTGTGACACCTTGGTAATGAGACCTTTTTATAGGCCATCAGTTGAGACTGAACCAGCTGATATTAATTTGCATTGACAAGGGCCAGTATTGCTTTCTAATTACTCATAGCTTTCAGCTGATCTATCTTTCCATGCCTTTTTGTACCTTTTTCTTCATGAGTTCAATACGTTTTACCCTGTGTGGTTCCATTTTATTACACATAAGTTAACCACTTGCGTACCGGACCGCCCGCCGCAGTTTTACGACGGCTGTTTGAAGGAGGATATCATTGTTATGGCAGCAGCTAGCTGCCATAACCCCGGTATCCTCCTCAGCGGGCGGTCCGCTACAGGATAAAAGTGGTCTCTGCGGCTGATTCACCGCAAGATCACTTTTATAGGTGGCGGGCGAGGCCTCCCCCGCCGTGGGGGGGGGGGGGGGGGGGGGCATTAACACACATTGTGGGGATGTACCTGTATGGCCTTTTGCCCACCCGTGCCATTCTGCCGACTTATATCGTCAGTCAGGAAGTGGTTAAAATGATTTTTTTTAATTTATTTTTTATGTATTTATTTTTTAAACCACAATCATGGTTTTGCACAGAGTAGCCTTGATTTGTCTCTTCTTGGGTCCCCACCTACGCTTCTTGCTGCTTCTGCCTTCAGAGTGCCTCAATAGCAAGGTAAAAACAACTTCTGCCTTTAGAACCACTCACTTCCTGCCCAGGACTAAATGTCCCATGAGGCATTGCTCTTCAAATATTTACATTCACAAGCTCTCAGGCACTTACTGACATGTATGGAGATTGTACTGAGCTGTATGTGTGCCTCACTGTATTCCTGATATGTAAACAAATCTGGAATCCTATATGCAGGCCAACTAATCGGCTGACTAAATAATAGATTATTGAAAATAGTTAACAGCTATTTTCATAATCGATTAGTTGTTGATTAATTGATTCGTTGTTTCGGCCCTAGTGTTTTTTGACCCCAACTGCTCACCCTTAAACTGGCATGGTGTCAGGAAAATTTGTCAGTCAAGTAACTTATACTGATAGTAGAGGATTGAGGCAGCAGACAGAAATTACTTTTCTTGCTCAAGATTGAGACTTGCACACACTATAGAGGGATGTGCTTTGTTCATATTTCACGTCAGAGGTTTACAACCACTTTAAGTACTTTATTATATTGATGTTTTATAAACAAACTTGTAGCCACTGCCAAGGAGGTTTTTTTATTACAACCGGACTTATTAACGTAAGGAAAAAACAGGGAGGGGGAGGCGCCGACCTGAGTGTAGTATTAAAATGATGACTTTAATAGGATAAGATTCAAAACACTTCAAGATGATAGAAAATGCATGCTCATCAAAGTAAAGTGCAGTCCTGACATTCCACATGGCTCTGTGGGTCCCACCGCTGTTCCGGATAGCTGGAAAGGATCGAGCAGCTGGCTGGAATGGATCAGTGTTTCTCCAGGAGCAAACTAACCAGGAAGCTGACCAGCCTGGACCGTAGAATAGAAAGTGATGTCACCGGCATCTGATTGGACCAAGGCAGGGCTGGAATCTTGTCAATCAGGGCTGCAGTGGTGAAAGGCTACGCGCTCGGTGCTGACTGCTCCTTCTAGAGGCCAAAAGACGACCTCTAGAAGGAGCCTTCTATTGAGTGTGGAGCTTCCTGGTTCCTTTGCTCCTGGAGAAGCTGCTCAAGCCTTTCCAGCTATCAGGAACCGCGGTGGGACCTACAGAGCCATGTGGAATTCCAGGACTGCACTTTACTTTGAGCATGCATCTTCTATCATCTTTAAGTGTTTTTAATCTTATCCTATTAACCTCCCTGGCGGTTTTCCCGAGTGTGGCTCGGGGTTAAAATTCAGGACCATTAGCGGTAACCCCGAGCCACACTCGGGATCGCATTGCAGGATCCTGGGGCGGCGTTACTTACCTTGTCCCCGGGATCCTGCGATGTCCCCCGCAGTGTCCGAGGGCTCCGTCCTCCGAAGCCTCTCCGTGCCAGGCTCTGTTCCCTGCGAGCGGCGTGACGCAGGGGGCGGAGCCTGGCGGCAAATTAAAAAAAAAGTAAAAATCATAACACATACAGTACTGTAATCTTACAGATTACAGTACTGTATGAAATGATTTCACATCCCTTTTGTCCCCAGTGCTTTGGCCCATGCCCTGCATGCAGTTTTACATGATATACACTGTTCTTTCTGCCTGGAAACTGGAGATTGTCCATAGCAACCAAAAAGTGTCCCTTTACGTCAAAAGTGGCTTTAGACCAGCTAGAAAACAGCGATAGTAAATTAGAACACTTGCAGAATTGAGCGATAGTGAATTGTGGGGAAATTTATTTTATTACTATTTTTTTAATTTTTTTTTAATTATTTATTTTTATTTATTATATTATAATTTATGTTTTTGTGTTTCAAACTTTATCATACCCGGGATATCTACTAGACTCTTGTTTGGACAGATTTACGTGTGTTATTGTTAAGATTTACAGACCTACAATATAAAAGGCCAAATTTCCATGCAAAATAGTTGTACCGCTTTCAGCACCTAAAATCCGAAATAATCATACTGCCAGGGAGGTTAAAGTCATCATTTTAATACTACACTCAGGTCGGCGCCTCCCTCTCCCTGTTATTTTTATTTACATGTCTTGCAGAGTTCTGGACACGCTCTGAAGGATGGCTGCCTTCCTTTTTAACCCTTCACACCCCTTTCTTTTCCAATTACCCAACCTATGGCTATATCACCATCCAGCTATTACAGCCGCAGACTATATCCCTAAGGATTACTCCATCTGGAGCGCCAGATAAACACTGACTATACTGCGGACTTATTATCGTGTGTGCAATTTTGTGACTAACGCTTTTTTTTTTTTTTTTTTTTTCATAGCAAAGCCTGGTGGACGGTTGAAATGCCAATATTTCCCAACTGTAGATAAAGTTATATTTGTGGATGATTATGCAGTGGGCTGTCGGAAAGATTTAAATGGTATTTTATTACTAGACACGGCACTTCAAACTCCAGTCGGTAAACCAGATGATGTGGTCCAGCTTGAATTGCCAGTTACAGAGGTAAGTGTGTTTTTACTTCACATTTTGCACCATAATATTTAAATATGGATAAAAAATACAGCTCTCGCAACACACAATATAAGTGAAATAAAAAAAAAAGTCCAAATAAAAATCGAAATAAATGCAACTAAAGTGTTAGCCCACAATGAAGTAGGTGAAAAAAATGCTTCACAAACTTGCAGGAGTACAGTGACACCCCCTTTTGCATCCCCACTCACCAGAACTGGACGACCCCTAGCTTTGTAGTCCAGGGGTCACTTCAGGCTAGCAAATGGTATCCCACCCACGTGGATTGGTGTCAAAACATCAGATGATGGATCGGTGTAAACATCAGATGATAGATTTCCAATAGGAGGCTCTCAACATGCATTTCGCCCTCCCTCAGGGCATCACCAAGGACCCTGTGCATTCACATAATTTCCTGGTTCGATTGATGTCACTTCCGGTCTGTGGAATGCATGCTATGAACTGCTGCTTCCTGTATCTACAGCTCTATATCCTTTCCTGTAAACAGTCTTTTTGTAAGTACTGATCCCTATGCGCATTAAATCAACTTTTATAACAGTACTTCACTATTAGTCCATCCTCTTCATTTCTGGGTGCCTGTATATCCTGTTGAGAGCCTCCTATTGGAAATCTATCATCTGATTACACCGATCCATCATCTGATGTTTTGACACCAATCCACGTGTGTGGGATACCATTTACAAGCCTGAAGTGACCCCTGGACTGCAAAGCTGGGGGTCGTCCTGGTGAGTGGGGATGCAAAAGGGGGGGTCACTGTACTCCTGCAAGTTTGTGAAGCATTTTTTGCACCTACTTCATTGTGGACTAACACTTCAGTTGCATTTATTTGGATTTTTATTTGGACTTTTTTGTTGATTTCACTTATATTGTGTGTTGCGAGCGCTGTATTTTTTTGTATCCACATTTATCCAAGTGAGTAGCACCTTGTCTACAGCAGCTGCATTTCATTATCACTTCGTTTCCAGCAGCGCG
This sequence comes from Aquarana catesbeiana, assembly GCF_042186555.1. Taxonomy (NCBI): domain Eukaryota; kingdom Metazoa; phylum Chordata; class Amphibia; order Anura; family Ranidae; genus Aquarana; species Aquarana catesbeiana. The sequence goes on along the minus strand of NC_133327.1, from coordinate 512,067,371 downwards.
AGTTTATATTTAGTAAAATATTTTCACATAATATTTAAATAACTGTACCTTTTGCAAAGTTTTGGTTTTACCCTGGGCTCACACTAGTGCGATGCGGGAACCAGCGTGATTCAAGCGCCGGTTCCTGCATCGCTCCTCTCCCACAGGCAGTTCACACTGCCTTGTGTGAACCGCTGCGGGTGTCATTAACACCCCCAATTTAGTTCACAGATCGCAGTGCGAACTGTGAACTCGCACAGGAAACGGATCGCATAGGTGAGAACACCCATGCGGTCCGATTCTAGTGCGGGGGAAAAAACAAGTCCCTGTACTATTTTTAGTGTGACTCCAATGTGAGTTCAGCCATACAACTGTATGGCTGAACTCGCATTGCTAAGACATCGCAGTGATCGCCACCTGCGATGCCGGTGTGAATCGCATGCGATTTATGAGATTGCGCTAGTGCGAACCCAGGCTTAAAGTCTAATCAGCTTTTTTTTTTTTTTTTGTTTGTTTTTTTTTTCCCTTTTTTTAACGTAAATATAGTGCCGCATAGCTTATTTTGGGACCTTTTGCAGGTGTCCTACAGGCTATGTATGTAAAAGTGTTTCAAAAACTGTCTCTAAAGGCATTTTAAATTGAAGAGAGCAGAAATGGCTCTGCCCCCAGAGAACAGTCTCAGCCCCCAAGAAAATGACTACATCGCCCTTCCCTTCTTTCTTCTTCTTTCATGTGGGGAGTTGAGTTCATGATGACCACTGTAGTGGGAAGAGATGTGTATCTGGCCAGCTTTGACAGCAGATGTTATGTTGGCTTTTTTTTTTTCCTATAAATGCAGAAAACCGTAATCTGTACTTAAAACCTCTGGTATGAGGTTTGGTTCCCCCCGACGTTTTACATGCTTGGCTTCCTTTAAGGATAAGTTCACCTTTTATTTAAAATAAATGCACATTCTTTGCAAATTTTTCTTAGCTCGTAAAGCATTGCACCCGTGATCGGTGGATCACGGGTGCAATGTCAGGATCCTGCAGACTGTTCGTGTAGCATTCGTAAACATCCAAGATACTGCATATTTCCATTACCCACCTCAGCAGCACCTTTTGTAATTTCGCTGTAGGAGACCAACCTTTCCAGTATATCACACTGCCATTTGGTGCCTCCTCTACTCTGATGGTTCACTAAAGTACTTACACCCCTTCCTGTCCCCTTGAGAATTCAGGACATCCAGATCATTGTTTCTCAACCTTTTTTTTCACTCAAGGCATCCTTTTAACATTATGAACAGTCTTGAGGCACCCCATTCTAAAATGTATAAAAACTATTTTCCTTTTCCCCCCTCACCTTCCAGGACAGCTACTTGAGAGATGATTGGCTCTGCCCTCTACAGGAAACACAAATCAGATGCAATTTAAAAGGCCCCTCCCTTTCCTCTGACCCTCAGTTGTTTTGTGTTTCCAGAACCTCCAGGAGCACCGACACGTTTTTTGTTTTCTTAAGGTCTGGTAACTGTGGTTGGTGGACCCCCCTTCTCTGGTTTCATCCAGGACTAGTTGTGGCCAAGTCCTGGATGATAGTCTGTACCAGAAGGGTTCCCTATTTCTAAGGGTTACTTGTCTATGTGAGTGGTGGCAACTCCCTTCCTTTTTGCCCCAGCGCTGCTGTGTGGAACTGTGTCCTCCTCCTAAATGCTTCATTTCGGTGTACCAAGATAGCGTCAGGAGGACTTCCGGTGACGTGGCAAGATGGCGCCGGAACCGGAAGTCACATGACGCACTTCTGGACGCTGAGTTTTTTAAAGGAGCATGGCGTGGAGACACTGAGGACATGCTGCAGGGGTATAGTGTGCTAAAAACGCCATTCTAAGTGCAGTTTTTCAGTACAGCAGCAGTCTTCTTTACGGCCGTTCTCTGCTTGCTTCATGGAGCTTGAGGACAGGTCTGAGGATGGAGCATCCGCTCGGATTGAACCAGCGGCAGCATCCGGGTCCCATACTGCCCCCAAGGTAAGCCCTTGTCTGTGGATAGTCTACAGCAAGGGACTTTTTTGTATAGAACCTTTTTATTTATGGTCCTTGTTTCTGCTTTTTTTTTTTTTTTTTTTTTTTTTGCCAAACCGGTGAAGAAGAAATGTGGGAAATGTAGGGCCAAGCTTTCTGATAGTTATAAAAAGCTATTTTACTGTTGGTTTTGTTCAGTGGCCCAAGAAAGGGTCCAAAGCATCTAAACGTGCTATTGCTAGGTGTATTAGGGGAGCTATCTGTGAGGCATATAAAGCGTCAGATCGCACCCCTCCTTCTAGAATTGGGGCCCATTCAACGAGATCCATGGCCACATCATGGGCAGAAACAGCGGCGGCTTCATGGGAAGAAATCTCTAAAGCTGCCGTCTGGTTGTCCTCTCATGCATTTGTCAAGCATTATAGAGTTCAGATGCTTTCCAGCCAGGACTTTACCTTTGGTAGGAAAGTGCTTCAGGCTGTCGTCCCTCCCTAAGGTATAAAATCTTGCTTATGCTCTCAAGTAGCTGTCCTGGAAGGTGAGGAGGGAAAACACCTGTTAGACTTACCGGTAACGGTATTTCCAGGAACCTTCCAGGACAGCGTCTATATTCCCACCCTATTCTATTTTTGCACTGGTCGACCATGTTTACCTGGTGGTGGTGTGTTTTATGGTTTCTGTTTTTTTCCTCTGCCGAGTGCACCTTTGGTGGAGGTTACTTAATCTTCTAAACAACTGAGGGTCAGAGGAAAGGGAGGGGCCTTTTAAATTGTATCTGATTTGTGTTTCCTGTAGAGGGCGGAGCCAATCATCTCTCAAGTAGCTGTCCTGGAAGGTTCCTGGAAATACCGTTACCGGTAAGTCTAATAGGGTTTTTTTTTTTTTTTTATATATATTCACTTTTTCTTTATTGGGACAAATTTCAACATACAACACAGAAAAACACATTGCACGATTTATCTATATAAATCTTTTCATTAACCACCGAGCCTCTTCCCGTGATCATCCCGTGATGTTTCTTATCGTACATCACGGGATACAGAGCCATAGTAGTTACTATGTGGGTTATAGGCCACCTTCAGGTGATGGACGGGAGTGCCCTAAGGCAAAAAGTACACTCCCTATATAACCCCTCCCACTATTGGGAGTACCTCAGTTTTTTCGCCAGTGTCTAAGGTGTTGGTCACGAGTAAAGATGTGCTGTGCTGAGCTCCACTGGAGCAATCCTTGCTGGGGCTAGCCTTGCTTGCTGGACCCATCCCAAGTGTCTTTTTGGCTGAATTGAATGGTACCCGGGCCTCGTATCCGAAGAGACGAGGTTTTGCCTAAAAAGCTTCTCTTTTTAGAGAGCTGGACCCCAAGATCCAGTACTTTTTGGTATTAAGGCCATAAAGTTTTACTGGCTGGGGTGCTATTACAGGTCCAGGATTGTGGGTTTCCTCAAAGATCCCCAGCTCCTGAAGGTTTAACGGAACCCACTGTGAAGGGTGAAGTTTGGGTCTGTTGGTTTACCACAGAAAACCCTGCGGCGGGATAGGTAACCGGCGTTTTCCCAGAAATTTTTTAAAATTTTCTTATGATTGTCTCCTTTAATTTAGTAAATGCGGTCATGCCTATGTGTCACCACTGGGGGCTGTATTGAGCACTTACCGTCTCATGCTTCTCAGAGAGCCCACGTTGTGTCCAGGAAGCAGCAGCTCTTCTTCCGGCCAAGCAGCAGACCTCCGGTAAGTCTGGGGGGTTCCCTCTCCCCACCAAACGCTCCCTTATGCAGTCCCCCCCCCCCCCTCTCTTCTCAGGGAAAGAGCGCTTGACGGCTTCCAGACCCTCCCTCGCCATTCCTCCTTTGGGGAGGCGACACTGTGGGCGGGGCTTAGTGCGGCGTTGGCATCCTCCAACGTCCAGCGCGGGAGGTATGTTTTAAAAGGCACCATTTTGTGCTTTTACATGCTGCAGGAGGGGCACAAGAGCAAAGGTGGCATATAAGAGGTTTGGTGACACAGGCATTCCTTTTTGACACGTTTACTACTGCATCAGGCTGAGCATTAATAGCAGCGTCATGGCTGGACTATTGCTCAAGCAGTGGATGCATTCCTTCTGGTAGTACCTCTGCTTTGTGCATCGGGCTATGGTCGGAAGAGGGGTGAAAAACACATCAAAGGGCTCTAAAAGGACTGTTAATCACACGGAAGCCTAGAAACATCGCAAAAAAGATGGCATCCTCCCCTGAGAGTAATATGGCTGGACAGAGTGAGCCATCAGGAGGGGCAATTGTTGCAGCTGGTCCTAACACTGCAGCCCCTGTGTATATTACTAAGGAGGCTTTTTCTTCAACCATTTTAAGCTTGGAGCAAAAAATTGATGCTTTAATTGCATCCCAGAGTGGGACTAAGCGCAGCAGTTCCCCGTCCATTGCTCAGGACCCTCTTGCTGAGGAACAAGGAGCAAAAGATTATGAATTTCTTTCAAAAGACCAGGAAGAGGCTGAAGCCTCCTGTTCCCGAAGAACCTGATGCAGAAGTATCAGGTTCGCAGGAAAGATTGTTGGTACAGTCTCTCACTGAATTGGTCTGCTCCACATTTTTACTGCCAATAACGCAGTCGGTCGATGAGCCCACTTCTGGTTTGGGTTCTCTAAAGCCTCCCCAATCTGTTCATTCTTTTCCTATCCATTCATGGCTAAGGAAGCTAATGTATTCTGAGTGGGAGCACCCAGATAAAGTTTTTTTCCTCCGAAAAAGTTTTTAATACTTTATCCTATGGAGGTAGAGTTTTATAAGAAATGGAGAATTCCAGTAATTGACGCTGCTATATCCTCTGTAAACAAAAACATGACTTGTCCAGTAGACAATTCTCATATGCTAAAGGATCCAACGGATAAGAAGTTGGAGTTCCTTTTTAAAAACTATGTTTCGCTGACAGGTTCAGTCGTTCAAACTGCACTGGCAGCAATCGGAGTATCTCAGTCCTTAAAGGACAAGTTCATAGAGGTACTCAAAGTTATTCCTGATCAGCAGGCCCAGGAGTTGGCTGGGATATCAGAAGCGTTGTGTTTTACAGTAGACGCTATGAAAGATTCTATTCTCCAGGCCTCACTGGTCATGCTAGGGCTGGTACATGTGCGTAGAGTCCTATGGCTGAAAAATTGGTCAGCCAAAGCGTCATGCAAAAAGCTCTTGGCCAGTTTTTCTTTAGATGGTGGACTTTTGTTTTGAGACGATCTGGTTAAGTATATCCAAAGAATTTCTAATGGGAATAGTTCTCTTTTACCGCTTAAGAAGAAGTTTAAGCATTTTTTTTTTTTTAAATGTGCTTCTCCAGTGCCAGGGGCAGCAGCCTCCAGGCAGTCACGACGGCCTCCACCATCAGGTTCAAGAAGTAAACCTCAGGGTCAGTCCCAGGGCCAAAAAAGGACCTGGGGGAAGAAACCCACAAAACAGAATACTAAAGCCTCCTTATGAAGGTGCGCCCCCTTCGCCTGAGTGGGGGGAAGGCTTCTACAGTTTTCAAGGGTCTGGCAGGAACAATGTCAAGACAGATGGGTGGCTTCCTCAATTTCTCTAGGTTACAAACTAGAGTTCCGAGAGTTCCCGTCTCTTTGTTTTCTCAGATCAAACATTCCCAAAGTTCCAGTGAAAAAGAAGTCTCTATTTCTAGCTTTGGATCATCTCTTGTCTCAAAGAGTGATATCGGTGGTCCCATTGGAAGAGCAAGGTTTGGGGTTTTATTCAAACCTGTTCACGGTTCCAAAACCAAACGGGGATGTCAGACCCATTTTAGATCTCAAAGATCTAAACCGGTTTTTGAATATCCGTTCTTTTCGCATGGAGTCAATCCGTTCAATGGTCTCCATCCTACAAGTGGGAGAATTTCTGCCGTCAATCGACATCAAGGATGCTTATCTACATGTGCCGTTTTTCCCCGCTTACCAGAAATTTCTATGCTTCGCGGTAGAAAATCTTCATATCCAGTTTGTAGCTCTGCCTTTCGGTCTAGCTACTGCACCTCGAGTGTTTACAAAAGTCCTGGCTCCTCCTTTAGCCAGGCTAGGGGCTCAAGGTATAAGGTATACTAGCCTACTTAGACTATCTACTCTTGATAGATCAATCGGTAGCTCGCTTAAACCAAACTTTGGTCACCACAGTCAGCTACCTGGAATACCTAGGTTGGATTCTCAACCTAAATCAGTCCTCCTTAAAACCATCAAGGAGATTGCAGTACTTGGGGCTTATCATAGATACAGCTCAGAAAAGGGTGTTTTTGCCCCAGGAAAGGGTCAGTTCCATAAAGGAACGGATTCAGTTTGGTCAAAGAATCCTTCTATTCCACTTTGCATTAAATTGTTGGGAAAGATGGTGGCTTCTTTCGAGGCTGTTCCTTATGTGCCTGCTGCAAAACAGTATCCTGTCAACTTGGAACAAGAAGGTCCAAGCTCTGGACTTCCCAATGCGTTTATCCCCCAATATGCCTCAGAGCCTCAATTGGTGGTTGATATCCAAGAATCTTCAAAAAGGGAAATCCTGTCTACCAGTTACCTGGAAGGTGGTAACAGATGCCAGCCTTCTGGGCTGGGGAGCAGTCCTGGAAGAAGCATCTGTCCATGGGAAATGGTCCAAATCAGAGATGACCTTGCCCATCAATTTTCTAGAGATTCAGGCAGTACGCCTGGCCCTGGAGGCCTGGACGTCCAGACTGTAGAATTGTCCTGTTCAGAATCTAAACTGACAGTGCCACAGCAGTGGCCTATATCAATCACCAAGGGGGCACGAGAAGTCGTGCCGCCCAGAAAGAGATGAATCATTTTCTTTCTTGGGCAGAAAACGACATTCCTTGCCTATCAGCAATTTTCATTCCAGGGATAGAGAATTGGCAGGCGGACTAATTGAGTCGCCAACAATTGTTCCCGGGAGAATGGTCCTTTCATCCTGACATCTTTCTGTCAATATGTCAAAAATGGGGCGTTCTGGACGTGGATCTGTTTGCGTTCAGGTTGAAGAACAAGATTGACAACTTTGAGTCAAGAACAAGGGATCCGATGGCATACGGAACAGATGCCTTGGTCTTTCCGTGGGATCGGTTTTCACTGATCTGTGCGTTCCCTCCTGTTCTGCTGCTTCCGCGTCTTCTTTGCAGGATCAAGCAAGAAGGGAAGGAGGTGATTCTGGTGGCCCAGGAGATCTTGGTTTGCCGAGATCATAAAGATGGCAGTTGGGGACCCTTGGACCCTACCCCTGTAACCAGACGTTCTTTTGCAAGGTCCAGCATACCATCCTACCTTACAAATGCTAAATTTAATGGTTTAGCTATTGAGACCCACATTCTAAAAGACCGTGGGCTGTCAGCTTCAGTAGTTTCTACTTTGGTTAATGCTAGGAATCTGGCCTCCAGAGTCCTATACTATAGAGTCTGAAAGGCATATGTCTCCTGGTGTGAATCCAGGGGTTGGCACCCCAGAAAATGTCATAGGTGGGATCCTTGAATTCCTACAGATGGTATTAGAAATGAAGCTGGCCTTAAGTACCATCGAGGGCCAGGTGTCGGGTTTATCTGTGTTTTTTTTTTTTTTTTCCAACGACCACTTGCTTCACACTCTCTGGTTCGTAACTTTATTCAGGGGGTAACGCGGATTAATCCCCCAGTTAAGTCTCCCCTGAACCCTTGGGACTTAAATTAAGTCCTGTCAGCTTTACAAAAACAGCCTTTTGAGACAATTTGAGATATTCCCTTGGTCCTCTTGACGAGGAAAATAATTTTCTTGGTTGCCATATCTTCTGCAAGAAGAGTATCAGAGTTGGCTGCTCTTTCTTGTAAAGAGCCATATTTGATTATTCATAAGGATAAGGTTGTATTGCGGCCTCATCCTAATTTCCTACTGAAGGTAGTGTCAGGTTTTCATTTAACAAGTTACAAGTTTACAAGTTAAAATCCGTATTTTTATATATATATATTTTTAGCAAAGACTCTAGAGAATAAAATGGAGATTTTTGCAATATTTTATATCATACGGTATTTGTGCAGCGGTGTTTTAAGCGCAAATTTTTGGGAAAAGGGACACTTTCATGAATTTAAAAAAATCCAAACAGTAAAGTTACCCCAATGTTTTTGTATAATGTGAAAGATGATGTTACGCCGAGTAAAAAGATACCAAACATGTTACGCTTTATAATTGCATGCACTCGTGGAATGGCGACAAACTACAGTACCTTTTTTTTAAATTTTTTTTTTTTACGGTTAGCAGGTTAGAGTTACAGAGGAGGTCTAGTGCTAAAATTATTGCTCTCGCTCTGACGATCGCGGCGATACCTCACATGTGTGATTTGAACACCGTTTACATATGCGGGCACGACTTCCATATGCGTTTTCTTTGCTGCGTGAGCTCGCAGTGACGGGGGCGCTTTAAAAAAAAATGTTTTTTTCTTATTTTATTTAATTTATATATTTATAAATTGTGTTTTAAAAAAAAAAAATGTTTTTTGATTACATTCCTTGTGACAGCAATAAGAGTAAACATCCCTTGTGAAAGTAATAGGTGGTGACAGGTACTCTTTATGGAGGGATCGGGGGTCTAAAAGACCCCCGATCCCTCCTTTTGCACTTTAAAGTATTCAGATCACCGAAAACGGCGATTCTGAATACTGTGTATTTTTTTTTTAAAACCGGTGACATTGGTAGCCGAGTAAACGGGAAGTGACGATGACGTCGCTTCTACTTTTACAATGAGAAGGCTGGAACGAAGCCGCCCATAGCTTTGTTCCAGCCGCCGGAGGCAGCCGATTGGTCACCGGGCCTCCCGATCGAACGGGAGGCCCGGTAAGAGCGGCGGGAGGCGGCAGGAGGGGGGGGGGGATGTCCCCTCCCGCTCCTCTGGTTGTTATATTCGGATAGCCGATTGTGGGCTCTAAACAACGGTACCGGGATGATGCCTGCAGCTGCGGGCATCATCCCGATATAACCTCCGAAATCCGAGTACGCACATCTGCGTACGCTTGGCGGGAAGGGGTTAAACCAGGATATTGTTCTGCCTTCATTTTTTCCAGAACCTCGTTTTGTGGCAGAAAAGTTACTACATTCTCTTGATGTGGTAAGAGCGGTGCTCAGATTTGTAAAACGGCTCTTTTGTTTGTATTGCCAGACGGTCCTAAAATAGGACAGGCAGCATTGACATCTACTATTTCTAAATGGATTCATCAAGTGGTTGTTCAAGCTTATGGTCTAAAAAGGAAAATTCCTCCTTTTCATATTAAAGCGCATTCCACCAGGGCTGTTAGTGCTTCTTGGGCGGTGCATCACCAAGCCTCCATGGCTCAGATCTGCAAGGCCGCAACTTTGTCTTTAGTCCATAGATTTACCAGATTCTATCCAGTAGATGTAAAAGGTCATAAGGATATCGCATTTGGGCGCAGTGTACTGCAGGCTGCAGTATAAGTCCTCTAGTCTTTTAGTGCCCTACTTTTGTTGTTGGAAAAAAAAATATATAATGTTTGGGGGGTTCCAAGTAATTTTCTAGCAAAAATAGGATTTTTATAACAGCTTACTTGTAAAATCCTTTTCTTTGAAGTACATCACAGGACACCGAGGTCCCTCCCTTCTTGGTTTACATGTGTTTAGCTTTGCTACAAAACTGAGGTACTCCCAGTAGTGGGAGGGGTTATATAGGGAGTGCACTTTTTGTCTTAGGGCGTGCCAGTGTCCATCACCTGAAGGTGGCCTATAACCCACATAGGAACTGCTATGTCTCTGTGTCCCATGATGTACTTCAAAGAAAAGGATTTTACAGGTAAGCTGTTATAAAAATCCTATTTTTGCTAGAAAATTACTTGGAACCCCCCAAACATTATACATTTTTTTTCTAACACCCTAGAGAATAAAATGGCGGTCATTGCAGTGTTTTCTGTTGCACCGTATTTGCGCAGCGGTCTTGCGAGCGCACTTTTTTGTGGAAAGAATACTTTTTTGAATTAAAAAAAAAAAAAGACAACAGTAAAGTTAGCCCCCCTTTTTTTTTTTTTTTTTTTAATATATCGTGAAATTAATACCAAACATGTCACGTTTCAAAATTGCGCCCGCTCGTGGAATGGCGACAAACTTTTACCCTTAATCTCCATAGGCAACGTTTAAAAAATTCTGCAGGTCGCATGTTTTGAGTTAGAGGTCTAGGGCTAGAATTATTGCTCTCGCTCTACCGATCGCGGCGGTACCTCACATGTGTGGTTTGAACACAGTTTTCATATGCGGGCGATACTCACGTATGCGTTCACTTCTGCACACAAGCTCGTTGGGACGGGGTGTGTTTAAAATATTTTTTTTTTTATTATTTTAGCTTTTTATTTTTTGTTTTTACACTGTCACTTTTATGCCTATTACAAGTAATGTAAACATCCCCTGTAATAGAAAAAAAAAAAGCCCCTCTTAAATATGAGATCTGGGGTCAAAAAGACCTCAGATCTCATATTTACACTACAAAAAAAAAATGGCCCTTTGAGTGCTATGGGCGGAAGTGATGTCAGACGTCACTTCTGCCCTGCATTGTTATGGAGATGGGTGGGGTCCATCTTCCCCTCACTCGTCTCCATGCCTAGCAAGGGTGAAGATCCGATCGTCTCCGCCGCTACCGACGGCTCCAGTAAGCGTCGGAGGGCACAGGAGTGTGGCGGGAGGTGGGGGGCGCCCCTCTACTGCTGCCGTTAAGTTATCTCGCAATGAATCCGCTGCAGAGACCACTTTTGTCTGAAACTGGACCGCTCACTGAAGAAGAGGATACTAAGGTTATGACCGCTAGCTGCTGCCATAACATTATCTCTCTTCAAACAGCCGACGTATAATGACGGTGGGTGATTCAGAAGTGGTTAACATACACCACACTAACCCCCCCACCCCGAGAAAACGCACCGGATCCTTGACCATGTCCTCTTCAAAAGAGAAAAAAGAAAAAAGCCCTCCCACTTGCCTACCCATAACCAAAACTCAATTTGTGCAAAACATTCAAAGTATAATTAAAAAGGGGGCTTTATAGTGCCCTATTACGTGTGTCAAACAACCAACAACACAAAAAAATAAAGAATAATAAAGTAAAAAGTGTAATTTCAAATTACTATTTTCATGTCCTATTATTATGTTTAGTGTTTTAATTCAATATAATCTCACTCTTTCATTTTTATACCTTTCCACCTTTCATTTCAGTCTACCCTTCATGTGATTCCATTACGTTTTGCCCTTCCTGTGCCTAATTTACTTTTATAACTTGTCCTCTTTCTTTAATGACATCAAACATCTCTCCACTGTGCCTCCCAGAGGAGGAAAAAAAACACAAAAAAACCAAACACCCCGCCTCCTCCCAATTTCCCCCCACCAGATGTATCCCGTAGACTATCCAATCCATATCGCAGCATTGCCCCCAAAAGGGTTTAATCCACCTCTATTTTAGAGGATTAATACAGCCATCCTGCCCATGTATCTTTAAATTTATTCTTTAACCATATGTATCCATCGCTCTGCTTCTATAATTTTTTCTATCTGCCTTTTCCAATCCATTATAGTGGGACATCCGGTCTGTTTCTATAATCTAGATAACGATATTTTGGCTGCATTTAGCAAATGGGGAGTAAAGCTTCTCTTATAAAACCTAGCAGATGATGGCATCCCATGAAAAAGAAAATGTAATGGAGAGAATTCTATAGGTCTAAGTGTCATTTTCTTAATCCGAGGGGCTATCTCCTCCCAGAAAACTTTAATCTTTGGGAAATGCCACATAAATGCAGAAATGAACCCCTTTGGTTACATCCCCTCCAGCAGTTAACATTCGCCGATGGATATATCTGACCCAATCGATCCGGTGTACGGTACCATCTTGTCAGGAACTTGGAAGACATCTCCTGTATATGGGAACTTTTTGAAGTATGGTGTGTCGCTCCCATCAGCCTTTCAGTTTGCCCTGATGTAAAATTATAGCCCAATTCTCTTTCCCATTCTTGAATGAAGTGAAGAGTTGTCATATTTTGGGCGCTCAGAACCAGCCTATACATTCGAGGGGAAAACTTTCCCGTACTGTTCTATCCCAAATGGATAGTGTTGTCTTTGTCAGTGGTGTTGCATATTCTGACAACTCTCTATAAGAAACCAGAATCCAGGGGGCTCCGGCCAAGTTCTTACCTGCTAATGTTTTCTACACGGGCACCCACATTTTACTAGCAGAGCCATGGCACCAGTTCATTATACGAACCAGGTCCATTGCTCTGTAATAAAACGCTCTATCCCGAAGTCCCACCCTCCCATTTTGGTCTCCTCAAAATCTCGTGTGCCAACCTGGGATGTTTATCTCCTCACACAAAGGTCATAAAAGCCCTTTGTATTTAAAGAATGGGCGGCACAGTGGTGTAGTGGGTAGCACTCTCGCCTAGCAGTAAAAAGGGTCGCTGGTTCGAATCCCGACCACGACACTACCTGCCTGGAGTTTGCATGTTCTCCCTGTGCCTGCGTGGGTTTCCTCCGGGTACTCCGGTTTTCTCCCACACTCCAAAGACATGCTGGTAGGCTAATTGGCTTCTGTCCAAAATTGGCCCTAGTGTGAGTTGGGGACCTTGGATTGTGGGCTCCTTGAGGGTAGCGACCAATGTGAGTGTGCAATGTACGTGTGGAGTGCTGCGTAAATTGATGGCGCTATATGGGTACCTTTTAAATAAAATGGGATAATTGTAGACACACACCCACACTCAGGTTGAACTGGATGGACTGGTGTCTTTATTTAACCTTACTAACTATGTAATGTCTGTGGGAGTGTTATGGGTACAGTATGTAAAACGTAAATAAGCCCGGGAATTACACTCATTTTAAGCACGTTTACCTTGCCAAACTATGTTAGAGTATGACTTCTAAACTTTTGCAAGTCTTTTATTATGGATACCATCAAGGGTCCATAGTTTAAATCATACAGGCGCTTTATATGTGAAGAGATGTAGATCCCTAACTAGAATATAGAATCAAGGCGCCAAACAAAATGAAAAGAGTGTTTTAAGGTGGTCTTCATCCTCAAAGGCACATGGCTCGCATCAACACTGATTTCTCAATATGTATTTTAAAATTAGATATAAGGCCAAACCTGTCTATTTCCAACATCAGTTCCGTCAAAGACTCTTGAGGAAAGGTACAACAGTAGATCATCTGTGTAAGCTGAGATCTTATGTTCTGTTGATCCAATACAAATCCCCTTGATCTTCCTATTTCCCCTAATCATACGCAGAAAGGGCTCCAGTACCATAGCAAATAACAATGGGGACAGTGGGCATCCCTGCCTAGTCCCATCCTTTATCTCAAAATCTGATAGTCTAAAATAACTTTAACTCTTGCTCTAGGATCTGCATACAGTGCCATCACCCATCCCATCATCTGCTCTCTCAGACCCATCTCCCTCAAAACTCTGACCATAAACTCCCACCCCACCCTATCTAATGCTTTTTCAGCATCCATTGAAATTACTACACTTGAGGTCTGGTTTGGTCCATTATGCATCCAATGCAATACATGCAGGGCCCGAATAGTATTATCTCTAGCCTCTCGGCCCTTCATAAACCATGTTTGATCTGGGTGAATCAATTTAACTATATGTTCTTGTAACCTTAGGGCCAGAATTTTAGTCAGGAGCTTAGTGTCAGAATTAAGGAGCAAGATGGGTCTGTAGCTGGCACAGCACTGAGGGTCTTTCCCTACCTTCGGGAAAACCGTCACATAGGCCCACATTGCCTCTGGAGGCAATGGGTTAGAGACCGAGATAGAGTTAAGGTATCTGCAAAGAGGAACCAACAGGATTGAGGAAAACTTTTATAATACATATTTGTGAAACCATCAGCGCCCGGGCTTTTACCTAATGGTAAAGCCGCAATCGCTCCGCCCAGTTCTTCAATGGAGATTGCTTTTTCCATTTCCTCCAAGGCCGCAGATGGAATGGCCTGTAGCCCTGAGGCCTCAAGATATTCCCGAACTCTATCCAAGCGTCCACCCTCCTCCACCCCCACAGGAACTGAGTCTGTTTTATATAGAGACGCATAAAAGCGATTAAACTCAGCTACTAGTGCTTGGGAGTCCATTATCTGCTTATCTCCTGTCTTTATAGTGTGAACATGGCGTGAATCCTGTTTAGTTGTTGAGCCAATAGTCTCCCACTCTTATTTCCCTGTTCATAGAATCGGTGGGCAAAGTTTCTGTTTATTTTGAACTTTTCAATTGAGAAGCTGTTTTAAGTCTGCCCGCAGTTTCTCCAGTCTCTGCATGGGCCTTATGTTTAATTTCAAGTTTATGTATTTCCTCTAAGAGCACGACCATTTTCTTCTGTCTTTATTTTTTATTTTTTTTATTTTTAAAACGCGAACCCATTGAAATTAACTCCCTTCTGATGACCGCCTTGTGGGTTTCCCATACCACTTGATCGGACACCTCCTCTGATGTGTATTGGTCTCAAAATATAATGCTAATGTGCGGGACAAGGATTCCACATTCTGTTTATCATCCAAAATAGATTCATTCAATCGCCATGTTCTTTCCAGGCGCCTAAACTATGCTGGACACATCGTAAAACTTATTGGAGCATGGTCTGACTTGGTGATTGACTCAGTAGTTGATGAATTTACATAATTCAGATAATATTGATCAGAAGCAAATATATATTACAGCGCTCGCAATAATAAACAATAACTTAAATAATCCTATCCAATTCATTAGTGAGTGAATGTCCGTATAAAAGTGAACGATGTGCTCCAATCCATAAAGTGCAAAGTGCTCCAAAAATTCAAGGTGCGCACCACCACCTCCTGTGTCCCCACTCACCGGATGGAATATGGACCCTTAGCTTTTCAGTCTAGGGGTCGTTTCAGGCTTATATTGGTGGCCAGGGATGGCAGCTTAACATCAATTCACCAGGCAGCTCTCACATGCTCATGATAATCATCCATAGAAATTAATACCCAAAATGAAATAAAGATGTAATTTGCGGTCTTGAGTCCAACAGAAGTCACTTCCGGTTATCGGTGGAACGCATGTTAATGGTGGCGTTTCCCACTTGCAATCTCCTGACATTTTATGCCTGCTTTTACGCTGCATTTTGTAAGTATCCATTCTTCTTGCGCAATTAAAATATTGCCAAACGGTACTTCCCTATAGTTTCCTCCTTTTTATTTAGTTTTGGGTATTAATTTCTATGAATCATTATCATGAGCATGTGAGAGCTGCCTGGTGAATTGATGTTAAGCTGCTATCCCTGGCCACCAATATAAGCCTGAAATGACCCCTAGACTGAAAAGCTAAGGGTCCATTCCATCCGGTTAGTTGGGACAAAGGAGGGGGTGGTTTGCACCTTGAATTTTTGGAGCACTTTGCACTTTATAGATTGGATCACATCGTTCACTTTTATATGGACATTCACTCACTAATCGGATTCTATGATTATTTAAGCTATTGTTTATTATCGTGAGCGTTGTAATATATATTTGTTTCTGTTTTTTTTTTTTTTTTCAAGTGAATAGCACCTTGTGTACAGCAGCTGCAAGGTTTATACAATCTCTTTTTCACAATTGTTTTACTTTCAGTGGGAGTATATATATTTAGAATATATTTTGTTCAAAGATGATATTGATCGCTCAACATATCGATCCTTTGTGTATTTTGGAGTGAAAACTGAAATCCCTGTCCTGCTCATGCAGCACCCTCCAACTGTCTACCAAATGCAGAGAGCGAAGGCGCTGTTTAACTTATCTTAATGCCTTATGAGAGACATGGGTTTTCCCCGAGGAGGTGTCTAGACTAGGGTCCAAGGTAATGCTAAAACCCCCTCCCATAACCAGTAAACCTTCCTGAAAATTCCCCAAAGTATCAAAAATTTTACTGTGTGGCTATTGGGGAAAAATAGTAGCTAGGGTATAACACTGGCCCTGTATCTTTCCTTTAATAAAAAAGAAAGCGGCCCTCAGGATCTACTCATACTTTTGTAGGTACTAGCGGACATTGTGTATAGCTATTGTAACTCCTCTAGCCCCAGGAATGGGTGAAGGTGCATGAAACCATTGATTATATGGAAAAAGCCATGTGAGGGGTCGACCCTGCCACGAAGTGCGTCTCTTGCAAAAAATCCTATCTCTGCCTTCATATGACACAGTTCATGCCAGAGGCGGCCCCTTCTTACCAATCGAACAAAGCCCTCTCACATTATGTGATACAATCTTCATTTTACCTGCCATTCTCTTATTACTCCCATGAGTCTCTTATTGTACTGCTGTGCCTGATCGGTATCTGCGCCCAGCCTACTGATCTCTCTCGCCCTGGATGCATCTGATGAGGAGGAGGAGAAGAGAGGGAAAAAAAAAAAACACAAAACCATCTAAAAACCATGACCTACTGTGCCTCTGTCTGTGGCACATCCCCCTAAAAGGAGGGTCAATCCGGGCAGAGGTGCACCACCTGTGCCCCCCCTCCACCTTTTGGCAGAAAAAGTCTCTTATTGACTTATTGAGGAAAAGATGGATAAAATTTTTTTTTTTTTTTGGCGGTATTTCAGCGTATTGCCTCAAAAATTCCCACCAAAGGGGAGAAAACAAAAAAATATTTAGGGGTGTGGTGGAGGAAAAAGAGGACAGGGGGGTAAAAACATCTCCCCTCCCCCCACCTCAAAAAAAGGCCCTACTCAGGCATATCTTTCTGACCGGATTATAGTCCTGTCTTATCCACATCAATTTTCCGTCGACCTTTAACTGGCACTTGTTGCCATCGTTCTGGTCGTTGTGATGGTTTGTAGTTATTAAAGCTCCAATCCGGAAAGTTCACCAGGGGGAGCTCTAGCACCTCTATGAAGTGTTGCAAGTCATCTTTTGTTTTAAGTGTTGCTGTTTTCCCATTCCGGGCTGCTACAACCTTAAAGGGATATCTCCAGCGATATTTGACCTCAGTTGCTTGTAGAACATCCAACAAGGGTTTAATTCTTCTGCGTTGCATAAGAGTTCTATGTGATAAATCTGGAAATAAGGCTATTTGTGCACCTTCAAAACCGACCATGGATTTATTGCGGGCTGCTTTCATGTTGGCTTCTATTACTGGATGGCTATGTAGTTTACAAATGACTTGTCTTGGTTTTTCTGCAATTGGGGGGGGGGGGGCAAGGGCACGATGGTCTCTGTCTATTTCAATCTTATCCGGTGCATATGGCCCCAGAATGAACTGAAACAGACTGATCACCTTTGGAAGCAATTCAAAATGTTTTATTTCAGGTAGGCCCCTTGTACGTATATATTTTGCCTACAATTTCCATTTTCTTGATTATCCATTTGATCTAACAGAGAATTCAGCACTTCCTCATGATGTTTTCTCATATCTTGGATATCAGCCACTCCTTGTCTAATATCCTGGCCCATCTCCATTTCATCTACTCTGTGTCCCAGTGCCCCTATTTCCTCCCTTAACCCCCCCACAGCCTGTTTGCAGGATGATTCAATAGCCATTATAAGTAACTGAATGTCTTTCTTTGTAGGAAATGCTCTCAAATGTTCTCTTAAGTCCCAATCCACTATTAGATCTGATTAAGATGCTCTTAGTTCGTTATTAAGATCACCATGCAAAGGTTTAACATACTGCACCTGCCCTGTAGAGGCTGTCTCTGCATTCATCACAAGTTCTTTGCTGATTTTTTGCTGATTCACTGCTGGGTTTTGTAGTACCATGACTTCCAACTTCCAGGGATTCAACTGTCCCTCTTGGGATTCCTTCCACCTGAAGACTCGGGTCCCCTCTAATACACTCCCCTTCTGGACCCTCCGTTCCACCAGCATAAACAGAGGTGTCTGTCCCTTCTCCTGGGAGATCCCTTTCCAGGGTTGAACAGCTCTGCTTTGGGCTCAGAGGTATTTGACATGTGCTGCAACACCCCTTCCAAAGCCTGTCACTCCTTCGACCCTGTACGGGGGGATCGCATCCAACTCTCCCCGGTCCCCCCCCCCCCCCTATTGGGGAGCCGAACTTCCTTCCTTCCTGGACCGGGGTTCTTGTAATTGTGCCCCCAGGATCCACATTCTGCGCCAAGAGGTAGGCTCTAAGCCCGGCTCTTTCCACCACTATCAGGCAGAAGTGCAGCCGTACGGTGGTGTCTGGACATGCTTTAGCCGGTCTGGAGCCTGCTAAACACCACAGCCTATCTTCCTGGAGCCCGGGGTTCACTGAGCAACACGCTCAGTCAGCGTGTCTCTTCATATAAAAACTATTCTAATATCTTTATACAATGCAGCAACATCCACACGTAGGACACACAACGTTAGAGGTGATTTATTCTTCCAAAGCAAAATATACTTTTGCACACTGGTACTGACTAGTATTGCAGTGTTTCTCTTCCTCAATTTCTCTCCATCAGTCAGCCAATGTCAGTGTTGAGGGAGAGGGGCACAGGAGGGTCAAACAAGGATGCTGTGGAGGCAACAGACATCCTCCTATTTAACTGATGACATCATTGGTTGTTAGGATGCCAGTGTCTAGAAAGTCGTAATGGTGCATAATGAAAACCCGTGGCTTTGTGCAACTAAAAGGCAGGCTTGATCAACCTGCTGGCTTGTATTCAAGTTTTGATAAATTTGTAGGTGTTGTACCAAAGCACCCTGGTTGAAAAAGGCTGATCCAGATTACCACCTTCTGAAGGACTTCTCTCCTTTCCAGTTATCTGCATACATCCACAGGAACACGGTCACCTGAGAAAACCAAGCTTTGAATTCCCCTGCACATTTATAACCTGCCCAGTCCTTTGTATCTCCCAGCCCTATGCTCTGGAAACTTCTGTCAGAGGCACGTGTGAGTAATTAAACTCTCAGCTCAGGAAACTCTGAACAGACCAACACAATTACTGCTCCGTTCACTACTCTGGAGCTGAAAACGAAATTTACCTAGCAGTTTTTACATGAAGTCTTCTCTGCATATCGTGGTCCTATAACTCTGTAATTTTCAGTTTCTCCTAAGTTGTATCACAAATTGCAGTGGATTAAGGGCAGGTTTGCGCTGAGGGAGCCCACCCCCTCCTTAAAGGCACTGGGACGCCTAATTAAAGCACAATGGCAGGTGAAAGCATCTAGTGCGTCCCTGCATCCAATTCAACCAACTGTACAAAAAAGTGGCAATCACCCCAACCTGTAACTAGCCTGTGCAGCAAGGTGCACAGGGAAGGGCAACGAACATCACGGACAAAGATTTCCCAGTGCACTTACCAACTAGCCTGCAAAACAACCAAATTAACCCTGTTTAATTGCAATGAAAACAGGATTTTGTTTGCACACATTTGCAAATGTGTAAGCTACAGTGCCCACGTCAAGTGTGTACTGTGGTCCTAACTCCTATTTTTTTCAGTCTTCAAAGTTTGAACGCTGTTTGCCACTGCTGGATGTCCTGTGTCTC
This sequence comes from Aquarana catesbeiana, assembly GCF_042186555.1. NCBI lineage: Eukaryota > Metazoa > Chordata > Amphibia > Anura > Ranidae > Aquarana > Aquarana catesbeiana. The sequence continues at coordinate 512,047,990 of NC_133327.1, read as the reverse complement.
TTTACCTTTTTTTTTGAGGGGTGAGCTCGCTCTAGACAAACCTGACCTTGGATATGGATAGATGTTACAAGAAACAGTTTTTTATATCTTGCAACAAATTATCCAATTATCTTCTAGCAAGAGTTTCCCCCTACTTATCAGATGTAAGAAGGCACAATGGTGTCAGTTTATGAAGCAGTGATCAGTGGTGATCCCAAGGATCGCCGCTGATCACAGTCCCTAAACAGTTTATGAAACAGTGATAATCGGGGAAGAACATGTTTGAACTTGTTCTCCCGCCGATTATCTCTACACATGGAGAATCCTCATTGAATGACACAGTAACGGCCAGTTTATGAAGTGGTGATCTCACCGCTTCACTGGCGATCTGAGTCAGAATTCACACTCCCAGGTTCACCAGCTCAGAGGTGGTGAATAGGGGAGTGAAGAGGAAATCTGGGGGGATCTGAGGGGGAAGGAGGAAGATTTTTAACTTCCTTATGCCTCGTCCAGACCCCCCAACACTGTAAGTATGTCCCCCTGTCATATTTATGTGTATACATATATATACATATATATAGTGTGTGTGTATATACATATATATAGTGTGTGTGTATATACATATGTATATAATGTAGGGGGACTCATTATTTTATTAACATTAATCCACGCCGTCTGTCCGTGTAGTGAGCGGTGATAATTTATCACTGCTTAATAAACTGACATTTCTGTGAATTTCTGGTGCTGTAATCTCATAAAGTCTCACGAGATTCCAGTATCAGGGGCCGTTCTCCACTGTTGGAAGCGTTTGTAGATCTCTTCACTCCTCTGAAGGTGAAGCGATCTACAAAGCTTCATAAACTGGCACACAGAGGAGAAAGATCTTCACTGTGAATGCCGGAGAATGAAGCAGTGAATAGATTTCACTGCTTCATAAACGGACACCAATATGGTTAGTTTCCACAGTCCAACAGTAGGTGAACATTTGCAATGAAGTTTGTTAAAATCTTTTTCAACATATGCAATATCAAACATGAAATGTAGAAGTATTTTTTTTTTCTTTTTTTTTTTTTAATAGTGCCTTTGCAGATGCAGCAGAGGAGAGCTCTGTATAAAGAACTAAGGCAGACTAAGATGGAGAGATCAGACTGACCTCTCTCCTTTACCTCTGATGTTGTGAAGCACCACAAACAAAACCCCCTGATAGAGGCTCCTCCTGCTTATCTCTTGGGAGAAGAGCATTGCCAGGTGGAGCGGAGGAAGTAACCGCTGATGTAACTGAAAGCATGAGAGGTTTACTACACCATTTAGTAATTGTCTTTAAAAGCTGTACAATTTATCATTTGAGAGCAACCCTTTAAGTAGGATGAAAAGCTAAAATTAATCTTCCCACCTATTACATACATGCTGCATACTGTTTGTATGAAGTCATAAATACATTTCTTTTTAACCCCTCTTTTAAGCAGTCTCAGCACAGCTCTGTCTTAACAATGGGGACTGTTTTGCACAGAGCTGTGACATCACCCACCAGTCCACTCTACCCCATTGTCAGCGTTTCCTCCCACCAAGCACACCACTTGTTTACATAGGGCAGCCAAAGTTGTGCGATTTTGTGGCTCCATTATTTTTTAAAAATATGAATTTACTCTTCAATGTATTTACAAATTGTATGCAGCGGGGATGCAGCGTTTTAAACTTTGGTAGGCTGTTATTTCATAAGGCCAGGTTTACATTACTACTGTCGGGAACATGTGCAGTATCGCACGCTGTCCCGACGTGTGCAGAAGCCTGCCGCCTTTTAGCAGACATGCAGTGTTGTTGCTTCCTGATGCTGCAGCACCTGTAGATGATAACCCAGCCTTATACCAGGAATACACGGTTAGAAAATCGGCCGATAGTTCAACTGCCGACCAACAAAACAGCATTCTTTGGTGGAAATCGTTAACAACATTAACCTATCTAAAAAAAAAAAAAATCTATAAAAGAGCAATCGATTTCATACGTAGTGTTGACATCTCGCATACAAGTGGGGTCTTCTACTAGTTACGCTCATGTGTGCTAATGTTCAAGAGATGTTTTACGGATGACCTTCACACCAACGAATAGAATATTGTTCATTCGCAAACGATACAATTTTTTTTCAATCAGTCTTTTTCATTCACAATATCGATATCTGGTATTACTTGCTGGGCATCAACACTCGGCCTATCGTTTGCAGAGCGGAAATTTTCTCTTTTTTTTTTTTTTCCCTTATCGTGTATTCCTGCCATTGTGCTTGACAGGGGAATTGTTTCCTCTGTTGTCTTTCTCAGTGGCCAGATTGTAAAATAGTAGCAAGTTGCAAGGTAAGCTGCAGCAGGCAGATCGGTTATGAACATAATCTCTTAGAGCAAGCATATCATTTCCACCACTGTTTTCCCCCCACATGTGGGAAAAGTACAGCTGGTTGTATTTCCCACTAGTAATGTTTTGAGCCTATATTTGTAATAATTTGTGGCATATTACTTTTTTTTTTTTTTATTGCAGGTGCAGCAGTTGCTGTCTGCGTGCTTGGAGAAAATTGACGTGTCTAGTGCAGAAGGCTATGATTTGTTCATTATGCAGCTGAAAGATGGCTTCAAAAATACCTCACATGAGACCGCAGCAAATCATAAGGTTGCCAAGGTAAGAAAACCCTTAGTTTGTTTTTCCCTTTCTTTGTTGTAAAAAATTAATGGACATTTTTTTTTTTGTCATTTTTCTGTGTTTTTCTTTGTAAAATTCTGTAAACAGTTTTGTAACCACTTAAAGTGGAGGGCCACCCTGAAAAAAATTTCACCAAAAATCCTAAAAAAAAATAAACATTTGAAAAAAAAAAAGTTTTAAACTTACCTGAACCCTTGTTGCTAGGCAGTCTTCCTAATCTGTCTGTTCCTATTCCTCGGCGTGTTCTGCTCATAGCTGAGCGGCCCCGTTGCCTTCTGGGAACTGTGTGTGTTCCCAGAAAACCACGGGGCCATTCACAGATCGCTGCACCGCGCGCGCACAGTAGGTAACTGGCAGTGAAGCCGCAAGGCTCCACTACCTGTTTCCCTTACCTAGGATGGTGGTGCCGGGAGCCGAGGGACAGGTCGGGCCTTGGGCGGCCGAAATCGCGGGCACCCAGGACAGGTAAGTCTACTTATTTAAAGTCAGAAGCTACAGTGTTTGTAGCGGCTGACTTTAAAAACTTTTTTAGCTGGCCGGAATCCCGCTTTAAGAGCTCACATCTATGTGGGCTGTGTGCATTAGGGAAAAAGCCTGCACCTTATGAAAGGTGTTGAACTAATCTTGGCTCTGAATTACAGGCACCTTGATGGTACTATTACACTGCTCTTCTTTGCAATGCTGATAAGGTGTATGTCTGAGCAAAAAAAGCCTATGTTGTGCATCTCTGCAATTTTATACACATTTGCCCAAGGTTTTTGTCTGTGTGCTGCATATACTGAAAAATACTTATCCTGCCAAAAACCCTGCATGCTCCTAATTTGCTGTATGAAGGTTGTCGCGTTTCTTGCGCTACACAAAAATCTCAAGCCGTGTTTCAGTCCTGCTGGCTTTCTTCCCTGTCTCCTCAACACTGTACCTTAAGGTGAAGGTGTTTAGTCCAACAGGGAAGAAGTGGAGCAGGACTGATGAGTGAGATTTCAGTGTAGCAGATTCAGCATTGTTGGCACACTACAGAAAGTTAGTTCACTGGTTTTCTGGCAAGGACAGCAAGTATTTTTTTCTCTGCTAGCAGTGTTTTAAAGTAAAAAAAAAAAAAACTGGGAATGTGTTGGAGTAGGCATGTCCCATTGTCTACCCCATGTGATAGCGATCCGTGCCTTCACTACCTGTTAGGTGTTATTTGGAGGAGAATGCATACGCCTGTAACACAGGCTTTTATGAATTGTGTATTTGTTAAACTGGCCTTGGGGGGTGGGGGGCTGGGGTGGTGATGTACAAGATTTGCCTTGCTTGTGAATAAGGGTCAGATGAACTTTGCTAGCTTGGGTTTAGCTTTTTTTCCTTTTGGGGGGGGGGGGGGGGGGTGTGTTAGGTTATCCATTTAGGTTGCCCCCACTTTGACTACCTGCCTTTCTATGGGCATTTGAGTTGGACCGTATGCCACACTGAATTTCTAGACCTTTTGAAGCTATTGACAGCAGGGGGTCCCCTGATGAATCAGTCTTTGACTTGGTACTTGGGCTAGTCACATTACCTGGGGGGAAGATGGCAGCTTAAGATGATGGCTCTCCTTTTGAGAAATTGGATCAGTATGCCAAACCTGTATTCTATGATGCTGAGCAGTCTTGCTTTAGCACTGAAGCATCTGGAGTCTGCTCACTCCTGTGGTGAATTCTGCCATTTTCTTGTCTTAACGAGACCCCAATGAACCCTATAAAGGATAACCAAGTGTTCAAAGACTCCATAGAAAATAGGTTAAAGGTCTTCTATAAAGCTCTTGGCCTTGGAGGGCCCTGCCAATGCAGCCTGTGGTTGCTTCTGTGGCAGTCTTATAGACCGTAACTGTCAAGAATAAGCACATGGTCCTGGTTCCAACCTTACAAATGCCCTTGACCAGTGTCAGTTTGAGCTTTTTTTTTTTTTTTTTTAAATTTTATCTATGGTCTTATGTAACTGCATGAATGACTTGGCAGATGCACTTTGTCATATCTCCAGGATGAGTTTTCACTCCACCCACATTCATGGGATTCTTTGGCCTAAATGCTGGTCAGCTGAGCTCTTATCCTAGAAACTCCTTCAGTGGTTACCTTTTTGAAGGCTAACACTTGTTTGATCCCTCCTTAGATAACTACACCAAGGAGATCATAGGGGAGGTAGGAGGGTTTCTACTTGTGAGGTTAGCAAGTTTCATACCTCCCAGTCCTCCAATACCAAGTCTAAGTCGGGAATATACTGACATTAGAGCACGTGTCCCTCAAATAGCTAGGGACGGGACACCCTCACTTCTAATAGTAGAGCAGATGTTTGGTGTGATGACTTCTGGTCTCTGAAAACATCAGGTGCCTAGGCCTAATATTTCTAGGGGCTAATTTACTGGCATTTCAAACACTGCTTCCTCTCTACTTCATGAACGCAATCAGCATTACCAATTTGTAGAGCTGCACGATTCTGGCTAAAATGAGAATCGCGTTTTTTTTGCTTAGAAGATAGATCACGATTCTCTCACGATTCTCGCGGCGTAACATCATCTTTCACATTAAAACAAAAAAAAATGGTCTAACTTTACTGTTTTTTCTTTTTTTTTCTTTTTTTTTTTTTTTTTTTCATTGAAGTGTATTTTTTCCCAAAAAATTGTGTTTGAAAGACTGCTGGGCAAATACAGTGTGACATAAAATATTGCAGCAATTGACATTTTATTCCCTAGGGTCTCTGCTAAAAAATATATGTTTGGGGGTTCCAAGTAATTTTCTAGCAAAAAATATTGATTTTAACTTAAACAAGTGTCAGAAAAAGATTTAGACTTTTAAAGTGGAGTTCCACCCAAAAATGGAACTTCCACTTTTTGGAGTCGCGCAGTAGGGAACCAGGAAGTGAAGCCGCATGGCTTCACTTATTCCCTTACCGAGGATGGCGGCGGCAGCAGCCGAGAGCCGAAGGACGAATCGGCTTCCGCTGCGGACACTGCGGGCTCACTGGACAGGTAAGTGTCCATGTATTAAAAGTCAGCAGCTGCAGTATTTGTAGCTGCTGGCTTTTAATATTTTTTTTTTTTTTTTTTTTTTTTTTTTTTAGCGAACCTCCGCTTTAAGTGCTTAAACTTCCTGCATTTACACATTGTTTAAGAACTTGGCAGACTGCCTGGATTTTTTTTTCCCTTTGATCTAAGAAGGAAGAGTTAGTTATGTTTCATTTGAAAAACTTGGCAGACTGCCCTGAAGTTTTCTTTTGACAGCTGAGTGAGCTGATGTCTCCACTTGTTATATGAAAGAATTGGCGCAAACTGCAATAGAGATCTTCAGGGGGGTTGAATCGAGATCATGATTTTTTAACGATTAATTGTGCAGCTCTACCAATTTGTCACCCTTTCCTTTTTTGGTCTGCCCATGGCTTATTGGGTTTTCTTTAAGGTTGCTTACTCCAGTGTTGGCTTTGCTCTGTGGTCAGGGGGATTCCTGTTCCTCTTTTTGGCAGAAGCTTATGACCTGGCCCTTTCTGCCATCTGCATCTCAGTAGTATCCAGTGGACTGTGCTGTCCGTCAAGAGTTTCAAACCCTTTGCTACTGGTGGGAGGGTTTTGATGTGGACCTGCTGGCCTATTTAACAAAAATTTTACTGGTTTGTCGCTAGGTCTTGGCACCCTCTAGCCTATGGCCTAACTGCTCTTAAAGTCTACTATTACCCCTGGAGGGCTTACTTTTCTTGGGGTGAGTTGAGTAACTTTCATCCAAGAGTGTACTATGTGGTAAGTAATCCAGTTTTCTTCCTATCTGGTCTGGATTAGCACTTGGCTTCCAGTACCACCAGGGATCTTTGAACTCTCTAGTTAAGGTCTTTGTTCAGTGCATGGCTCACATTGTTCCCCTGTGACCCCTTGGGATAGCGCTTTGCTATGCATACTCCACTCGTTGAATCTATTAGGGATATTCCCTTATCTGATCATACATGTAAGGTGGCATTTCTTGTTCCTATCATCTGAGCGGAAAGTATGAGTTAGTAGCCTTATCCTGTAAGTCTGGGTTTCTCAACCCATGGTACGTGTACCCCTGGGGGTACGTGCACCACGGACAGGGGGTACGCAGAGTTCTCTATCAGCCGAGCCCCGCCTCCCGCACACAGGGTCCCCAGCGGCTTGCTGTAGCCTGTTGTGCGGGACTGTGCTATCAACTGGGAGGCAGTCCGCCGTGTGTGTGTGGTGGGGGGGTGTCAGGTCTGTGGCAGCTGCCATTAGTCCGGTCGATGGAATGGCCCCCATCGTGGTGCCTGGAAGATGTTTCCCTGGGCTGACTGACCAGGTGCAGCCCCATGTCCTCCCATCTCCCGGGTCCTCCCCCTCTCCTGCGCACCTCGGATGGTCCTGCCTGCCATGTGTATAGATGCCTGCTGCGGCTCCCTGAAAGGTGAGTCCTGCCTGCTCAGGAACTACACATGCCAGCGTGCCCCCTATCAGTGCAGTAAAATCCAGGGGCAATATCCGAGCTAGGATGATGATGAACTAATAGCATACAAACAGCTAGCATAAATATAATGATTGAAATACAAATTACTTTATAGGTCCTATCAGTGCCCATCACTTTCTAGAGACAGGGGTACTTAGGAAATTGTTTTTTAGACTCGCAGGGGTACTTTGTCTTGAAAGGTTGAGAAACACTGCTGTAAATAACATTTATTAGGGTTTTCGAAAGGACTAGGTTCACTTGAGGCCCAAGACCTCCTTCCCCTCAAATGAGTTTGAGGGGGTTGGTGCATCCAGAAGGCTTTTTATCTTGATGCATGGAATACATTAAGACTACTTTAAAGCAGAACTAAAGTCACTATACTTTTCTCTACTTCAAAGATCTGAAGGCTGTGAGGGGGTCCCTTGACGTAGCTGGCATCTTCTCCCTGGCTCTTTCGCTGTGCTGGTCTTCAGTCATCTTGACCTGGTGTGGGATGACTTAAAGGGGTTTTAAACCTTTGGTAATTTAAAAAAAAAATCATACTTGCCTCCATTGTGCAGTTCATTTTGCACAAAGTGGCCCCGAACCACCTCTTCTGTTTCCAACAAACATGCTATTATTATACCCAGGTTTTTTTTTTTGTTTTTTTTTTTTGGAATATATATACAGTACAAGCTGGGGTTGTATCTAGTAAATATCAAACATATCAAGCTTTTAAAGCTGTTGTAAACCGCTGGACTTTTTGTACCCTGCAAGGTAATGTCATAATGTGCTAGTATGCATCGCATACTAGCACATTATGTTAAACTTGCCTTAAAACAATGCCCTTCTAGTGCTGAGATGTCAGAGCTGCAGGCGCCTCCCATCTTCACCCGTCTTGCTGTGACAGGCCGGAGCAGCGATGACATTACTCCTGCGCATGCGTGCGGGTGCAGTGGTTTATGCCACAGGGCTCTGAAGGAAAGGCCCGGGTGGCCGTTTCTTCAAAGCGCATGCTTCAGTGATGTCACTGGCTGCATGTACAGTAAATATCTCCTAAACAGTACACGTTTAGGAGATATTTACATTACTCCTAGGTAAGTCTTATTATAGGCTTGCCTATAAGTAAAAGTCAGAAATGGGAGTTTACTTCCACTTTAATATTGTGCACACCCTTGAAATCACTAAAAACTGTGGAACCTAAAATTGGCCTTAGGCAGTGCTTAAAAGTCTTTACAGATTTTCAGTTTAGAGTCGACCATGAATGATGACCCTAAAATGATCGCTTTTACAGATGTTTGTGGCCATATCTCACATGCAGTGGCGCAGTCTGTTTTACACATGCTCACCCTATGCTGAAAGTCTTGCCAATATTAAAGAGCATGTTTACAGTAGCGGCTATGAGCTTTCTTTAACCCCTTGTATATTGCACAGTTTATAAACTTGCATTGGTAGGCAGACAGTAAAAGGGTATTTATATTAACAGCATGCTTTCATGTTATATCGGCATTGTTACAGCAATACAACAATGGTAAGCTCACTTGAAAATTCTACATTCATGTTGAGTGCTGCCTGTTTGCTGGCTATCTCTTTCTATAACTTCTTGGATCCCCAACATCAGGGTGGATTTGATTTAAATCATGTTTATTTAAATCAAGTTTATTTAAATTATGATTTAAATCATAATTTTTAAAGGGCAACTAATTTCTGTTCCACAGCAGCTCATCCTCTGACCCATTGTTGACTCACCGACAGTCCTATTCACTTTAATGGGACAGCTGATGATGCGGCAGTGACACATCAAGGTGAGGGATGTGGCGGCAGCAAATGAGTAGATGCCCGCTAACAGGCGCTGCTGTGATGGATCTGAAATGACAAGTGCTCTTTAAATGTAGGACTTATTCTTGCTGGTAGTTAGAATCTTTAACCACTTCAGCCCCGGAAGAATGTACCCCCTTCCTGACCAGAGCACTTTTTGCGATTTGGCACTGCGTCGCTTTAACTGACAATTGCGCAGTCGTGCGACACGGCTCACAAACAAAATTGATGTCCTTTTTTCCCCACAAATAGAGCTTTCTTTTGGTGGTATTTGATCGCCTCTGTGGTTTTTATTTTTTGCGCTATAAACAAAAAAATAGCGACTATTTTGAAAAAAAGCATTATTTTTTACTTTTTGCTATAATATCCCCAAAAAATATTTAAAAAAAAAATTTTTTGCCCTCATTTGAGGCCAATACGTATTCTTCTACATATTTTTGGTAAAAAAAAAAAAATCGCAATAATCGTTTGGTTTGCGCAAAAGTTATAGCTTTTAGAAAATAAGGGATAGTTTTTATGGCATTTTTATTAATTTTTTTTTTACTAGTAATGGTGGCGATCAGCAATTTTTATCGTGACTGCGACATTATGGCAGACACATCAGACATTTTTGACACATTTTTGGGCCCATTGTCATTTATACAGCAATCAGTGTTATACAAATGCACTGATTCCTGTGTAAATGACACTGGCAGTGAAGGGGTTAACCACTAGGGGGCAGTGTAAGGGTTAAGTATGTCCTGGGGAGTGTATCTAACTGTGGGGGGGGCGTGGCTACGTGTGACACGTCACTGATCTCTGCTCCCGATCACAGGAAGCAGAGATCAGTGACACTGTCACTAGGCAGAACGGGGAGATGCTTGTTTACATTAGCATCTCTGTGAGGCGTTCGCGGGTATCCCCGCAGCGATCAGGTCCGCGGGACCCATGATTGACTCGCGGAGCTCCTGGCCGGCGTGTACGCAACGGCGCGGCGGCAAATTTAAAGGGACATACGGATACGCCCATTTGCCCAGCCGTGCCATTCTGCCGACGTCCATCGGCGTGCGCCGGTCGGGAACTGGTTAATATTTGCAAACAAAATGAAGGTTTCCTATTTAGAATAATAAGTTGTCATGTTAGTAAAATGACAAATTTGGTAAATGAGTTTACCAAAAATGTAAATATTGCAGAATATACAGCCTCATGCTACATAACTAAACTCCATTTCATGCTGAATAAACTAAAGTCTGAATGTATCCTAAATAGAAAGCCATCTTTAGATAGATTTTTACTCTAAAACATGTTATTAAAATAAATTTGATTAAAAAAAAAAAAAAAATCGATTTTAAATCTAAAAAATTCTGTTTAAAAAAAAAAAAAAGATAAAAAAGATCGGATTTTTAAAAATCGTTTTTATCCACCCTGCCCAGCATGCTTTGCAGTGTCCCCTGTGATATTTTACTTTGACTTCCTAAGGACTTCATATCCCATGGTACGTTACTGCCTGTCTGCAGCAATTCCTGTACTGACTGTACCTCCCGAAACATCCTCTTCATCACCTCTAACATTCAGAAGGCAGGTTCTATGGATTTTGTGACAATTGCCCCTTAAGGCTTAAATAATATTTGTCACTGAATTTCAGGAAGTAAATATGTGGGGATCTTCACAAAGTAAGTTTACAAACCTGCTATGTTGCCGTTTTTAAGAGTGAGAGATGGAAATAGATGAAATGTAATATGCATGTCTGCATTTAATCGCAAATTACTGCAGCACAGTGCTATGCTGTGTTTCAGTGTGAATAGGATACACAGAAAACAATTGTTTTCTGTGTTTTCCTAGTGGTAAATGGAGTTTTACAGTGCGTAAAAATGCTGGTCACCACACTACAGTAGTGTGAATTGACCCTCAAGCTTACTAGTTTTAAAATACAGGGCACAGTAGAAGATATAAAAAAAATAAACATGCATTAACAAATTGTAGTAAGACTGGCTGTGGTAGCAGCCTAACTGTGCCTGCACAAACACATTTTGCACGTAATGTGCTACATGCTGGCTGTGTACATTTTCAGCCATTTTTAATCCTTACCCAAGCATAAAAACTGGTAGAGTCGACCTACCACACTGAGTTTTAGGCTCTTTTCACATCTCCGCGTTTCAAATTGCGGGCGCTTTCGCCGCGATTCTGCCAGCTATTCTGCCAGCTTTTCACAATAGCGGCAAATCGCGGAATGCTCGTGCGTTCCCGGTTGATTTTAATAGCACCCCAAACGCGGCGCGATTTTACAGCGACAATTGAGGTAAAAACGCCTGAACTGAATCAAAAAGAAGAACTTCTCTTGGGCGACTGGCTTCCCGCAATTCTATTTGCGTGTTTTTACCGCGATTTTCACCCCCATACGCAGGGATTTAAACAGAGCATTAATGGTTTAAGATGTTCAGAAGTGAATTTAGATGGTAGGATACCTAGATCCATTTGGTAGTTTGTGCTGAGAAGCTTAAAGTGGTTGTAAAGGCACAAGGTTTTTTCCTTAATGCATTCTATGTGCTGCAGCACTCCTCAGCCCCCCTAAATACTTACCTGAGCCCCATCTTGATCCAGCAATGTGGTTGAGTGTCTCGGCCGCCTGGGACTCTCCTTTCTGATTGGTTGAGACAGCAGCAGCGCCATTGGCTTCCACTGCTTTCAATCGAAGCCAGTTAGTCAGTGAGGAGAGAGAGGGGGCGTGGCTGAAGCACAGCTTTGTGTCTGAATGGACACAGGGAGCTGTGGCTTGGCTCGGGTGCCCCACAGTAAGCTGCTTGCTGTGGGGGAACTTGTCGGGGGAGGGGACAGGAGAGCTGGCGAGGGACCCGAGAAGAGGAGGATCTGGGCTGCTCTGTGCAAAACCAACAGCACAGAGCAGGTAAGTATAATATGTTTATTTTTAGAAGAGTCTTTAGTATCAATTTAAACTGGATGAAGTTGTCTGAACATTGCTGTGTGACTGGCAGAGCCAAAATGTCTGGAAATTACTTTCAAGATTTGTTTTTCTTTGCATTTTAAAGTGTAATCTAATATCGCTTGTTTAACAGTATGCAGATTTGAATGTGTGTGTTTCTACCTACAAGTAGTAGGTAGAAACACACACAGCTTTAAATGTACTGCCTAACTCCTTTTCAACATTAAACTTGTCATTAATTTTTTTGTCTTTCATGCAGTGGGCGACTGTCACATTTCATCTTCCTCATCATGTGTTAAAGTCTGTGACTGGTGCCATTGTGAATGAGTTGAAGAAAATAAATCAAAACATTGCTGCACTGCCTGTAGCCTCTTCTATAATGGACAGACTGTCTTATCTGCTACCTAGTGCCAGGCCAGAGCTTGGTGTTGGGCCTGGTCGGTCTGTAGATCGGTATGTATTTTTTTTTATTCTATTTTTTCTAGAAAATAATTGCTTTCTAATGCAACCACTGTTATAACATATTTTTAAAAACTGATTTGTATTTTTGATTTTATGTTGTTAAAAAGTAGTACACATATGATGATTCAGCCCTGGAAGAATCGACCTCTTAATGACCAGAGCACTTTTTACAATTTTGGCACTGCGCTGCTTTAACTGGTAATTGCGCGGTCATGCAATGCTGTACCCAAACTCAATTTCTCTCCTCCTTTCCCCACAAATAGAGGTTTCTTTTGATGGTCTACAAACTAGGGTACATTTTCTGGAATTTACGCAGCTTTTAGTTTGACTGCCTATCTCATTTCTTGAGGTGCTAAAGTGGCAGGGCAGTACAACCCCCCCCCCAAATGACCCCATTTTGGAAAGTATACACCCCAAGGAATTTGCTGAGAGGCATGTTGAGTATTTTGAAGATCTCGCTTTGTCACAGTTTTGAAAATTGAAAGAAAAAAATACCTTTTTTTCTTTCTACAATTTCAAAAACAAATGAGAGCTGTAAAATGCTCACCATGCCTCTTAGCAAATACCTTGGGGTGTCTACTTTCCAAAATGGGTTCGTTTGGGGGGGGGGGAGGTGGGGGGGTGTTTGCTATTGACATATCAGGGCCTCCGTAACTGTGACAGGTAGTGAGGAGTAAATTTTACACCCTTAGAAAGCCTGAAGGCGGTGATTTGGTTTTTGGGGCCCTGTACACGGCTAGACTCCCAAAAAGCCTCACACGTGGTATCCCTATACTCGGGAGAAGAAGCAGAATGTATTTTGGGGTGTAATTCTACATGTAACCATGCCATGTTTGAACAATATATCATTTAGTGATAACTTTGTGTGTAAAAACAAAATGTAATTTTACCGAAACTTGAGGCAAAAGTATAAAATATTCCATGGACTCGACATGCCTATCAGCAAATAGCTTGGGGTGTCTACTTGCCAAAAAGGGGTCATTTGGGGGGGGGTTGGTCTTGGCTTTTTATGCACAACATTAGAAGCTTCTGTCACACATCACCCACTCTTCTAACCACTTGAAGACCAAGCCCTTTCTGACACTTTTTGTTTACATGAAAAAATATTTTTTTCTAGAAAATGACTTTGAACCTCCAAACATTATATATATTTTTTTTTAAAGCAAAGGCCCTACAGATTAAAATGGTGGGTGTTGCAATTTTAATGCACTAAAACACACTATATTGCCCAAATGTTTGATGAAATAAAAAAGATGATCTTATGCCAAGTACATGGATACCAAACACGACATGCTTTAAAATTGCGCACAAATGTCCAGTGGCGACAAACTACATACATTTTTAAAAGCCTTTACAGGTTACCACTTTAGATATACAGAGAGGTCTACTGCTAAATTTACTGCTCTCGACCTAAAATTTGCGGTGATAACTCACATGCATGGTGAAATTGCTGTTTACATACGACACAAGACCGACGCTTGCGTTCGCCTTTGCGCGTGAGCATAGGGGACGGGTGCTTATTTTTTTTTTTCATTATTATTTTTTTTTATCTAATTTTCTCAGGGAATGTAAATATCCCCTATGATAGCAATAGGTAGTGACAGATACTCCTTCTTCTTTTTTTTTTTTTTAAATTGGACCCTAGATCCTCTGCCCTCAAAGCATCTGACCACACCAAGATCAGTGTGATAAAATGCTTAACCAATTTCCCAATGGCGCTGTTTATATCAGGCGAAACCTAAGTCATGAAATGCTCATAGCTTCCGGTTTCTTAGGCCATAGAGATGATTGGAGCCGTTCTGGTCTCCGATCAGCTCTATGGTCAGCTGGCGGAACCACCGCCTGCATTCTTGGGTTCCCTGGTGGGACAGTTTAGCCCGAGAAAACCTTGGAGGGGGGGGGGGGGGTTGGGTAGAGGGAAACGTTCCCTCCCACTGCTTGTAAAAGCAGTCTAGAGGCCAATTACCTGCTAGCATTGCTTTCACATGAAAGCCAACAGCTGATGATAGCAAGATGATACCTAAACCCGCAGGCATCATTCTGGTATAACCACTCAAAGTCCAGCAACATACCATTACGTTGCTGTTCCTTGTTGGGCATATATTGTAATGTTCTTTTTTTTTTCACGCAACCTGTGGGCTGAACGAAAGATTGGTCGGTGGGTATGCCCACCATTAGAATACCGCCCTTCATCCACCCACTTCTAATGGGCATATATGAACCATTTTTTCATTTTTTTTTTTTTTTTTTTGTAGTGGTGAAATCGCCTCCTATAGCACTGGAGTCGCTGATTTACGTATCGTGAGAGCAAACGCTGTTGCTGTCAAGATAAATAAATCAGTTCTGCAGCTGAATGACGTAACTGAAAAGCAAACAATGGTAACAATAAAACATTAACGCAATAAAACAATTTTTTTTTTTTTTTGCAATCTGTGCCTTAAAAATATATGCCAAAGCATGGGGGCAGTCTGCCCCTAATGTTAGGAGCAAATCGTTCCTCCATTCCTGCCCCCATGCTTTGGCATATATGCTCCTTCTTTTTTTTTTTTTCTTTTAACTGTGGTGGTGAAATCACCTCCTACGGCGCTGGAGTCACGGCTTTACGCATCGTGGGAGCAAACGCTGTTGCTGTCAGAATGAATAAATCCGTGCTACAGCTGAATGGCGTACCTGCTAAGCAAATGATGGTTAACAATAAAACAAAGTAACATTACAGTATAACAGTAAGACATACCATACCTGCAAATACAATAAAACAGTAAAAATAAAACATAACAGTTCTAAAATACAATAACAATAGAGAGCAGACAATGGAGAGCGAACATGAGAGAGAACAATAGAGAAGAAAAATAAAAAACGACTGTCTTTTTAATCTTTTTATTTTTTGCACTTTTATATAAACTGTAAACGTTCCAGATTAGAGTCTCTCAAAATGTGATGGCCATCTCATCTTTCGAGACCCTGTGTAAGTATGCCCTAGGAGTGTGTAGTGCTGTACCCTACGCTAATACTCCACTAGTGTGTGGTAGCTTTTGAAACCGTCACAGAGACCAGGTTGGTCAGGACAGAAGGGACAATAAAAGCGCGTGTGGCGCCTAAATCTGCGTTTTCTGCAGAGTCGACATCTTCTTTGGGGTGTTCTTTTGGCAGGGGTACCAGGGAGGACATACAGGAAAATGCCTCTCATACAGCTGGCTCACTGCATTTGTGCTGGGAAGTTGGGCCACAGCACCGTCTGGAAACAGAAGGGCTGTGATGATCTCTTCCTAGAATTTTTGGAAGAATCCAATTTGTCCTGATGTTTTGTATAGCACATAAGCGTTCAGTAGAGCCAATTTGAATAAATATACGGTCACTTGTTTTATACCAGCGTCTGGCCTTACGAGCAATTAAGTACGGCGCCAACATCTGGTCTGAGGTCCACCCCTCCCATGTTAAGGTTGTATTTGTGGACACAGAGGGGTTTCTCCATAGCACTAGTCGCCGTTGGAATTTGGACTGTAGTATCTGCGTAATGGGAGGACAGAACGAAAACATCCTGATTTTATCCCTCCACTTCACTACGAGCAAATTATTACATCTCAAGCAGGCTCTCTCCCCCCGTCTAAGTCAGGACTCTCCAAGCCATTGAGGGAAGCCCTAGCGATTGGATCGCATGGTGCCACATGCGCCAATTCCACAATCAAAAAGGTGACTAAAAAGGGGCACGCTTGTGTAATAATTGTCCACGTACAAGTGGTACCCCTTTCCGAGTAAGGGTGACACCATGTCCACACAATCTTACCAGCGCACCCTATGTAGTCTGGGCAGTACTCCGGCTCCACGTGACGATCTCTTTCCTCGTAAACCATAAAACTACATGTATAGCCTGTTGCTCTGTCACAAAGCTTATACATCTTGACCCCATATCTGGCACGCTTGCTGGGAAGACGCTATTTGATAGACAAGCGGCCAGAAAATTTAATTGGGGACTCATCAACGCAGACAACTTGATCGGGAGTAAACAAGGCTGCAAACTGTTGGTTGAAGTGGTTTACGAGGGGCAGAATTTTGTAGAGCTGATCAAATCCAGGGTCACCCTGAGTTAATTGTTGAAGTGCATAAATCGCAAGATCTGCTCGTACTGTGTCCTGGTCATGCAAGCAGAGAACACGGGCATATGATGAATTGGGTCAGTGGACCAATATGACCGCAACTCACTTTTTTTTTTTTTGTTATTCCCATGAGGAAGAACAGGCCCAGGAAGGTCTTAAATTCAAAAACCGTAATAGGTTTCAAATCTCTGGCAAGGGCCAACTGGGGATTAGAGGCAATAAAATGACCAGCCTACAAATTGCTCTGGTCCACAATGGATCTGTAGAGATCTTCCCGTGAAAAATGGCGAATAAAAATCAAGTGATGTAAAATCAACTATTTCCTCCTGAATTCTAGGTTGGCTAGTGAATGGGGGAAGTACGGGCACTGCAGAAGTGGTGGGCTCCCAATTCAGATTGGCAAATGCAGTGGGACGGGCACTATGGGCTTGATGGGACTGTGTCTTCTTGGTGACTGCGGGACACTAGTTGTGTAATTGTTTATCAGTGCAGCCTCCCCACGGATGCCCACCCAGGACCACCATCATCCCGCCCAGGACCACAGGGAAGCTGGCAACATTTGGATGGCCAGGTATGTACACCATGGCCATCCACATAGATCAGAAAATTTGCACAATACATGCCAATCACTGCCCACAAATGGGCACTGACTGGCAACATTATGGTCCAGCTAAACAAAGTGATGCCAAACCATAGTGCCCATCTGTGCCACCCGTCAGTGCTGCCTATGAGTGCCCATTAGTGCCCCTATCAGTGCAGCCATATCAGTGCCCGTCATTGAAGTAAAAAACTTACAAAACATTTTTTACAGAAACAAAGAAAAACGTAATTTTTTTTTTTCTACATTTTCTGTCTTTTCTTTTTTTTTTTTTTTTTTTATTTGTTGCGCAAATAGTAAAAATTGCAAATACCACCAAAAGAAAGCTCTATTTATGGGAACAAAGTGATGAAAAATTTGGGTACAGTGTAGAATGACCGCGTAATTGTCATTCAAATTGCGACAGCGCTGAAAGGTGGAAATTTGCTTGGGCAGGAAGGTGTGAAAGTGCCTGGTATTGAAGTAGTTAAAGTGGTCCTCAACCCAATCATCATTCGATGTGGTGGCTGCATTAGTTTTTTTACTTTGGTTTTTTTTTTCACCCTTCTATTTTCACCTGGTGATCTGGCCAGTACCACACCTCCTGTATTAGAGAGACCCAACTCTGAGAGAATGAGCATAGGAGGCACAGCAGTATTGCCGGCGTGGAAGGGGAAGGGTAGTGTTTAATGTATTAATAGATTTAATCACCCGAACAAACTGAAGCCAAACTCCAGTTACGCTTTGAGCCTCATGCACACTGGACGCTATAAAAACGTCAGTAGCATAAGCTGTAGCTGTAGAATGAGCAGCGTTTTTGCAGTAGTGTTTTTCGGTGTGCTTTAGCTGTGGTATATTTTTTTTTTTTTTTTTTTTTAACTTTACTCCCATAAAGCTTATGGCTACTATATTCATTTTTTTTTTTTTTGCCCCACCCCTCCCCCCAGCCAGAAGACGCACCTGCCAAAAACCGCTGATAACAGCTTGTGTGCATGGACACATAGGATAACTTGCTGGGGAGTTTATTGGCTGCAGAAAATAACGTCTGAACAGCAGCCGTAAAAAAAAAAACAGCTGCCGTAAAAATGCCCAGTGTGCATGAGGCCTTATAGTCAGAGCAAACTGTTTGTTTTTTCTTTTGGGATAAAGGTTTTGCGCAAAAAAAAAAAGCGGATCATTTTGACCACTTCAGTGCTAGACGCTTTTACCCCCTTCCTCCCCAGGTCAATTTTCAACTTTCAGCGCTGTCACACTTTGACAATTGTGCAGTCGTGCAACACTTTACCCAAATGAGATGACATTTTTACGTATTCCCCCCCCCAAAATAGAGCTTTCTTTTGGTGGTATTGGATCACCTCTGCGTTTTTTTTTTTTTTTTTTGCGCTGTAAACAAAAGAGCGACAATTTTTTGAAAAAAAAACTTTTTTTACTTTTTGCTGTAATATCCTTTTTTTCCCTCAGCTTAGGCTGCTAAGTATTCTTCTACATATTTTTGGTAAAAAAAAAAAAAAAAAAATCGCAATAAGTGTATATAGATTGGTTTGCGCAAAAGTTATAGCGTCTACAAAATGGGGGGATAGATTTATGGCATTTTGTTTTTTTTGTTTTGTTTTGTTTTTTTTGTTTTTTGTTTTTTTCTAGTAATGGCGGTGATCAGATATAGATAGATAGATAGATCTATATATATATATATATATATATATATATATATATATATATATATATATATATATATATATATATATATATATATCAGGACTTGGATATTGCAGCGGACAGATCGGCCACTTTTGACACATTTTTGGGACCAGAGACAATTATACAGCGATCAGTGCTATAAAAATGCACCGATTACTGTATAAATGTCACTGGCAGGGAAGGGGTTAACTTAGTTCCCTCATGTGTGTGATAACTGTGGGGTTGGGACTGATTAGGAGGAGAGAGATCGGTGTTCGTACTTAGTATGAACACATGATCTGTCTCCTCCCCTGAGAGAACTGGGATCTGTGTGTTTACACACACAGATCCCAGTTCTCGCTCTGTCACGAGCGATCGCGGATGCCCGACGGTCATCGTGTGAGCCGTGGGTGTGCCTCCGGCGGCGCGCACACGGCTCCTTGTGGTTAAAAGGCGAACCGACAAGGTGACTCCTTTTCGCCCACTTGTGCCGTTCTGCTGCTGTAGAACTGGTTAATTACCACTAGGTGTTTTATTTTTTTGCTAAATAAACAAAAGACTGAAAATGTTGAAGACAAAAAATGTTTTTTTTCTTTGTTTCTGTTGTAAAAATTTTGCAAATCTTGCTTGATAAATTTAGGCCAAATGCCCGCTGTCACAAGAAGGGGGGGAGGAGGAGCAGCAGCTAGAACACGTTACATGTTCCATCCTAAATACGGGTGGAACATGTTCTAAAGGTTAAATTAGCCTTTAAGTTCCATGAACTCCTGCTGCCTCTCTGGTGTAGTTTGAATTACAGGCAGTTTTTCTGAAAATGCTGCCTTGGAGGTCCTTTTTTACTTTTTATTATGTCCCTGAAATGCATTTTTAGGACACTCCCATCTTCCTCTGACTTTGTCAATGGTACCAATATGCTGCATGACAGCTGAGTGTTTCCCAGCCTCACCTAACAATCTATCCGATCTGCTATGTGCTTAACCTGAGCACCTTGTAAACATATTTTGGCTTTCATGGACTTTGTGACATATTGCCCTATCTGTCCTTCTTATAGAGTCAAGTCATACCACCGTTCCTGTTGGACTATAGTAATGGGGATAAATGTACCCAAGATTTGGGATTGCATTTTACACAAATTTAGTGTTTTTTTTGTCTTCTCTTCCTGACTCTATTTTATTTTGAGCACTAGTTGTTTTCTAGCTGTTTGTGATCTCCTGCTCACGGATCACACAGCCCTCGGTGTCCTCTCCTCTTGCTCCCTGGTCACATAGTATCCTCTCCTGTTCCCACTCACTGATTTGTTTCCTCCTGCTCGCTCACCATGCGGCTCCTGGCATCCTTTCCTCCTTCTCCCTATCTCAGGGTCTTTGGAATCTTTTGCTGCAGCTCACACGGCTTCAGGATTCCGCTTCTAATTATTCCGTTTGCTGACCCCCCCCTGTGTTCTCTATTCCTTCTGCTCACAGTGCCCCTGTACTCCGGTGCCCCAGTCACTCAAAGCCCTCAATCACAATGCTGCCAGTTGCTCAGCACTAGTACTCACAATGCTCCGTTACTCAGCCCTCGGGACTCACAATTCTCACAGTCACTCGTTCAGGGTCGGCAGAGCCCCCAGTCCAGCGATCCACTCACACTCCTACCACTACTAATTCAAAGCATCACCATTCACTGCTAGACTCCCAATGCACTCCTCTGCCACTCTGCTCTGCATGGCTTCTTAGTCAGCTCAGCTCTGCTGCCCAGCCTCATACAGCATTCTCCCTTCCTTACCTCTGTTTCAGCTCTGTTCCCGCTCAGTGTCCTCCCAGCGTATCTGCTCTGGACGAGGTTCTGCACACAACTGTTGTAAATGGTTGCAGAAGCTGTTTACAAGCTGCCCTTAAATTGTGCCTGTCTCTTTCGGGCTTTAGGATGTTTTAGTGCATTAAATATGAGACTCTAATGTTTAAATTTTTTTTTATCTTAACTTGTAGTTTTGAGACTTCCACATGAACCGAGCAAGCACATTTACTGTAATAGGATAGATTCAAGATGTTAATTTACTAGACGCTATAGATCTTTTTTTCCCTTGGGCTTTATCTTTTGTTTTTGCAAACTATATGCTCCTAAGCACTTTTTCTTTTTGTAATGTATTCTGTTAGGTCCTTGATGTACAGTGAAGCAAACAGGCGAGAGACCTTCACATCATGGCCTCATGTTGGTTACAGGTGGGCTCAGCCAGATCCTATGGCTCAAGCAGGTTTTTATCATCAGGTAAGGTGGTTAAGCAGTTTACACTGTAAACCTCAAACTGCATGGACTAACTGGCTTTCATGTGTGAAGTTTATATACAGTAGGACCTGAGGTGTTGCACAGTAGGGCTACTACAGCGATATGCTCCTCATAACCTCTGAACACAAAGCAGCATTTCAGTTATGATCTCGCATAACCTTGCCTATTCCAATTGAAGCAGCGCTCCATTTTGCTAAAGTGGTGTAGATGGTAGACTTAATTGAGGTGTAGATTAATTTGCTTAGGTTTTGAAGGGTAATAGATGGGTACGCTATCTGAAATTGTTTTGAGATTTTATTTAGAGGGGTTAAAAAAGGCATGAGAATAAATCATGCAATATGACTTGGAAATAGATTTGACTATTCCAATAGTCTGTTCATAGGCTTGGTTGGGGGGGAAACTTCAGTGATTTACAAGTATGAGTAGATATCTTAAATACAGTATATAACAGATGCCTATCACTGTTGAACTGCAGTGACAAAGAATAGATAATAGAGTTATGTAGGAGAAGAGGGAGAGAGAGATTATAGGGGTGGGTAATTGAGCAAGGAAGAGGGGATTGATCAGGGGGTGTTGTGGGTCAGCCAGAGAAATGCATCCTGTCTGGTAATGGGTGGTAATCGGTCAAAGCGCAATAGGGGCGGGAGATCCATGGGAGATGTGCCCTTTTAAATTTAGGGCTTTCGATTTAAATTGGTCACATGATTCACATGGCTCTGAACTTTTCTCCCTTATTTTTGTTTTGAGCAAACATTTGTTCCGTCAACATAATGTCATTATGTCATCATGTCAGCACTTCAAACCCTTCTCCCAAGGTAGGGATCATTTCTGATTTCTGGTGCTTGGGAATAATCTGTCTATCACCTATCAGGAAGAGTCTGAAAATTGATTTTCTTCACAGATCTTATTTTATATTGATGATGGATATCTGTAGGTTGTTGCACTAAGTTGTGACATGACAATCATGATAGATGGTAAAGGTTGTATTTTTCAGAATGGGTTTTATTGGAGGCAAACCCATCAAATAGGAAAGTTGGCTAACTTGGTCTTGATGGCAGCGCCAACATATTCGAGGCAGATAGGAAATTCCTAGCAAGCTTTGTGGAACAGTAGTAACATTTTGTTAAAATGTTGTAGTTCGTCCTGGAAAGGGAGTGACTATAAATTCTTCATGCCAATCTTCATCTAAAATATATATTTGACCATCTTTCCCTCTGTAATTTAGTTAATCTGAGACAATTGGGTTATGCTGTTGCCTACTGCAGCTGTGTGAACACTAAAAAACAAAAAGTTGTTGGCCAGTAAGGTATAACCCTTCCTTCTCCCAGCATGCTTCAGTTTTTGCTAGTGTTTTAAGCTCACCACACAGGTTACAATTTGTTCATATCATCTACTAAAGATTATGTAGTGCAAGGGCCCGCCTAATTGGATGCAAACTGATGGTTATGAGGTAGGTGCTCATATTACATAATTTTGGTAAAACTAAAGTTGATTGTACGATCCCCCCCACTGTGCTATTGTCTTCTGATGAGGGACTTGTCAACGAACACATTGGTTGCAGCCATTGGCTGCAAATGCTGATCGGATCCCGATCAGCTGCTGGGTTTCCAGCATGCTTGTTCGACAAAAGCCGGTTGGGAGCTGTACACATGGGCAAAAAGTTGCCCAGTAGCTGCCGAAACAACAGTTTTTCTGCCCATGTGTAACTAGTGTTAAAGTACAAAAGTCTTTTTATACTTTAACTGCAGCTCAGTTTTAAATAATTCATGTAGTCTATGTAATAAGCCAATGTTCATTTTCATTGTCTTTATAGGTATAAAATTCTACTTTAAATTTTAAGAATTGTTATTTATATTTTGACAGCCAGCATCCTCAGGAGATGATCGTGCAATGTGTTTTACTTGTAGCGTATGTTTAGTCTGTTGGGAACCTACTGATGAACCTTGGTAAGTTAAATTTTGGTCTTAAGTTTTATTGTGTTTACTGTTACAATCTTTAATGTGTATTGTCTTGAGCATTTTGCCTGTTTCACTTGTTAAATTTGGTATTAGTGTAAAATTCAATTTTTAAAATTTTTTTTTAAGGATATAATTTTTAGAACATCTGATTTTTATTTATTTTTTTTTTTTCTGTACATGTGGACCTTTTTTCCTCTCCTCCTTTTTTTCTCTCTGGACACACTACAGGAAGTGAGGGAAAATCCAGCGCTGTGTTCACTGGTACAGGTGTCAACACTGCAAAATATTCCTTTACCTCCTGTTCTAATGTCAAATTTTGGGTTTGGCTTTCACTTTCTTGTCCCATTAGAAGTGAGGGTGAGTATCCTCTGCATTTAAAGAGGTTGTAAACCCCTGAAGAAGAAACAAAAAACCTGCAAAACACAGGCTTAATGAGCTAGTATGCATTGCATACTAGCTCATTGTGAAATACTTACCTTAGAACAATGCCCTGCAGTGCTGCCTGCACTCAACTCCCACGGCCGACATCTTTCACCTGAGTAACTTCCGCTTCCGCCGGGCTCCGGCATTGTGACTGGCCGAAGCCGCGATGACGTCACTCCCGCGCATGTGCGCGGGTGCCGCCAGTCATGGCACGGGTACTGAACAAACACAAGGGGCCAGTTTCTTTAGTGCACATACGCCAATGACGTCGGCAGCAGCGCATATACTGAATATCTCCTAAAACTGTGCAAAATATAGGAGATATTTACAGTACCTACAGGTAAGCCTTATTATAGGCTTACCTGTAGGTACAAGTGGTGTAACAGAGTTTATAACCACTTTAAGATTGTATTGCTCTGTTGAACACAGGTTCTAGTCTTCATATTACTTGACATACCTAAAGTATTTTGGCTGGAATTTCACTTAAAATGATGGTTGTGGAATTTCTTCTGAAGGCAGCATCGACACTTGGGCCACGCTTTGAAGCCACATTAATCCCAGAAGCAAATATTTATTATATTGCACCTTACCAATTCTTAAATGTGATGGCTGCATTCGTTTTCTTTAGGCTTTCTTCCTTCTATTTTCATTTGATGATCTGGGCAGAGTCTGTTTTTCAAAATAACAGGTTCTCGTGCAGTTACAGGGATGAGGCAAAACATTTAATCCAGCAGGGGTGCTTAAAATGATCTGGAAGTCTCGCTGGTCCCATCCTCGCCGCGGTGCAGTGTGGGTAGGCCGCTATCAGCCATGGCGTCCTGTGCCCTGTGTGTGTGTGTGTGTGTGTGTCCGCACGACTCTGCGCCCCCTCGAACGGAGCCATGTGCCGGCAGCGCTCCACCCTCAGCTGACCTGCAGAGCCAGCCCCGCTCCTCAACACACAAGTCTCCAGTTACTTATATCAGTCATGTCGCCAGTATAGCAGAGCTCCTCCCCTAACCTTGAAAGGCATTGCAGAATGAGTTTTATATGTATTGCAACTGTACGATAAGGTTGATCCAGAAAAGCTCACCGTCAACTCCCTTTTAATGGAAGACCTAGGACTGGATAGTTTGGACCAAGTTGAAATAATCATGGCGATGGAGGATGAGTTTGGTTTTGAGATCCCAGATGCCGACGGTGAGAATTTGATGACCCCACAAGAGATAGTAGATTACATTGCAGATAAGCAGGATGTATATGAATGAAGTATATGTAGAAAGTTCTTTGTTTATTGTAGTTGTGCTGAGCGTATTCTTAGCACACCTGCATGTTGTGCCACCGCGGCTTCCGTCACCACTTCTTCCAGGATCCTGTATTTAAACTGTCTGAATGTGTTGGCCTTTAATAAAATGTAAAACCAAAAAAAAAACAATATATCTGAAAGGAAAGGGTTAATCCCTGAATGTGTTAAAGCCGCCAGCACAGCAAGAGACAAATTAGTATTTGGTGGAAAAAGTTATGTGCAGCGCTAAAAAATGAACAAACCTGTATGGTTATAGTGCAATCTGAATAGTGAACCAAACATTAAAAAGTGCCTATGTCCTTATTGTGTCTATCATAAACCCTGTTGAACATGTAATGACACATGATATCAAACAGAATACATATACTCCTCCTTTAACGACTTAACGGTTTAACAACCACACGGACTTATGACCAGCTCTCCCCACCCTGACGACCCGCTTTACATCATTGTATTCTACAGTACAGAATGTTTGTGCTCTGTACTTATGCAAATTAAAACAACATTATTAAGCTTGAGTTTTCTGTTTTTAGACCTTTTTTGTGCAGTAGTTAAGAATGCTTAAAATGTTGATTACTTGTGGCTCCTTGTTTAACGACCAATTTGTTGTAACGGAACCTGAGTGAAGAGGGCCTGAATATAGAAAAAATATATAAAAGTCAAGAAAAAATTGTCCAGTGCATCCATATGTGGAAAACAAATGTTTGAGGTTTTCAAGGAAGGAAAGGGAGATTGAATCCCAATGCAAACAGTAGAGATCATATGAGTGAAGGAATCCACCACCAATTATGAAAAGGAGTGGACTCAAGTTAATACCCCATGAGTCAACCAAGCAGAAGGAGTAATCACACCAATGGAGGAGCTTCCACACCGCTAGTGCCGGCCGCAATGGGTGTGCACCGCCGGCAGCCTGGGTAGAATGGGAGTCCTCCTCCCAGTGATCACAGTGGGGAAGAGAGAGAGCCGCCCAGGTGATCAGACGCAGCGCAGGGAACACAGCGATAACAATTTTCATTTCAATTGCAGTGTTCCCCACCACTCGCTGTCAGATACAGCCCCCCCTCCTGCTCCCGGGACTTCGATAGTCAGATCACCCGTCCAATCCCGGTGACGGGTGATCTGTCAATCAAAGTTCCCCGGACTGTATATGACGTTGAGCGACGGGAACACAGCAATTGAAATGAGAGCGGTTATCACTGTGTTCGCTGCACTCTGATCACCTGGGCAGCTCTCCTGTTTCTCTCCTCCCCTGCACAGGTAGGCTGCATAGTGGGCGCACGCTGCCTGCATGGGTGGGTGCACGCTGCTATGTCTGGATTGCACTCAGATTATAGAGAAACAGGGAAACTCCACATAGTGTAAATTTGTAGATAACAATTCTATTGTAAAAAGGTCAAGAACACTTGCATGTCCATGGATAAAAAAAAAAGCGCTTAAAATACAATCAGCAGAACGCAATGGCACCAACAGAGCTTGACCCTTCAAATTGAGTGTTTTCCACAGGCAGCTTTTTTATAATTGCTTCTTTCATTGAATAGGTCCGGGTCATGGGTAGCTTCAGGCAGGCCACGTATGTGGATGTTCTGTTTCCGATCTCTATTCTCTGTCATCTAGCTGATCCAATAAAGAGTTTAGGACTTCTTCATGGTGTTTATTGGAAGAGGCAAAGCGGTGACAGTTTGCATGAGATCATCAAGGCTTGCCTCTACTACTTCAACCCTGTGTCCCAAGGCTACATTGTCCTTCCTAAGCCCCTCCACGGCCTGCCTACATGGCAGCTTCACTGCTGCTATCAGCTGCTGGATGTCAGCCTTTGTGGGGAGCACCCTAATGTGTTCCCTTAGGTCCCAGTCCGCCTCTGCTGCATCCATTTCTGAGGGTGGGGAGAACCTTGACCCATGGAGTGAACAGAAACTGAAGAACTCAAGCACTGTACCTGTGGTGTAGCCAAAGTATCTGGGGAGCATGCCCATCCTGTTCCTTCAGGACTGCTGCTGTGACTAACATGATATTTAAAAAAAATCAAACTATACAGATTAAATATTAGTGTGCTTTATGATTGTTTGGGGGTGAGTTATAGGAAAGCCTAGCCTTCCCCTTTTAAATTCTATTCTTTAAGCAGATATAAAGTAGAGATGGATGCAGATAAACCAGTACAAGGTATGTAGTAGGATTTTTTTTTTTTTTTTCTGTGTATCACCTGTAAAGGTTTACAACCACTTTAATCATACCGGACACAGGAGTAGTGTTCATAGACCCCGGTTATAGGCTCATACCTGCAAAATATTGGACACTGGCAAATCTTTTGAGGACCAGTTTTTCAAACCAGCTATTGCTGCAATATGTTTGTCTGCAGATGACTGGACTAGGGCATTGAACAACCAACACAATCCTGTATTCCAGGACCGAGTCTTAACTGAGCAGTTACAGCATTTAGCTTCTGCTCTGCTCATTTGTGTGCCCTAGTACAAGTAATGTCAAAAATATCCAGAATGGCTCTAATTTTCATTCACATGTGCAGAATCTTGTGGTTTAAAGCCTGGTCAGCTGAAGCTGCTTGTAAAAGACACCTCACACGTATGCCCTTTTGAAGGAGAATATCCCCTTGGTGAGCAGCTTGACAAATTCATCCAAGATGTCACAGGAGGGAAGGTTCTTCTCCCACAGCAGAAAATTAAAAAAAAATAAAAATATAACTCCTGAGCTTCCACCTCTTCCAAATTCTTAACAGCCTCATTCATTGCACTACCCAGGCTATGAACTTCAAAAGTTCAGCCCTTCCTTTTGGCATATGTCTTGGAAACTTCTGTCTGCTTTTCTCTGGGTCACTGACATCCCAGGTCTGTGGGCTCAATCGGTGGTTTTAAAAGGGTACAAGATAGATTTCAGAAATCTACTCCCTCCCCACTTCTTTCAAATGAACCAAGAACTGCCCAAGGACAGTTGGTTTTTCAGGATGCCTCGAACCATCTCTTGTCCCAGGGAGCAATAGTTCTAGTGTCTGGTAACAAAACAGGTTTGAACCTGTCTTGTACAAAGCCCACTGGAGGCAATATCTTAACAAATGCCTTCAAATTACAAAATTTTGTATTGAATCCGCAAGGTCTGTTTTTGCTTGCCTGAGACGATAGCTACTTGGCATCCATAGATGCCTATCTGTTTTCCATTTATCCATCCGTCTGCATATGTCTCCTACTGCAATCACTTCTAGTTCGTCGCACTGCTATCTTAAGCTCCCAGAGTATTCACAAAGGGACTTGTACCACTTCTTGGCTTTCTAAAGGACGCGGGCATCCAAGTCACAGAATAGAGGACCTTCTCTTGAAGGACGCCTCTCCCTTTCAGCCATAGGACAATTCAGATTCTATAGACTTTCAGTTGGGTGAACTTCCAGAAACCTGTTCTCCGGCCTGCTTTTCATCTGGAATACTTGGGCCTGATCTTGGACGCATCTGAAGCAAAGGTATTCTTTACAGAGAAGAAACTTATTTTTTACTGAGATCATGCTTGGGACTTGAGGTAAAAAAAGATCACTTGGTAAGATATTCCATAAGAGTTTCAGGTTTTATGTTGGCCTCCTATGGGGCTGTTCCATTTTTTTTTTAAACTTTGAAACCCCTACAACACAACAATTTGTTGACAAGCATGGTCTTTCTCTTAAACTTCCTCTTCCTCTGTCCAGCTGAGCACAGAATGCCCTAGCTTGGTGGATCTCCAGCCTAGCCTTGACATTGAGAAATTTTAGTTCTCCTTTTTCACTGGAAAGTGACAGATTTGGCTGTCTCTTTCAAATACCTCTGACCTCACTCTATTTATCTCCCTTTATTCAAGGTGTTTCTCAGATCAGTCATCCTTTGCAGCACCCTGTGCTTCCTGGGACCTCAACTTGTTTCTCAATTCCCCACAGAAACAAACACATGAACCCATGAGGGAGAGCCCCTTAGAAGATGACCCCTGCAGTGTGCCCTTCTTCATTGCTTTCACGTTTATCAGATGTGTGTCTGAGCTGGCTGGGTCGCCCAAGACCATCTTTTCTTCCCAAGATGCTATCAAACTTCCACCTTGGTGTCCATACATAGTCCTTTTTATCCTTGTACTCTACTCCAAAGCAGCCAAAGGAAATTGCGCTTTGTTAGCTGGACATACTGTAGTCTGTCATCAGGGTCTACCTCAAAGCAACAGTTTCTGCTAGGAAGATAAACTCCCTATTCGTCTTACCCTCAGGACCCCACAAGGCACATCCTACTTCAAAATCTACTATCTCCTATATGGATAGCTCATGGCCAGAGCTTCCATTCAGCAGTAGGGTTAGCATGACAGTTGGGCAGCCAGAATTTTTAGGTGGTCATCAGCATTAGCATTGTTTGTTATCTTGACATGAGTTTTTTTAATTTCTTTATTTCTCAGTAGCTGTGAGGCCCTGTGCCACTTGCATGTCTGAACACCTTTCCATTCTATTGACATGTAGTGTTATTTACCAATGTCTGGAATGTCAAAGAATCCCAGTGTGTCTCAGGCAATATTGGGTTTAACCACTTCAGCCCCGGAAGGTTTTACCCCTTTCCTGACCAGAGCACTTTTTACAATTTGGCACTGCGTCGCTTTAACTGGTAATTGCACGGTCATGCAATGCTGTACCCAAACTAAATTTGTGTCCTTTTTCTTCCCACAAATATAGCTTTCTTTTGGTGCTATTTGATCACCTCTGTGGTTTTTTATTTTTTTGTGTTATAAACAGAGTGACAATTTTGAAAAAAATATCAAAAAGTAAAAAAAAAAAATATATTTTTTTAAAAATATCCCCAAAAATGTTTTTAAAAATTGAATTTTTTCATCAGTTTAGGCCAATATATAGTTACATATTTTTGGTAAAAAAATCCCAATAAGTGTATATTGATTTGTTTGCGTAAAAGTTATAGCGTCTACAAACTATGGGAAAGATTTATGGCATTTTTTATTTTTTACTAGTAATGGCGGTGATTTTTGCGGTATTGCGACGGACAGTTCGGACACTTTTGACACATTTTTGGGACTATAGACATTTTATACAGCGATCGATGCTATAAAAATGCACTGATTACTGTGTAAATTTCACTGGTATGGAAGGGGTTAACACTAGGGGGTGATCAAGGGGTTAAATGTATGTTCCCTCAGTGTGTTCTAACTGTACGGGGATAGGACTGAGTAGGAGAGGAGACATATCGCTGTTCCTACTTACTAAAAACAAACGACATGTCTCCCCTCCTTTGACAGCACAGGGATTTGTGTGTTTACACACAAAAATCCCCCTGCTGGCGCTTGTGCACGTGATCGCGTGTGGCTGGCGGCAATCGTGGCCCGCCCTCTGGCTCTTAAAGGAAACCCTGTTTAGAATAGTTTTGTGAGCTGTCATTTTAGATAGATTGCTGAGGTGCTGAAATGTCTGTGCTTAAACCGTATACGGTGCTTAACCTAAATAAGTACACCCATTTTGATAAGTAAGATTTTAATCAATAGCTCAATGGACACTATATCAATTTACAAAATTTTGACAACAGTTTTATAGAACATTTTGTTTAGCTCATTACATGAAAGTAAGGTTAGTAATATAACTTGGATTACAAAATCTTCAGTTTTACTCATTAGTTGATGCAAATGCAAAAACGAATATACCCCACAACAAACTACTACATCTAGTACTTTTGTATGACCTCCATGATTTGTAAGGACAGCACCAAGTCTTCTAGGCATGAAATGAACAAGTTGGCAACATATTGCAACATCTATCTTTTTCCATTCTTCATGACCTCCATGAATGACCTCTTTTAGAGTCTGAATGCTGGATGGAGAGTGATGCTCAACTTGACTCAGAATACCCCATATGTGTTTGATTGGGTTTAGATCAGAAGACATACTTGGCCACTGAATCACTTTCACCCTGTTCTTCTTCAAAAACTGCAACAGTAGCCTTAGATGTGTGTTTTGGATAAATGTCATGTTGGAAAAGTGCTCGACGACCAAGGGCACGGAGTGATGGTAGCATCATCTCTTTCTTTATAGAGCAGTACATCTGTGAATTCATGATACCATCAGTGAAATGCAGCTCCCTGACACCAGCAACACTTATGCAGCCTCACAGATTCACATGGCAGGCACCATGCATTTTTCTTTGTACTCAACCTTTGCAATGCCATACAGTTTTGAAGCCATCAGTTCCAAAAACATTTATCTTGGTCTCATCACTCCAGAGAGTCCCAGTAGCCTTTTTCAGCATGGGCCCTGGCAAAATTCTAGGTGGGCTTTTTTTGTGCATGGACTTTAGGAGAGGCTTCCTTTGTGGATGACACCAATGCATGCCATTCCTCTGCAGTGTACGCCATATTGTGTCACGGGAAACAATCGCCCCAGTTTGGCTTTCTATTACTTTAGCTAACTACAGTGAACTTGCATGGTGATTTTCTTCAGCCCTTATCAGAAGATGCTTCTGTCGAGGTAACTTCTGTGTACGGCTTGCACGTCTCTTTGAGATAGTTGCAGTTCCATCATTGGTAAATTTTTGCATCACTTTTACTACAGTATTCTGACTGATAAGTAAAGCTTTGTTGATCTTGTAGCCTTCACCTTTCTTGTATAAAGAAATTTTCTTTCTCAGGCCTTGTGACATTTCTCTTTCATGTGGTGCCATTGCTGACAGCATGAAATGGGAAGGGGTTTTCTTTAAGTAACACCCTTTTATATTCAGCTGTCTGCTGGACACCCGTTTAACCACTTACGGACCAGCCGCCGTCGTTATACGTCGGTACTTTGACGTAGAATACCAGGGTCGTGGCAGCAGATAGCCCAGTATTTTCTGAAACGGTAGGCGGTTCGTTTTCGGATAAAAGTGGTCTCCTCGGCGGTCTGTATTCCGCCCAGTGGTCTTAAAGGGGAAGTTTTTTTTTATTTTTTGAGGGAAAAAGACATTTTATATTAAATTTTTTGTGTGTAAATGTGAGATCTGAGGTCTTTTTGACATGTCATGCTTTTTTTCTATTACAAGGAAAGTTTATTCCTTATAAGAGGAATTAAAGTGACCCAATTTTTTTTCTTAACCACTTCAATACCAAGGAGCTTTGAGCAGGTATATCTGAATGATGCCTGTAGTTACAGATATCATTCAGATATTGCCGGTTTCAGCCGGCGAATCTCTACACCATAGGAACGATCATAGCGGCCGTTCTGCCGCTTGATCGTTCCTATGGGAGGCGAGAGGGGACGTAATCCCCCCCCCCCCCCCCCCTCCCGCCGCCCTCCGGTGCCTGCTCCGACTCACCGTTACGATCGCTGAGGCGGAGAGTGGATCCGCCGGCGCCGGATGTAGATCATAGAGATTTCCGGCGGACCAGATGGTCCCCGGAGTCTCTATGATCGTCGGAGGCCGGGCGCGATGTTATGACGTCACGCCCGGCCTCTCCATTCAAAAAAACGTCCCTGCTTCGGCTTGGAAGCGGCGATCGTTTTTATTTATTTTTTTTATTTCAGGCTTCCCAGCCTAGTGGTGAGATATGGGGTCTTATTGACCCCATATCTCACTATTAAGAGGACCTGTCATGTCATATTGCTATTACAAGGGATGTTTACATTCCTTGTAATAGGAATAAAAGTGATCAATTTTTTTTTTTTTTTTTTAAAAAGTGTCAAAATTAAAAAGAAAAATATATAATTAACAATAAAAAAAAAAAAAAAAAAATTTTTTTAAAGCGCCGCTGTCCCCGTGTGCTCGCACGCAGAAGCGAACGCATACGTAAGTCCCGCCCACATATGAAAACGGTGTTTAAACCATACATGTGAGGTATCGCCGCGAACGTTGGAGCGAGAGCAATAATTTTGGCCCTAGACCTCCTCTGTAACTCAAAACATGTAACCAGTAAAAATTCAAGCGTCGCCTATGGGGATTTTTAAATACCGAACATTGGCGCCATTCCACGAGCGTGTGCAATTTTGAAGTGTAACATGTTAGGTATCTATTTATTCGGCGTAACTTCATCTTTCACAAAATGCAAAAACATTGGGCTAACTTTACTGTTTTTTTTTTTTAAACACAAAACAGTTTTTTTCCCAAAAAAAACGCGTTCGAAAAATTCCTGCGCAAATACTGTGTGAGATAAAAAGTTGCAACAACCGCCATTGTATTCTCTAGGGTCTTTGCTAAAAAAAAAAACATATATGTTTGGGGGTTCTATGTAACTTTCTAGCAAAAAAATGATGATTTTTACATGTAGGAGCAAAGTGTCAGAACTGGCCCGGTATTGAAGCGGTTAAAAGGACAGTGTAAAAATAAAAAATAAAATACCCGTATTTATGGGCGTATAACACGCACCCCAAATTTAGGAGGGAAGTTTAAGGAAAAAAACTTGCGTTTAAATGCCCATCAATGCAGCCTTGTCAGTGTCCATCTGCAGCCTTGTCAGTACACTGCCGTTTAAAAATGGCGCCGCCGTTCTTGGCAGCTCTCGGCAGCTTTTGGATGCACTCGGCCGCTCTTGGTAGCTTTCGGCGGCTCACGCGGGACTGCGAGAGCAGCCGAAAGCCGCCGAGAACGGCCGAAAGTGGACGAAAGCCGCCAAAAGGCTCACAATTGGCGGGGATCGGCGTATAACATGACGCACCCACGAGTTTCCCCTGATTTTAAGGGGAAAAAGTGTGTGTTATACGCCGATAAATACGATAAATAAGAAAAAAACAATTTTTTTTTTTTATTGTGCAGAAGCGAACGCATACGTAAGTCGTGTCCACATGTGAAATCTGTTTAAACCACACATGTGCGGTATTGCTGTGATCGTTAGTGCGAGAGCAATAATTCTAGCAAAAGACCTCCTCTGTAACTCAAAACTGGTAACCTATAGAAATTTTTAAACGTCACCTATGGAGATTTTTAAGGGTCAAAATTTGTCGCAATTCCACGAGCAGCCCCAATTTTGAAACCTGACATGTTGTGTATCAATTTACTTGGCATAACATCTTTCACAATATAAAAAATAATTGGGCTAACTTTACTGTTTTTTGTTTTTTGTTTTTGTTTGTTTTTCTCATTCAAAATAGTGTATTTTTTCCAAAAAAAATTGCACTTGTAAGACCGCTGCGCAAAGATGGTGTGACATTGCATTATTACAATTGCATTGCAGTATTGCAATGGCCGCCATTTTATTCTCTAGGGTGTCTAAAAAAATATATATAATGTTTAGGGGTTCTAAGTAATTTTCTAGCAAAAAGAAAAGATTTTAACTTTTAAAGAACAAGTTTGAAAAATAAACCTGGTCCTTAAATGGTTAATCATTAGACTCACCTGTAGTTGAATTCTTTAATAGTTTTTTTTTGTTGTCTCAAATGTAGCTTTTGCTCCTAAGACTTTCATTGGGGTGTATTCATTTTTGCAATATGGTCGTGAATGAATTTGTTAGGAAAAATACTTTTTTGTGTGAGCAAATTAACAAATCTTGGTTCTAATCAATGGCCCGCATTTGTGGGAGTATTTTGTGGTATAGTGTCCCATAGAAAATGTTGATACTGAAAGTAAAGGTTTTCTGACCAATCTGTTGGGATGTACTCATTTATGCTGAGCACTGTATCCTTGATATTTTTTTGTTTTTTTTCTGGTGTCCTTGTCATTTTGGGGTAGTTAATAAGGGTCTATAATATAGGGATATAGAAGCTGCTTTTGCTGACCTCTACCTCGAATCCTTGGCAGTCTCTGCCTTCAATAGTTTAAATCAATGACCCGAAGCAAGTATGCAGCAAGTGAAATCATAATGCCTGCATATTTATTTGGCTTTGGTAAGTGACTTAAAATTATTTAACCAGCAAAATTCCTGATATCCAGCATTTTTATGGCAGCAACAGCAGCTCTGTATTTCCCTCAGGACCATTTTCCTTTAGACACTTTATATTCCTGTACTAATACATGCAGTATCTGGACAACCGTCCGTTTATTTAAAGACATTTATCATCTTTAACTTGTAATTATATCTACTGTGGCGTAGCTGTCCATTTCCAAAGTTTTTTTTTTTTTTTTTCTTTACAGGTCAGAGCATGAGAGACATTCTCCAAATTGTCCGTTTGTGAAGGGTGAACACACGCAGAATGTACCCCTATCTGTCACCCTTGCCACATGTCCTGCCCAGTTCCCTTGCACAGATGGCACTGATCGAATAACCTGTTTTGGGGTGGGGAATTGTCCTCACTTTCTAGGTGCAGCAACAAAAAGAGGCAAAGTCTGTGTCTGGGATGTCTCAAAACTCATGAAGGTATTAGCCTTTTTATAAACGATATGTTCTGAAAAGTACTGAAGTGCTATTTTGCTTGTAATTAATCTTTCAAATTATTTTTAGGTGCACTTAAAATTTGAGGTAAACCCATATGACCCTGTTATCGTGCAGCTCTTGGTTCTCTCTGGAGATTCCACTACCACAGTAGAACCTACGAGGCCGACATTGACATGGTTAGAAGGTTCATCCAGCTGTTCTGATATCCCAAAATTAGAAGGTGACAGGTAAGACTATACCCAATAAATATGATGATGCTTCTCCCTTTTCTGTTTCTCTTCTGAACTGGAAAAACAAAGGGAGACTCTAGTTGTAGCCTACATGGACTTTTATGTTTGAAAGGCTTTTATTTGTAAAGGCCAGTGTGATGCCAGGCCTATTTATTTATTTTTTAAATCAAAAACAAGGTCTTTAGTGTATATAACAAAAGGCACCATACTTAAAGCGGAGGTTCACACAAATTCATAACTTAATCTTATCCCCTTCAGTTCATTGCATAGATGTTCAAATGACCCAAGAAAATTTTTAGCGCTGTAAATACCTTAGTATCGTAGTTTATTCTGGCATTTTCTGTCTATGACTCCTGAGGGAGTAGGCGTGTTTATTGCTCTTCCCCGGCGTTGCACTGTTTCCTGGGAGCTAAGTTTCAGGCTTCCCAAGAGTCAGTGCGGAACGCCGCTCTGCGAAATCTCGAGAGATCTAGGAACCGTAAGTGACGCTAGTCACATCTGAAAGCTTTGCTTTATCTTTCTTTTTTTTTTTTTGTATAGGTTTAGTTGCCATCACAACGGGGCGGGAACTTCCGACAACGACGCCAGTTGTGATGGCAACCCGGAAGTTTACGGTGCTGCTCGCCATAAACACTGAACATGCGCGGGAATGAACGTTGAATGCTGGGAGCTCAGCATTCATCCCATCCAGGAAATCAATGCTTGTGGGCTTCACATGCCCACAAGCAAGATGGAAACGGCCATCATCACTTTTTATAACTTCTTCTTCTTTTGTACGAAAACAGAGGCTGATATATTACACCCAAACAGTGAGTATTACTTTGTGATTGGGAAAGTGTCCCAATGACTTACAGTGGGGACGGAAAGTATTCAGACCCCCTTAAATTTTTCACTCTGTTATATTGCAGCCATTTGCTAAAATCACATAAGTTCATTTTTTTCCTCATTACTGTGCACACAGCACCCCGTATTGACAGAAAAACACAGAATTGCTGACATTTTTGCAGATTTAATAAAAAAGAAAAACTGAAATATCACTTGGTCCTAAGTATTCAGACCCTTTGCTCAGTATTTAGTAGAAGCACCCTTTTGATCTAATACAGCCATGAGTCTTTTTGGTAAAGATGCAACAAGTTTTTCACACCTGGATTTGGGGATCCTCTGCCATTCCTCCTTGCAGATCCTCTCCAGTTCTGTCAGGTTGGATGGTAAACGTTGGTGGACAGCCATTTTTAGGTCTCTCCAGAGATGCTCTATTGGGTTTAAGTCAGGGCTCTGGCTGGGCCATTCATGAACAGTCACGGAGTTGTTGTAAAGCCACTCCTTCCTTACTTTAGTTGTGTACTTGGGGTCATTGTCTTGTTGGAAGGTAAACCTTCGGCCCAGTCTAAGGTCCTGAGCACTCTGGAGAAGTTTTTTGTCCAGGATATCCCTGTACTTGTCCGCATTAATCTTTCCCTCGATTGCAACCAGTCCTGTCCCTGCAGCTGAAAAACACCCCCACGGCATGATGCTGCCACCACCATGCTTCACTGTTGTGACAGTATTGGACAGGTGATGAGCAGTACCTGGTTTTCTCCACACATACCGTTTAATTAAGGCCAAAAAGTTCTATCTTGATCTCATCAGACCAGAGAATCTTATTTCTCACCATCTTGGAGTCCTTCAGGTGTTTTTTTTTTTTTTTTTTTTTTTTTTTTTTTTTTTTAGCAAACTCCATGCAGGCTCTCATGTGTCTTGCACCGAGGAGAGGCTTCCGTCGGGCCACTCTGCCATAAAGCCCCGACTGGTGGAGGGCTGCAGTGATGGTTGACTTTATACAACTTTCTCCCGACTGCATCTCTGGAGCTCAGCCACAGTGATCTCTTAAAGCGGAGGTTCACACAAAAATGGAACCTCCGCTTTTCTGAACCCCCCCCTCTGGTGTCACATTTGGCACCTTTCAGGGGGGAGGGGGGTGCAGATACCTGTCTAATACAGGTATCTGCACCCACTTCCGGGAATAGACTCCTGCGGGAGTCACGCCCCCCCCGCACCCCCTGCTGTCTCCTGGGAAACGTACAGGTCCCAGGAGATAGCAGAGACCAGTCGCGCAGCACGACTCGCGCATGCGCAGTAGGGAACCGGGAAGTGAAGCCGCAACGCTTCACTTCCTGATTCCCTCACCGAGAATAGCGGCGGCAGCAGCCGCCGAGCGATTGATCGGCTTCGGCTGCCGACATCGCTGGACTCCAGGACAGGTAAGTGTCCGTTTGTTAAAAGTCAGCAGCTGCAGTTTTTGTAGCTGCTGGCTTTTAATATTTTTTTTTTTTTGTAGGTGGACTCCCTCTTTAAGTGCAGCATGAAATTTTTTTGTAACCTTGGCCAGATCTGTGCCTTGCCACAATTCTGCCTCTGAGCTCTTCAGGCAGTTCCTTTTGACCTCATGATTCTCATTTGCTCTGATATGCACTGTGAGCTGTAAGGTCTTATATAGACAGGTGTGTGGCTTTCCTAATCACGTCCAATCGGTATAATCAAACACAGCTGGACTCAAATGAAGGTGTAGAACCATCTTAAGGATGATCAGAAGAAATGGACAGCACCTGAGTTAAATATGAGTGTCACAGCAAAGGGTCTGAATATTTTCTTTTTTAATAAACCTGCAAAAATGTCAACAATTCTTCTGTGTTTTTCTGTCAATATGGGGTGCGGTGTGTACATTAATGAGGAAAAAAAATGAATTTAAATGATTTTAGCAAATGGCCGCAATATAACAGAGTGAAAAATTTAAGGGAGTCTGAATACTTTCCGTTCCCACTGTAAAAAAAAAAAATAATAAAAAAAGGTGGAAAGGAGGCCCAGTATACACTGTCAGACCTATTTTTAATAAGACCAGTATTACCCCCTCCCTGCAGGACATCTCTGAAAATACTCCACACTGTGGCAGAATTGCATGGTTTATTTTTTAGAAAAAGTAGAGTGCATTGTTGAGCTTCCATTGTCCTGCCGTATGTTCTTTGCCAAATGCTTCAGATTATGCCGAGCACTGTCGCATGTCAAATGAAATCATCAAATGCTCTTAAACAAGTTAAATGACAGTTCTCCTAGAAGCAAGTGAAAGTGTACAACAGAACTTAAAGTATAACTTGGGTCAGAAAATTAAAGTGGTTTTAAAGGCAGAATGTGTGTTGCACTAATGCATTCTCAGGAAGGTTAAAAAAAAAAAAAAACCTGGGTGCAGCTCCTCCAAGCTCCCCCTTATATTACCCAAGCCCTATCTCAATCCAGCGCTGTACAAGAGCAGCAGCTTTCTCAGCTCACGCTCTCTTCACTGGAGATCGAGGCAGGAGCCATTGGCCACTTCTGCTGTCAGTCACAGCCACTGAGAAGAGAGCTGGGATGGGGCTGAGCCATGTGTGTGTCAGAAGCACAGCTCGGGAGTATCCCCCATAGCAAGGGGCTACGTCCTGATGGATCACTTCAGGCTGCAGGTATCGCTATGTAAAACATTAAAAATAAGTACCTATACTGTTTGAAATCCAGTAAGGCCCTGTCTCACCCTGCTCTGCATATGCTCAGTTCTATTTCTCATCACTGTGCCTAAAAACAATCACTAGAGACTGATCAGCTGATAGCTTTAAGATTTACTGTTGCTGAAGGGGGAAGAGCAACAGAAATGATGGACTCTGCCGAGGGAACACAGATTAGGGAGCGAAAAAAAAAAAAGCGAGAGATGACAAGACAAACCGTGCTGCCAGGGAGATACAAAAGAGTTGGGCTCAGTTAACATATGCGAATTGGATGCGTTTTGAACCGCATCTCATTTGCATGACGTGAACCAAACCGGCTTTCTATGGAGGCCGTTTCAAATACTCTGGTGCAGCAGCAATGCGTTTTGAATAGTCTTGTGCGTTTTCTGAGCACTGTGGTATGGTTCAGGTGCCAATTCCAGGATCAATGCCTTCTATGGGAGCGCATTTGAATCGCGCATGTCATCGGTTTGAGAAAACGGAGAATGTACCTTCCTTCCCTCTGTGTTCTCCAGTTCACACAGGTGGGCAGCTATAAAGCCGCTGGGACCACTTCTACATTAAAGCCCAACGCCAGCTGAAAGTTTTGGAACCGGAATCATGGCTACAGCTGCAGCCATAATCCCGGTAGAGCCACTTCAACCTGAGGACGTACAGGTTCTTCCCAAGGAATTGAAGTTAAGGAATCTGCTTGGTTGACAACTAAAAGCAGTTGTTCCCAAACTTTTCTGTGTTGTCACCTCCTACAAAATTATCACTTTTAAGGATGAAGAAGTCTATTTTTTGAACCCACACAATAATGCGGATGAACAAATTGAAGTTAAAAAAGCTCCAATTTGAAGGATTATGTCTTCATGAACCATTCTTCTGAAATCTTTAGGTCTCTAGCAGCAAGATATCCATAACATTTTTAATAAAACAAACCTTTATAAAATTTATGCGTGAAAACCTATACAGTGATTGTTGATGCGTTATAATGATTTTAAAAGGCTACCTAGCTCCTGGAATATGTCCAGCCCTGACTTGAGTAAGAAGTAAAAAGGGAAAAAAGGACTTACCACAGGTTGACC
Organism: Aquarana catesbeiana; assembly: GCF_042186555.1. Lineage (NCBI taxonomy): Eukaryota > Metazoa > Chordata > Amphibia > Anura > Ranidae > Aquarana > Aquarana catesbeiana. Next base: position 512,008,334 of record NC_133327.1, on the reverse strand, counting down.
TAAGGTAAGGACATTGAGGTGACAAATGAGGCATTTTATAAGAATTTCAATCGTTAATGGAAACCTTTGCTCATAAAGGCTGCCATCATTGACATCTTATTCTGCAAATCCTAGTTAGCTGGCTGTCATGCTTAACCTCTGTTTTCAAAACTTCTCATCCACCCAATCCTAGCGCATCTGTGACAAAAAGGGATTCTGGATATATTGCCTGCATATTTGTTACTCGCGTTGATGCCAGAGAGCCATGCAGCTAGCATTTTAGAAGATTATAATGGCTGCCTTTGTATCTTTCTCAGTACTGGAATGCTTTAAGACAATTTTCTAATTTTGCTTATACAAGAGTAAGAGCACAGCAAATCTATACCCTTTATACCTAGGAAGTTGGGCACTAGGATAGTTTTCTTTTCCTGTGGTTTACATGTGTTAGATTTTGGCTAATTGATTTACAGTAGTTTTATCTCTTATGGTAGATTCCATAGACCTCTGAGCTGCACCAATTATAGTTAAATTATCCATTGGATACTATTATAAATGGCAGGTATGCATAAGTATTATATAATGCTGGTGGGTTCTATACCCTATGTTCTTTATCATCTGCGCTACATATTTTTATCCCTGTGAGCCTAAAGGTTGGTGGAATGCTGCATTTGTCTTTTTTTCTTTTCACATTTCTGGATTAAATAGTTTTGAAATTTAAATTTCTGCTAATGTTGCATTATTTTTGCTCTCATTTTCCTTTTCAGTGATGATCTGTTGGATGATTCAGATAGTGAAGAGCGTTCAAGGTCTGATTCCGTAACAGGTATGTTGTGTTCTTTTCTGATAATAGCTTGGGTTGGGTTTAGTCCTCTTAAGAAAAACAGACTCCTGACTGTCTGGACAACCCTGTTTAAAACATTTCTTATTTTTTTTTAACTGGTAAACAGAGAACATCTTAGAAAATAACTATCTTAAAGGGGTTGTAAAGCAGTAAGAAGAGGCGGCAAAACTGTAATCCTTGAAGTGTCGTTTATTGGTACATCAGAGTGACAATAAAACAAAGCGAACGTGTTTTGGCAATAGCCTTAGTCGTAGCTAAGGCTATTGCCGAAACGCGCCCGCTTTGTTTTATTGTCACTCTGATGTACCAGTAAACGACACTTCAAGGATTACAGTTTAACCGGCTCTTCTTACTACTGTTGCATTGGAGTGTGCCTCGGCACCTGTGAGTGGACCTTGTCTAATGATTGAGTTGTCCTGCAGAGAGTGCTGTTACCTTTCCTCTTTTCCTTAAAGGGGTTGTAACGGCAGAAGTGTGTTTTTTTTTTTTTTTTTTTTTTTTTTTTTTTTTTTTTTTTCCTTACTGCGTTCCATGCATTAAGATGAAAAATCTGTGTGTAGCAGCCCCCCAGCACTCCCCTAATTACCTACGACAGCCGCGGGAGCCAGTGGTGCCGCTGTTCTATCCCCAGCGATATCTACGATCCCCCTCAGCCATCCAGGATACTCCTCCTGATTGCCTGAGATAGAGTAGCAGCGGCATTGGCTCCCACGGCTGTCAGTCAACCACTCGGGAGAGGGGCGGGGCCAGGCCAGGGCTCCATGTCTGAATGGATACACTGAGCTCTGACTCGGGTGCCCCCCTGTAGCAAGTTGCTGGCTGAGGGGAACTCAAAGGAGGTAAGGGCTAGGAGCAGCGAAGAGGGACCCGAGAAGAGGAGGATCCAGGTTACTCTGTGCAAAACCAACTGCACAGAGGAGGTAAGTATAACATGTTTGTTTGTTTTTTTTTGTTTTTTTTTTTTTATAACGAGCCTTTACAATCATTTTAATGTTGAATACCTGTCTGATTGGAAAATGGCGGAACGGTCTTGGTTTGCCATGTGTTTAAACATAAATATACCTAATATATTCTGCTTAGAGAAGACAAATCACTACTACATATCCAGGGGTTAGTATTCGTAACTTTGTGACTGCATGTTATTCTGTTTCCTTTAAAAATGGCCACTGTACAATCATTTGTTGTAGGATGTGTGTTGAGCACAGTGGTGAGTAGATGATTTTAGCTGCAGTTTTCCACCTCTCCATTTTTTTAATGTATTTATTTTTTATATACAGAGTTTTTAATCTTTTCTTTTTTGCACAGGGCACACATCTCAGAAGGAGGCTCTGGAGATGAGTCTGGACATAACAGCTCTTAGTATACTCCAACAGCCAGAGAAGCTACAGTGGGAGATTGTTGCAAATGTTCTTGAAGATACTGTAAAGGATTTAGAAGAACTTGGGGCAAATCCTTCCTTAGTGAGTTGTAAAAGTGAAAAGACCAAGGAGAAGCACTTGGAGCAGCACAACATTCCTTTTCCTTGCCTATTGACTGGTGGTTTATTAACATACAAGTCCCCAGCCTCCTCCCCCACTAGTAGCAACTCTCGTAGGTCACTTGATGCTTTAACCAGGACTCCAGGTGAGAGCTCCTCAGAGCAGGGTTCCACCGACAATGAATCTGGCACGAACTCTGATCTTAATTCTCCTTTGGTAAAAAGGACTCTACCTGTGTTGTTGCTGTACAGCATTAAAGAGGCTGATGAAAAAGCAGGGAAACTATTTTCTCAGATGAACAATATTATGAGCAAAAGTTTACATGATGATGGATTTACTGTTCCACAGATCATTGAGATGGAGCTGGATAACCAGGAGCAGTTGCTTCTTCAGGACCCACCCGTCACCTATATACAGCAATTTGCTGAGGCCACTGCCAATCTGACATCCCCTGACACAGATAAATGGACATCTATGGTTCCCAAGCCTGGAACACTTGTGCAATGCATGCGGCTGCCTAAATTTGCAGAGGAGGAAAATCTTTGTGTAGATTCCATTATTGCTTGTGCTGATGGCATCCATCTTTTAGTAGGTTTACAGAAATGCCCTGCCGAGTCCTTGAGTGCAATAAATCAAGTAGAGGCCTTGAATAATTTAAACAAATTAAATTCTGCTCTTTGTAGTAGGAGAAAAGGAGAAGCTGAACATAGCCTTGGAACTGTAAATGGAACAAGTATTAATGTTATCCCCTGTGAGTCTTCAGCAGATGTTCATGATCCTTTAATAATTCAGCCAGACCAGAGAAGTGTTAGTGGTGGATACCTGTTGATATACAAAATGAATTATACCACCAGGATAGTGACTTTAGAGGAGCAGCCAGTAAAGATCTTGCATATTAAGGATCCTCAGGATGCACTTACCTCACTTATTTTATTACAGCCTGATATTTTAGATAACGGAGAGGATGAGTGTGAGGAATCCTCTGAAGATGCTCCTCTTGCGCCTAAAAATCTCACCAGTAAAGAGAAGAAATCTGATTTGCTGAGCTTGGGACATTTAGTAGTAACAACTCAAAGTGGATTTGTTAAAATCCTAGATCTTTCTACCTTCGAGGTCATGGCTAGGGTTGATCCACCAAAGAAAGAAAGCACAGAGGAAGTGGACCCTTTTGTTTCAGTTGTGTACTGTTCAGGCACTGATAGACTGTGCGCCTGTACTAAAGGTAAGGAACACAGCTTTGTGGTAATGTTCTCTTTTACAAACTGCTGATAGGAAATTGTTTTGACAAACCATGCATTGGCCCTTTTAGAACATTATTCATCTGTGGCAATGACTGCCAGAATGAATGCCTTTGTAGTAATGTTTGTGGAGTATTCCTTCTGTTCTATATTTATTTCTTTTGGTTGTGCTAAGGTACCAAAAACACCTCATCTTTGTGCAGACCTAAAAGCCAAGTTTAATTAAAATAAAGAAAAAAAAAAGTCAGGACAAGGTACAGTACTTATTGAGACGTTTCCCACTTGTCTTAATTAATAAGTCTATTGTACAGATATCGACGGTCATGGTTGAAATGACATGTCATCTGCCTTTCTCCTCCTGTTTTTCCACCTGTTTTTTTTTGTGTCTCAGTGTGGGATTCAACTATCCCCTTGGGTTTTAGTAAACCTAATCTCCCCCCCAAACCCCCATACTGAGCACATACTTGGTTGTCAGGACCAGCACTGTGTAGGCTGAATTTAAATGTTTATATCCAAGTACAAGGATTCCCCTCTACTTAATCCAATTTCAGGAGCATTTTTCTTTTTTGCAAGTTAAAACCCTCAGGCTCCCATAATGGCAGGGGGAGGTTCCTCCTTTCATTTGGACTGAGTGAATGTAGGGTTGGTGCCCTTAATGTTTCCAGTGCAGGAATCATTTTTCCTTTAGGGATGTAGTAAATTATTAGTCATCCATCAGTAATGCCCCTGTCTCCCAGCTCATCAGTGTCTCTGGCTCACAGAAGCTGTAGGGGTAGAGGAGGCTTTAAGTGTTAGAGGAGCCACATGACTGCAAGCTTTTAAAATCCATCATGGGTCAGCAGTTTTTGTCAGACAGCATAATAAATGGAGAGGCTGAGTCAGGCACAAAAGAACTTGCCTTTCCTCTTCACTGGTGGTATGTAGGCATTGGGCACTGTGGTTTTTCCTTATCTTCCTGGCTGTAAAACCCCTTAATAGGTCTTATAAGGTCTACCGGGTACAGCAAGTTCAGAGTAGAATTAATATTTCCTGATTGTACGTAATATGACACAGAGGAGTTAAAGCGGAAGTAAACCCATCCATAAAACTGTTTCATTTCCGGCACGTGCCGGAAATGTAACACTCCCATTGCTTGTGCTCTCAACCAAACTGTCAAGCCATCCAATGGCTGGTGTCATAACTGATCACATGTGAAGCATCATGGCAGATGTAGATTAAATAAAGGCAAAGATGGCAGCTTCCTTGGCTGAAAATGATAGGAGGGTTTACTTACACTTTAAAGTGGTTCTAAAGGCTTAAGGATTCTTACTTCAAGGCAATTCTCTACATTAGGGTATAAACCCTTCTGTGCTGCAGGATTCTTCCACCCCCAGCCAACTTATACTTACTAGAGCTTGATCTCAGAGTATGTCCTGTATAGGTAATATCCCAAGCAGGTATCCAATAATGTCTGGCAAAAAGCGTGCACCGACTGTGATGGTTAATTGGGCTTGCCCAAGGAGAGGTAATGGACATAGTTTCTCTAGATGATGGACCTGTCTGTCTACTGAGAGAACCTTTTCTGCCTTGATGCACTAATTTCTATTTGAATTTCCTTTCTCTGCTAGCCTAGGTGATCTATAGCAGTTTTCCAGATGGATCTTTATGGATGCTTATATCTGACAGGGGCAGTAACCGCATTGGTGAAAGAACCGTAACAGCCTGTAAACTGTTTTGGTATTGGATTCTGCATGTGGCGCATTTGCAGGCAGTTACATCTGTGAATTAGTTGGTCTGGTGCTTTACGGGGCCATGGTCTGCTGCAGCAGAGCCCAGTTCCTCAAGAACTTTGGGTATGCCCATCATGGAGAAGGTGAAGATTGAACTGGTTTTCTTGCTCTGCTCCATGTAAGTGCCTCTATTGTGGAGAGTCCCCTGGTGCTTTCTCTCTGCTGTTCTGGAGCAGGAGAAACTGAGGATTGGGTGGCAGGGAAATGGGTTTGGCAGGTTCTGGCTGCTTGAAAACACTAGGGTTGCTTGGGGCATTTATTAGCACAAGGATCGTGCCACTTTTGGGCATACTGATTACTACTTTTTTTTTTTTTTATTCCGTCTTCTGCGGATACGAGACCTGTTGACACAACTGTGTAAGTGAGTCCTGCCTGCCTGTGCTTTTGCAGGTGCCATCTTTGAAATGGCCCTTTTCTATCGGAAAGCAAGCCGAGTAGGACACTCCCAGAATGTGTACTGAGGGCAGAACTGAACACTGGCCCTATTTTGTTTCTCGCTTTGGTTTACTTACACCACTCATGTGGCATTCTCAGATTGGACCTTGAATGGTATTACCTGAAGCAGGGGGTCCAGTTCTGAGGGGCAAGCCAGATTGCTTGGAGTTTCAGGGCTTCTATTGGCATCTGATCTTCCCTTTACCACCATGTCCCTTGAACTAACAGGGAGTCCAAGACAGGCTGGCGTCTGTCAATTAGTATTTTTCACAACACGACTCCAGCGCTGGGCTGGATAGCCACTGTTCCAAGGATAGCTTGGTTATGGTGTTCAGAGACCTGGGACAAGCCAAGGACAGTTTATGTTGTTCTTGGCTCCAATTTTGATTTTACTGGATAATCCAGCCATCCTTCTTTTTTTTTTTTTTTTTTTTTTTTTTTTTTTTAAAGGTTCCTAATTTTATATATATTTTTTTGTTGTAATTTTACCTTTTTCAATTTGTTTTTATTGAGCAATATTGCAAATTGCATTGGTGCAGTCAAGTCATCATGCAAAATATACAATGGTACTATAGATCAACAAGTTACTTTTAGCATATTTTAGGCATACAAGATGCCATCAGAAGTTATATACCATAAATCTTTTCCCCAGTTGGGGGATTTGTACTTTTTTATAAAACTTAAGGGGTCAAGAAAGAGAAAGGAACTAAAAATGGGTGTAAAGAAACAAATGTAACATAACAGATACCCTAATATACCAAAGCAAAAGAATTGCAAGAGGCAAGATCCTATTGGGCTTTCATATTATTACATGTCTCTTATCAGGAATATACAAGACCAACATTTCCAATTATTACATTTTTGTAGTGAGTCCGTACTATGTGCTAGTAACTGTAATGGGTAGATTTTTTGCACTTTTTTGATCATTTCCGAAACATCAGAGGCTATATTGGTTTTCCAGAGTGATGCTATAGTCATATAGGCTGCAGTGAGGATTTGGACAATTAGAAAATGAAATTGTTTAGGAATTTTACCAAACTTGTGATGTAGGAGAGCCATCTCTGGTGTTGGGGGAGTGAAGAAGCCCGTGACCTTAGAGATCAGGGAAAATATTCTATTCCAAAAGCTGCAAAGGCCTCTACAATTCCAAAACACATGAAATAAAGTTCCTATGTCTCCACGGCCTCTCCAACATTTAGCAGTAGAGTCAGGGAAAATGTTTGATAGCTTCTGTTAAGCATTTTTAGGAAGTTGTCCCAATGGTTAACACACCTTGATGCTTTAAAAGTAATTCCTTTTAGCTTGTTTCCATTCTAGATAACTAAAATTGGTGCCTAGGTCTTTTTCCCCAAGCCAACATAAGGGCCGTTTTGATGCAGCTGTCATCAGGTTGTAGATGGGCATAAAATCTCGAGATGCCTCCCCTTTTAAATGGTCTATCTTGGAGCTCCTACCAAATCTCCCCATTTACCTATGGACTGTACAGTGGGGCAAAAAAGTATTTAATCAGCCACCAATTGTGCAAGTTCTCCCACTTAAAAAGATTAGAGAACCTTGTAATTGTCATCATAGGTATACCTCAACTATGAGAGACAAAATGTGGAAACAAATCCAGACAATCACATTGTCTGATTTTTGAAAGAATTTATTTGCAAATTATGGTGGAAAATAATTTAACTAAATTTGGTCACCTACAAACAAGCAAGATTTCTGGCTCTCACAGACCTGTATCTTCTTTAAGAGGCTCCTCTGTCCTCCACTCATTACCTGTATCAATGGCACCTGTTTGAATTTTTCAGTATAAAAGACACCTGTCCACAACCTCAAACAGTCACACTCCAAACTCCACTATGGTGAAGAACAAAGAGCTGTTGAAGGACACCAGAAACAAAATTGTAGATCTGCAATAGGCAAGCAGCTTGGTGTGAAGAAATCAACCGTGGGAGCTATAATTAGAAGATGGAAAACATACAGGACCACTGATAATCTCCCTTGATCTGGGGCTCCACACAAGATCTCACCCCATGGGGTCAAAATGATCACAAGAACGGTGAGCATAAATCCCAGAACCACACGGGGGGGACCTAGTGAATGACATGCAGAGAGCTGGGACCAACGTAACAAAGGCTACCATCAGTAACACTACGCCGCCAGGGACTTAGATCCTGCAGTGCCAGACGTATCCCCCTGCTTAAGCCAGTACATGTCCGGGCCCATCTGAGGTTTGCTAGAGAGCATTTGGATGGTCCAGAAGAGGATTGGGAGAATGTCATATGGTCAGATGAAACCAAAGTAGAACTGTTTGGTAGAAACACAACTCGTCGTGTTTGGAGGAGAGAGAATGCTGAGTTGCAACCAAAAAACACCATACCTACTGTGAAGCATGGGGGTGGCAACATTATACTTTGGGGCTGTTTCTCTGCAAAGGGAACAGGACGACTGATCCGTGTACATGAAAGAATGAATTGGGCCATGTATCATATTTTGATTGCAAACCTCCCATCAGCAAGGGCATTGAAGACAAAACGTGGCTGGGTCTTTCAGCATGACAATGATCCCAAACACACCGTCTGGGCAACGAAGGAGTGGCTTCGTAAGAAGCATTTCAAGGTCCTGGAGTGGCCTAGCCAGTCTCCAGATCTCAACCCCATAGAAAACCTTTGGAGGGAGTTGAAAGTCCGTGTTGCCCAGCGACAGCCCCAAAACATCACTGCTCTAGAGATCAGCATGGAGGAATGGGCCAACATACCAGCAACAGTGTGTGACAATCTTGTGAAGACTTTCAGAAAACGTTTCACCTCTGTCATTGCCAACAAAGAAGATTGTTCTCCTCTCATCTTTTTCAGTGGGAGAACTTGCACAATTAGTGGCTGACTAAATACTTTTTTGCCCCACTGGTCATCTCCTTTAGTAAGCACATGTCTTACCTGTAAGGTTTCATAATGGTCAGAGTTCGGGTTCTCTATGTTAATGTTTTTAATTTCACACCGTGAGAGATTCAGGGTTGTATTTTAATAGAAGGAATTAGGTACTCTAATACTGAAACAGGGGTGGTGATGTGGAGATTTGTAATTTTTTTTACTATGGTTTTTGATGGATCGAGTTCCAGGCGTACACAGATGCTTGGATTGCAGGGAGATTGGGCATATTTACTGGAAGACCTGTTCTCGAAGCCAAAAATGAGGTAACGTCTGAGGAATACTTTGAGGCCCTCTCTAAAGAAACCCAGTGTCGATCAGAAGGAGAGTCGAACCAGGCATGTAACTGTTCTAATAACACTGCTTTGTGATAGCTTTCCGATGCTGGGAAACCCACCCCCCCATTTTTGTTTTTTCCTTGTTTGTGTAGAAAACGCAATTTTTGGCATCTTCCCTTGCCATACAAAACTTTTGAGTGCGTTGATCTTCTGAAAAAAGCTAGCTGGTATTTTGTAATTTACCAATTTTTATAAATTTGTCAAAAATTACAGGGGACATTTCACAGGGCATTTATCAGATATAAAAAACAAGAGGGCTTTCAAAGTGACAATGAATCAATGTCATATAGCTTATAGTCAAGCGGAGCAAAGGTATGCTAACACATGGGTCATCCCAACTATAGAATGGGCAACAGATATATCCGTCTGCAAAGGACCTCCAGTACAGGTGACAGGAGGGCATAGAATTGTTCCAGAGATGAAACCGCCTGATTGCAGAATGCCCTAGTGAACATCGCCCAACAAAGAAAGAAAAAAGACGAGGAAAGAAACGGACCAGAAGAGATGTAGTTGGGTAAGAGAAGAGTGTCCAAAATTCTCCACTGTCGAGGATAGACACTGCTGGTCGAGAGATTGGAAGACAGGGAAGCCATCACGGGGAGTCCTCCTGTAAATGCCAAAGCTTCCATACCGCTTTATGGTTTTCCACTGTGTCAGGCGTGCTGTAAGATTCCATAAGTTCCTTGTCCTTAATCCTAGCATACAGTTCAACTGAAGTGGGTGTGGTTTGTTTTGTTGTGTGCCACCAGACATCTAGCTTGGCGTGCTAGCTTATCAAGTTTAGGCAATTTAGGTGAGCGCAATCCCAATAAGACTTTGTAAGGGGCGGGGAAGAAGCATGTAGCAAAGTGCCTCGGCCCCCACGTCACCTCTAACAAGGCAGTATGATATATAGCTTGGAGGCAAAAGGAGTTGGATGCCAGAAGTAATGTATTTTAGCAGTATTCTCCCTATAGAGTACAGATTGAGCTTGGGACCAAACTGCCTGCCACACCTTTTAAAGTCAACTTCTCCCCAATTGCTTGCTCCCATTTATGCATGAAGCTGTGTTTTTCCCTGAGTGGCTATAAGGTAATCATTTAAGAGCTTATAAATCTCATAAATTAAACCTTTTTGAGATGGACCTGCCAGTACCAGTCGTTCAAAGGGGGCCAACTTAGAAAATTGCAGCGTGGACGAGATGAAATATGTGTAATGACGTATCTGGTGGTATCCCTAGTAAGCCGATGGAGTAGGTCATGTTTCTCTCAGATCTTCAGACAAAAGCAATTTTCATGTTCCAAGGGTTGACTAGATGGCCAAAATGAAATCATTATTCGACATCCAAGGGGAGGTCATTTGGGAGGTGAGACTATCTGGCACTTTGGGATTAAACAAAAAAGCCATCAATAGGCCTCTGACGTAAGATAATATTTGTTTGTCACAATCTGCTAAGTAATGTGTTAGAGAGGAAGAGGTGTCAGTCCGCATTAGCATTCCACAACAAGTTATTCTGGGTGGACAGGGGCTAGCCAAAGTTTATCAATTTCAGTCCAGTGGTTATGCTGGTAGAGTGACCCAAGAGGCAATTGCACTCAATTGGACCGCATAATGGCGTCAAAGATTAAAAAAGGCCAGACCCCCGTCATTAATAGAGGCAGAGAACAGAATTGGCTACCCTATGCTTCTTGTAATCCCAAATAAAGTTCAGGAGATCAGTCTGGAGTTGCTTAAGATGTGTAGGAGGAATAGGGATCGGTAATGTAGCAAAACAATACAGAAGCTTGGGCAGTATAGACATTTTGATAGATGCAATACGGCCTAACCAAGAGAATCAATGGTGTTTCCATTGGGCCAGCAATGCTCGTATAGTGGTGAACAGTGGTTTAAAAGCTGCGCCATAAAGAGATTCCTAATGTTAAGTAATTTCAACGCCCAGATTTTTAATGGTGGTAGACTTCCATGCTTACAAAAAAACTCCCAGACAAATGCTGAACTTCTAAGGGGGGAATATAAGTGGTAGGATCTCCGATTTGGATGAGTTAATTTTGTAGCCTGATAAGGAGCCATATTCTTCATTGCAGCTTGTAAAGTTTAGAAAGAGTTACTCGAGGTTGGGTCAGGGTGAGCAGGACCTCATCTGCAAATGGCAAGATTTTACATTCCCGTCCCCTAACCGTCACCCCATGTAAGTTCGAATCACAGCGTATTTGAGCTGATGAGGGCTCAATGTAAAGAGAAAAAAGTAAGGGAGAGAGTGGACAGCCTTGGCTCGTCCCGTTCAAGATGGTGAAGAGGGAAAAGGTGGCAAAAGCAGTCTTGACCTGAGCGGACTGTACAGGTTCTTAATTGCTCTGAGAAAAGGGCCCCTAAAGCCCAAATATTCAAAGTTAGTGTACAAAAAGGGCCAGCTGAACCTATCGAAGGCTTTTTCGGCATCTAAGCTGAGCAGAAGAGCCGCTACATTTTTTTTTTTCTGTAGATGACACCTGAGATGCTATGGTATCTGAGGCTTGTCTCCAGGGAACAAATCCCACCTGATCTTTGTATTAAGTGAAGAACCTTATTTACTCGCAATGAAAGTAGTTTTTAGTTTGGTAAAAAATTTAAATCCAAATTTAGTAAAGTTGTGTTAATCATTTGTGCACAAGGAGTGGTCCTTATTTGGTTTAGGGATTAAAGTGAGGAAATGGAATTGCATATCTCTCGGGATCACCTCCCTGTGCAGGAAACCGCTGCTAAAGAGCAGAGTTATGTGGAAGAATAGGCAAAAATGTTTTATAGTATTCATAAGGTAGGCCATCAGGGCTGGGGGTAACTTAAGGAACGCTTCTACCTCTTCCTCCGTGATCGGCGCGTTAGACTGCAGAGAATAGGTAGCCAATTTAGGAATACCATTTCGAGAAAGAGGGGTAATCGTGTACACGTTCACGTTGTGCTTCCGTTGGTGGAAAAAAGGTTCCTAATATTCATAGTATCTTTGCCCCTAATATTTTGATCCTCCAGGAAAAATAGACTATATGGTGGGGAGGATTGTGTCCTGTGCAATACTAGCAAGGTACAAAAGGGAGAATTTTTTTTTTTTTTTTAACTTTGCACCAAGCAGGAATATAGGGGATTCTCTTAATCCTTGCAATTCTCAGTATGTGCTGTCTTACAGTATCCGTGTAGTTTTGCAATATGTCGGTAGAATCTCACGCAACACTGTGTACATTTTAGGGAACATATACCTATTTTTTTTTTTAACAAAAGGTTTTACTCTAAGCAGTATCTTGCTAAAATCAAAGGTGTATAGGTTTGTAGGTATAAATAAGCAGTTTCTAAAAAAAAAAAAAAAATCAAATAAATAAAATGTGCTGGATTTATGAGCCCTGTGCACCCTGCGGCTTGAATATCGATTCTGACATAGTATCTCTGTTAGTAGGTTATGTCAATTGATTATATCGTTTTAAATTTTTTTTATATATAATATATTATAAATAAAAATGTATTTCATATTTGTGTAAATGTATGTATTCACGATCTAATATATGATTAATTTATGTAATTGGATTGATTTTGATCATATGCTATATTTATGGGGTTTATATGCACATTTCTTGTTTTGGTTAGGTGAAGAATATAATCTTTTATGCATTTGGCTTAATGTATTTGACCCCTTCAAACATTTTATATGCAAGATCAGATTGGTTATGTCTGCTATTGGATAATGGGCCAGCTGATGGTTTGCAGTGGTGAAATAATTTAGCTGCTTCTAATTTAATACTGTTACTTTTTCTCAAAGGTTGCCTTCTTGATCGCCATCACTCTTGTATGGCGGATGTCAGAACTGGTGGCCATATCCTGTGAGTTTCTCTTACACAAGGATAAGGTGGTTCACCATCCGTACCCTTCCTTGGAAAGGTGGTGTGGGATTTTCACCTGAATAAGGACATTGTCCTTGGTCGTTGCATTGCACTCCTTTAATATGGTCCAGGCGGTTTGTGTGTGCTTGTCTGTTTGCTATGGCCTCCTTCCGGAGGTTGTATTTCCTTTTATGCTCATGGATGGTCCAAGAAAAGGCCTGGCAGCCTCCTCTGTTACTATATCCTGTTGGCTTCAGTAGTCGATTGTTCTGGCATACGCTGTTAAGTGTCAGGCTCCTCCCTTCCCTGTTGCGGCACATTCCACCAGGGTGATTAGTGCCTCCTGGGTGTTTAGATCTCAGGTTTGCAAGGCTGCATCCTGGTTGTCTGTGCACACTTAAAAAATAAACACATTTTAAATCTTGTGTTTTGAATCTTCAGATGGTGGTTTTGGGCTGCAAGGCTTTGCAAGCTGCTATTTAAGATTCCTTGTTTTTGTTTGCCCACCCCTTCTTGGGACACTGCTTTTGGACATCCCTATGGTCAAGAATCAAAAGCTTTATCCCTTAATGAATGTAAGAGAACTCTATTTTTGTTACTGTAAAATACTGTAAAATCCCTTTCTCAGAGTTTGTTGATGGACATAGCACCCAGCACCCTCCCCTGGGTTTTTTTTTTTTTTTTTTTTTGGAGTTTATACTTCTGACATTGATAGTGAGGGGGTTTATACCAGCTAGGACTGCTTAGGCAGTGCTGTGTTCTTCTTCTTTTCTTTCTTTTCTTTTTTTTTGCCTAGTGTCCTACTCCTGTAGGTGGCACTATAAACCGTATGCTCAAGAATCAAGAGCTGTGTCTGTCAATGAACTCAGAGAAAGGCGTTTTACAGAGGGCTACAAAAATCCATTTTTCTCATTCGTTCATTGACAGACACAGCGCTTCCTTATTCAGAACCATAGTGTTATACCACCCCCTATAGGAGTAGGACACTAGGCAGAAAAAAGACTTGGCTACGCCCATGGGCAGTCCTAGGTGATATACACCCCCCTCTCTGCTATAGGCTTTGTTTTTTTTTTTTTTTTTTTTTTTTTTTTTTTCTGCTTAGTCAGGAGTAAGGACCTAGTTCCCTGTTGGGGTCTCGGGTCCTGGCAACTTTTTGTTTTTGCTTTTTAAGCTACTTTTGTTTTTTTCTTTGGATTTTTTTCCTGTGAGATCTACAATCAATTGCCGGACTGGGTGATGGGCTGGACACGAAGATCCAGTAGTCTCACCAGTCTGGCCAGCGAGCGCGTGCAGACTGCAGCTACGCGCTGGGTCAGCTACGACATAGCCCCACTGGATGGGGTTGGCCCTGCGAGTTAAACGTCTTGCGATGTCGCATACAACCGGGTCTCGGCCTGTGCCGCAGTGTTCCTCATGGCCGACAGCCCCCCCACTTCGGTGGGAGAAGGATCTGTCTGGGAGCGTTACCCGTGCACTCGCTGGAGTGGTAAGTAAGTGGCCCCCTCCTCTCCTTCCCTGGAGTGTTGTGGGACGCGGGTACTCCCTGGGGTGGTCGGTCCCTCTGGGGTTCTCCCCACCCCCCCTTCCCAGTTAAGGGCCAGGACACTGGCTTGGGTGTTTCGGACACTGTCCACCCCCCCCCCCCCAGGGTTGTCACTATGGAGGATAACACCTTGGCACCTGATGATTGGGTGACCAGGCATTAGCAGATCCACTCCCCCTGCAGCAGCCCTCCACTAACTTAGGCCATGGTTTTGCTGCCTATCGAGCACTTGCAGCTGGCGGGTGAAAATTTAGGTTGCGCATTTTGCAGCCTGCTGACCGGCATATGTGCGAGGTGACCCTAGAGTGAGAGGCGGAGGTTGCCGCTTTCCGTTGTGGGAATCCACCCTCCTTCCTCGGTTCTAGCCTGGCCTAGTCCCCCTGCGGACCTCTGCACTCGAGGCGGGTGGCCAAAAATTTAGGCCGCGGCTTTTGCGGCCTGCTAATCCACACGGCCACGCCAGACGCCTTCTTCCAGAGGGACGGTGCTGTGGGGGCTCTGAGGGCGACCCCCTTTTGGGGGGGTTGTTTAAGTGGGCCCTCCATAGGCACCCCCTGTGAGGGGCCTTGGTGGTTGTCCCCTGTGAGGAGCCTCAGCCAGTGCCCCCTGTGAAGGGCCCGGTAGTGCTCTTGCACGAGGCATCCGTAGGCGCCCCTTGTGCGGGGTCTCAGCCAGTGCCCCCTGTGAGGGGTCCAGTGGTGCCCCCTGAGTGGAGTATTAGTAGGCGCCGCAGTGCGAGGTCTTAGCTGGTGCTCCTTGTGAGGAGCCTGGGTCAGTGTCCCCTGTGCGGGGCCTTGGTTTACGTCCCCCGTGTGGGACCTCGTGATGCCCTTGTATGCGGGGCATAAGGTGGCGGAGGTCTGTCGGCGGCCCCCTGTGTTCTTTGCGTTTTTCACACGTGGCCCTTGGGCATATAGGTTAGTAAATGGTGCCCTCCCCTGCCTCATCAGTCTCGACTGATCCTATGTCTGGCTCTACCGTCGTGGATGTGGCACACCTTGCGGGGTTGGTGGCCACACTTCATGTTATGTCAGTCAGTGAGGTTGTTCCTCCACAACTGCAATGGCGCACAAGAAGGTTCTGGTTGTCTCTCTTATTACAGCTGTGCGGGAAACTTTAAAGATGGAGGATGCGGCTGTGGCTGCGATGGAGGTCCTGATCCCTTTGGCACCTATAAACTGTATCGCACTGCAAAAGCGTTCCCTTCTCCCTCCTATTTTGGGATATTTGTTCGTAAAGACTGGGAGTGTCCAAACTGTTCCTTTTGTGGTTCCAAAGACACTTCACTGTGAGGTACCCCTTTATGGGGTCCTTCCTTAAGGAGTGGACTGTTCCACCAGTAGTGGTCTCTAGGGTGCGCAAGGCATCCATGATTCTGGGAGGAGTCTCCGGCTGACATACCTGGAGGGGGGTGCAGATTCCCTCTGCTTTCGCTGAGTTGGCAGACCAGTTGGTCTGGGGACTGTAGTTTTGTATGCGATGCCTCTTGGACGCAGTTCCCTTGGTTGCTAAGCTCTGTTTCTGCAGTGGCGCTTAGACCTGTATTGGGGCTTAAGTGTTGGTCTGCGAACTAGGCTTATAAAAAAAAAGCTGACTGGGTTACCTTTTCAAGGCAATTGTCTGTTTGGGGCTACCCTGGACGACATCGTTAAGAGCCTCTCACAGGAGGAAAGTGTAATTGTCTTCCGCAGTCTGAAATGGGGAAAAGGGCCTCGTAGTGGATACGGTCCTTCTCATCATGCAATGGACCTGGTCTGGCGAGCCGAGAGTGGGGCTCCCTAGACCTACGGACAAGGCCCCTTCAGCATGAAGGCGCACCCTCATCTATGTCTTAGTGTTCCGGCCTTGAACCCCGAAAAGGGTTTTTTCCTTCCAATTTGCATCTGTCACCAGACTGTTGGCAGTTCTCCTTGGGGCTGGTTTCATCTCTGGCCAGAGTGTTTCTTCCTCTGGACAAACTCCAGAAGTTTTTCACAAAAAAACAGTACAGCGCGTAAAATTATTCACTAAAACAGTAATATTAAAAGTCCATAATGAAGAATTTCCAACATGTGATCCAGTGGTACGAGTGACATCCACACAAGATGAGTGACTGTAGTGAGACAAAACCTCCACCAACAGTAACACAAGCCGCTCACCTCAGCTGTTGGACCCCTGAGTGTATCAGTCAGGTCAAATACAGCATTTCCCTCAAAGGAAAGTATGGCTAGAACAGGTAAACTTGTAGCCAGTCAGATACCAAAAATTGTGGAGCTCGCAGTGGTCACATGAAATAAAGTAAAGAACATGTAGTGCTCTCTGTATGTTGCATAAGTTTTAATAAACGGCAGTAGACACACTTGCAAACGAAGCACTGTTACCCCAGTGCGGAGGATGAAAGCCTAATAGGATGATCCACGGAGATCAGCGAGCGAGACGCGGGTGATGTCACGATCCAAGTCACGTGATGTTTTCCATACGCGTTACGTCCCTTGTAGTGGGCGGGACGACTTTAGCGGCGACTGCATGACGTGATCCACCCGCTATAAGTATAACTCAGCTGATCGGAACAGCCAATGGGTCTCGATGTGTACTTAACACCATGGTAACCCAATTAAGGAAATGAAGGTAATAGTTCATATGTAAGAACAACGAAGGGGTCAGTGATTACAATAATGTAAACACAAACAACTACACCCACGGCAAAGCAATAGGTATTGTATCACTGAATTAGCAATAAAAATAGTAAAAACAACAATCCCTATAGGAAATATATTTTAATCAACCCGCGTACAAGCTCGATTCCGTGGAACACCCTAATACATTACACAAAAAATACTAGATTTAAAAATATGAATATAATAGGTACCTCAACATAAAACTAAAAAGTCATCGGTCAGAATAGTTTTATGTTGAGGTACCTATTATATTCATATTTTTAAAACTAGTATTTTTGTGTAATGTATTAGGGTGTTCCACGGAATCGAGCTTGTACGCGGGTTGATTAAAATATATTTCCTATAGGGATTGTTGTTTTTACTATTTTTATTGCTAATTCAGTGATACAATACCCATTGCTTTGCCGTGGGTGTAGATGTTTGTGTTTACATTATTGTAATCACTGACCCCTTCGTTGTTCTTACATATGAACTATTACCTTCATTTCCGTAATTGGGTTACCATGGTGTTAAGTATACATCGAGACCCATTGGCTGTTCCGATCAGCTGAGTTATACTTATAGCGGGTGGATCACGTCATGCCGTCGCCGCTGAAGTCTCGCCCACTACAAGGGACGTAACGCGTATGGAAAACATCACGTGACTTGGATCGTGACGTCACCCGTGTCTCGCTCGCTGATCTCCGTGGATCATCCTATTAGGCTTTCATCCTCCGCACTGGGGTACAGTGCTTCGTTTGTAAGTGTCTACTGCTGTTTATTAAAACTTTTATGCAACATATAGAGAGCACTAGATGTTCTTTACTTTATTTCATGTGACCACTGCGAGCTCCACAATTTTTGGTATCTGACCGGCTACAAGTTTACCTGTTCCTGCCATACTTCCCTTTGAGGGAAATGCTGTCTTTGACCTGACTGATACACTCAGGGGTCCAACAGCTGAGGTGAGCAGCTTGTGTTACCTTTGGTGGAGGTTTTGTCTCACTACAGTCACTCATCTTGTGTGGATGTCACTTGTACCACTGGATCACATGTTGGAAATTATTCATTATGGACTTTTAATATTACTGTTTTAGTGAATAATTTTACGCGCTGTACTATTTTTTTGTGAAATATTTCTTTGGGATTTTATAAGTTTTATCCTCAGTACCACAGCTGCTTTAGCTTAGATGTTATGTGATTAGCGCTGGTTGATTTTCATTTTAAACTCCAGAAGTTGCCTGTTGCGTTTCAACTACTGTAGTCTTGCAGGTGGGCCTCCCTGCAGTCCTGCAGGTGGGTGTTGAGCCCGATGATATCTACATTTTTTGAGGCAGTTCCATTTGCGCAGTTCCATACAAGTTTCTTTCAAGTGAGATCCTGGCTTAAAGTGACTGAGATCTCTGGGCTATCAGATTCGGCTGAGCCAGAAAACTGGGGATCCCTGGTCTGGTGTAAGGCTGGGAGATTTTCTTAAAAAAAAAAAAAAAATCTTCGATTCTCTTAAACTCTATTCACGATTCGAATGGAGTTTTTTTTTCTTTTTTCTTTTTTTTTTTTTTTCTTTCTTTGGAAACCGCGCCGGTCCTGAGGCATGAGCTTTTAGGCGAGGCCTCGCGGACTAGGCCGAAGCCGCGGCCTCACCTAAAAACTCCTTGCCCGCAGCTCCTCAGGACCGACGCGATGAAAAAAAAAATTAAAAAAAATCGATTTGCTTAAATTTTGAATCGATTTGACCTCTCAACTCGATTTAAGATTTAAATCGATTTTTTTCCCCAGCCCTAGTCTGGTGGCTTCGCTCTCCGGGATTTCGGCAGGACACATCCTTTCTCCCCTTGTATTGGACAGTGGTCACTACTCAGTCGGCTAGTCTTGGTCCACGGGGTGGTCCCTTCACCAGGACATGTTTAATCGGATAGGTCTCCGATGGGTGACTCCCGAGGTAGACCTGTTGGCGTCCCGGCTTAACGGCACGGTACTGAGGTTTCTGG
This sequence comes from Aquarana catesbeiana, assembly GCF_042186555.1. Lineage (NCBI taxonomy): Eukaryota > Metazoa > Chordata > Amphibia > Anura > Ranidae > Aquarana > Aquarana catesbeiana. The sequence continues at coordinate 511,989,344 of NC_133327.1, read as the reverse complement.
TAAGGTCACGGGCTCCTCTGGTGGACACTGAAGAAGCTCTAGTGGGGCAGGTATAGTCTAATCTAAGCCTTTCCTCAAGATTCTGCCGTGCCATTTGCGCAGGATCGAGCCTGAAGGGATTCCGGTCATTCCAGTGGGCCCGGATGGTCTTGTCGGTCTTGGTATGCCGACCTGGTGCTCTTGGTCTCTGACATCCCTTGGCAACTGCCTCTCAGGGAGTTTCTACTGTCCCAAGGGCCGATCTTCCATGCTGGTTTTTGAAGGCCTGGTTATGAGCCAGGTGCTGAAGTTACGATGCTGCTGAAAGCTAGGAAGCCTTCCTCTGGGAAGATTTTTACCAATGAACATGGATAGCATACATATCCTGGTGTGAGGCGCTTGCCATTTACCCTTGTTCTTTCTTGGTGGCTCAGATTTCGACCTTCCTTCATGGGGGGGGGGGGGGGGGGGGGGGTTGAGCAGAACTTGGCCTTGAGTACCATCAAGAGCCAGGAGTCCGCCCTGGTGGTTTTCTTTAGCGTCCCTTGGTATTGCACTCCCTGGTGCATACGCTTAATTAAGGGGTTTAACATCTGCCTCCTCCAGAGTGGTCGCTTCTACAGCCGTGGGATCTACTCTTGGTGCATTTTGGTTCTACAGGAGCCTTGCTTTTCAAAATATTCAGGAGGTACTAATGCTTGCTCTGTCCCAGAAGGTGGCTTTTTTGGTTGCCATCACCTCTGCTCGCAGAGTGTCGGAACTGTAGACGTTAACATGTCATACTACTTACCTGGTGATCCACAAAGATGAAGTGGTTCTTCGCCCTTGTCCATGGGTCTCTCCTCTGATTCCTTTTGATTAAGGACGTTGTATTGCCTTCCCTGTGTCCCAGGTCAAAATGTCCTAAGGTATTTACCTTGCATGCCCTGGATGTGTTCGGGCGATTCGGGTGCATGTGGCAGTCACAGGGCCTTTTCTGAGTTTAGGCTCACTGTTTGTGATCACGGATGGGCTAAAAAGGGGGCTGTCTGCTTCTTCTGCAACCTTTCTATATGGCTTAGATGTTGATTCTGGTCTATTCTATCAGGGGTTGGGTTTCTCCCTCCTTTTCCTGTTATGACACATTCTACTTGGCTGCTTATTGCTTCTGGGGCCTTGCATCAGGCATCGGCTGCACTGGTTTGCAAGGCGGCCACTTGGTCATCTGTGTACACTTTCACAAAATTCTACCACGTGGCTGTGCTGGTATTGCAGGCTGCTTTTTAGAGAGTCTATTCCTTCTTGAAGGGGTATTGTTCAGGTTGGGCTCCAGTTTGTTTCTGTGCTGAGCTCCTGTTACCTGGTTGGCTCGTGTTAGCCTTGGGATTTTTTGTTCTCCCACCCCTCATGTTTGGCACTGCTTTGGGACATCCCTGTGGTTCTGAATAAGGAAGCGTTGTCTGTCAATGAACTATTGAGAAAAAATAGGATTTTTGACTTGCAGTAAAATCCGTTTCTCTGAGTTTATTGACAGACATAGCACCCACCCCTCTATGGAGTTTTTAATGCTTCTGACACTGCTTGGGACAAAACTGAATGCCTATAGCAGAGAGGGGTGATAAGGGTCAATATAACCCTTATGGTTCTGAATAAGGAAACGCTGTGTCTGTCAATGAACTCAAGAGAAACAGATTTTACGGTAAGTCAAAAATCCTATTTTTTTTTTTTTTTATTTCACCATTTCTTCCCAAAAAACTAGCAAAAATGTATTTTACAGAAAGAATTAAATTCCTACCTGGCCTGAAAAAATTATGTACAATATGCTAGGGTTGACTACACATGCTAAAGGGTATAAGATATGGGACTGAAACCTTTTAGAAAAAAAAAAAAAAACAAACATTGGGATTAAGGGAAACAAAGACCAGTGAACTCAAGGGGGTAAAAATGCATCTATCAACACAGTATATGAATCGTGTGGGACAACATTGTCCTGTACAGTGATGGTTTTTCCCCTTATGGAAATGTTGGAGTGTGATGGACATAAATACTAACCGATGCGGAAAGCCTATGGCCAGTTTGGCAGTTCAGCTTGGAGTCATGTCCCCTACACAGTAGCTGGAAAACCCGTAACAGAACAGCTTGCTATTTCAAAGTTTTTGCATTTAAAAAAAAAAAAAGTTCTGCTTTAGTAAAACAGCTTGCAAAATCACTTCCTTTTTATTAATCGGCCCTTATTTTTGCTTAAGGTGGAGAACTTCATTTTCTTCAAATTGGAGGAACTTGTGATGATCTTGATGAAACAGATATTCTTGTTGAAAACACTCTTACAAAGGGTGTGGATCAGTTAGCAGAAGGTATCAAGCCAATGTCAAACCCATCTAGTCCTGGCATCACAGGTAAGGATCACTTCATAGCCACTCATTCCTGGCCACCCATTGCAGTATCTCTTGCACTTTTTCTGATTAACTTTTTCTGAGTCTGAATTTGTGTAGCTTGACCTGTTTTTTAGGTATTGCAGAGGTTTGAGACATACTTTTTTGTAGCTAGATATACACATTCCAATCATCAGACAGGCCTTTGCATGAATTAAAGTGGAACTAAATGCAAAATCAAAACTGACATATGGTGCACTGTGCCAATACCATTAATGCATCAATTAAATTTTTTCTGGGTTCCCCCATGTAACATGGTATTGCTTTCTTGCCTAGGCGAGAAATTGCATTCTTTCAGGGCTTTAGGTCCCACGAGAGCCCTGCGGCACATCTACGTATTTGTGTGGGGGATTTCCCACACATGCGTAGATAACAGGTATAGAAATCCCAGATCAGATTTTGGCATATGCTAAAGGGCTCTGCCAGAGCCTGAAGGCCAGACAAAGCACTGCAGCAAATCTGCGCACATGCTCGATGGCTACCCAAGGTTATTTCCTATGGATTGGTCTTGATTTCGGGTAGATATCATCAGTTTGGAGGCATTGTCGTCCTGCAGGTAGAAATTTTTTTTTTTTGTTTTTTTGTTGTGTTTTTTTTTTTTTTCTTTTATTATTATTTATCTGCTGCCTGATTAATTGCAATGCCCCTTGGAAAAGCCAAAAGTGAGGAAATCCTTGTATATCTGTAAAGCAATTATGTTGACAATTCAAGAGCTGGTTAAAGCTCCCTTTTTAGGACCTCTTTAATGTATTGGTGTTGAATTGTTTATTCCTACTATTTTGTCAATAAACCATAGCTAACGTTGAAAAAAAGTGCTTCTCTATTTATACTCCCTCCTGTTGCTGTTTTATTTATTTATTTTTTCAATGTAAAGCTGATCTCAAAGATCTTGTTGTACTCAATTGAGGGTTAATTGAAAGCTATTTGTGTAGTGTGCATTGGTTGGTTGCTAAAAGGCAAATGTGTATCAAGTCCCTGTTGTGTTAAATGGGTTGGGATTTTTGGGTCTGCTCCCAGTAGCTAAATACGAATAAAGGATCTAAAGGTGTGGTGTACCCCATATTTTAGTAATGTATTGGGTTATGTTTTTACAGAATGTTAATATTGGTGGGCATTTTCAGAAACTGAGATAAAACTGCCCATTTTCCCACATCTGGGACAGAAGTTCTGAGTTTGAATCTGGTCACCCTAGTTGGAATGGAATTGGAATGTGGAAGGTTTTGTACTGTATTCCTCTGCATGGCTCATTAGTAATGACCCTGTGGGGGTAGTAAGATATCCAGTTAGTAACTAATTTGTCAACAATGTTTTTATTTGAGAATTCCCATGGCCATATCTTTACATTTAATTGTAGTTGGTATGTTGTAGAGCTACATTTAAAAGAATTCATATACTTTGTAAAATGTACTTGATTACTATCAGTTAAAGTGGATGTAAACCCAATTTCATCCTTTCTAAACTACTGCCATAGGGGTTATCTATAAGGTTATACATGCCTCCTGGATGTATATTTACCTGTCAAATGTCTCCCCTCTGTCTGTTATGAGAGCCGAAAAACTGCATATTCTGTGGGTGGGTCTGTTTGGAGCTCGGTGGGTGGAGTCGTGATGTCAGTAGACTCCCCGCCCACCTCTACTCTCCCCTTATCAACATGCATTTTTCTCCTGCGTATTTCTTACACTGAACTTTTGCTATGATCTCTAACATCCAGTGAAAAGACAGGAAAGTAACCACATGACTTCAGCATGCCAAATTATGCTGAGGTGTGGAACATCCAATCCTGGCAGAGCAGCAGAAGAAAGGAGTCGGAGGGGATTAAAAAATAATGCATGTGTCTTAGGCTAGTGCACGAAATATGTAAATCACCTTTCACTCACAGCAAGGGGGAGTATTTGACAAAGTTTTTCTCTGTCAAGATTTATCTCACTGAACAATAAGAGGATTGCTCAGAGATGGATTAACTCTTTGTGGCAAGACTGGGCTCAAATGATAGGAAATCTTATACTCTATATTATGACTCTCTATCTCTCTATCTCTCTATCTCTCTATCTCTCTATCTCTCTATCTATCTCTCTCTATCTATTCTATATTAAAAAAAAAAAAAAAAAAAAATTTCAGGTTTACATCCACTTTAAGTCCATCTAGGTGCAGGCCACCTTATGGACTTGACCTATCTCTTTAGTTTACGTTTTTACTGAATGCCGGGAGTACAGCTATTCTTATACTTTTGCTGTTCCAATTGTATTACAATAAACTTTGGACACTTATGTAAAATCTGCATAAAAATAAAATACAATGATTTTCGAATATAAACACATTTTATTTTTTAGTCCTGGCAATTTTGATACATGACTTGACAGCTTTACCAGTCATTTCTTGTTTGGACAGTGTTGCCAAATTTGTTGACACCGAAGTTTAATTTCTCAAAGTGTGCAAATACAGAATAGTATTTTCGGTCATTCAGCCAAGTCAGCGCTGAATTAGGGTGATAAGGCACCCATCGGTTTGCTAAACACATGCTTTCAACATATTTTATTCACAATAGAAAATAGAAACCTTTAAAAATGTACCGTTTTTTTAAAGCGTGTGTTTTTTTTTTTTTTTTTTGTCATAAGGATCTTCCTCCTCGGGTCCCCTGCTAGCGCTCCTGGCTTCCTATGCAGCCACTTGTGCTTGCTCGCGCCTGAGCCCTGCTCTTTGTGTTCATAAGACACACAACGTGGCTCGGCCCTACCCACCTCATTTGGCAACGAATTAGGTTAATTAACACGTCAGTAACATGATTTGAGTATAAAAAAAGCATCTTAGAGAATCAGTGTTTCAGAAGTAAAGATGGGCAGAGGTTCACTAATCTGTGAAAAGAGTCTAAAAAATTGTGGAACAATTTGGGGATAATGTTCTTCAGCATACAGTTGCGAACACTTGATCATCTCCAGTACATAATAGCAAAAGATTCTGAGAATCTGGAGAAATCTCTGTGCGCAAAGGACAAGGCCAAAACGCAATATTTGATGCCTGTGTTCTTCGGGCCGTCAGACAGCACTGCATTAAAAACTAGCATGATTTTGTGATGGACATCAGTGCATGAGCTCAGGAGGACTTCCAAAAATCACTTTCTGTGAACACAGCACGCCATGCCATAAATAGAAATGTTCTAATAGGGGAATGGCGCTGTTCACAGATAATGGAAAAATCAAAAAACGCAAAGCACAACCCACCAGAACATGGGGAAAAAAGAAAATATGAATAAAAAGAAAATATGAATAAAAAAATATATAAATTATGAAAAATAATAAACAATTGTGCGGTGTGCACCAAAGTATGTGAAAGCATTAAACTAAAATCCTATAAATTAATCCCTTAAGTTAATAACATAAGGTGTGAATATGCAAGTCACTACCATAAGTGAAAAAATGCAAAATCATACATAGTACAAGATGGATAAAAGTGACATAAAAAGTGGTAACAACATTAAAATTCCCACTCACATGCCGAATATCATAAACAATACATAAAATAAATGTAAGTGAGCCAAATAAACATCTGTGATCTTCCTGAATTGAATAATAAAAAAATGTAAATAAAAATGTGAAAGTGTAAAAATGTATATTAAGGCTGAATTAATCAAAAAATTAGAATAATAAATAAGTGCAATCAAACAAGTATAAAAATAAAAATAAATTAATGTATGTGATGCAATCAAAAACGTCCAATATAAATTGTCCAATGAAGGTATATCAGACAGGTATGTGATCCCCAACGAATTTCAGTGTTAGTGTGTCCGTGTCTGGCAGGCCCCCTCTTGTGCCCTCACTCACCAGAAAGCCCAACCCCTGCAGGGGTGAAGGGCATGAATCAATCCTGTGGCCGGAATACTGGAGTCCCGGGATCCCCCTCTCAGGTTCAGTGAGCCCCTTCCCACTGGATCCACGTTGTTCTTTACATAAGTATCCACCAGAACAAAATATGTGTGGAGAAACAAGGAATCCTCATAGTGTAAGTCCGTTTAAAATTAAGAGTTTATTGTTCAAAAGATGATTATTAAGTTTAAAAACGGGAGCTGACAGTGCTGTCCTAGCAAAACAAAAGCGGATGGTGTCTAGGTAGCGAGGTGACGGCGTGCGTTCCACCAGCCTGGCTGCTTTTTTTTTTTCGGCAGCCAGGCTGGTGGAACGCACGCCGTCACCTCGCTACCTAGACACCATCCGCTTTTGTTTTGCTAGGAGAGCACTGTCAGCTCCCGTTTTTAAACTTAATAATCATCTTTTGAACAATAAACTCTTAATTTTAAACGGACTTACACTATGAGGATTCCTTGTTTCTCCACACATATTTTGTTCTGGTGGATACTTATGTAAAGAACAACGTGGATCCAGTGGGAAGGGGCTCACTGAACCTGAGAGGGGGATCCCGGGACTCCAGTATTCCGGCCACAGGATTGATTTATGCCCTTCACCCCTGCAGGGGTTGGGCTTTCTGGTGAGTGAGGGCACAAGAAGGGGCCTGCCAGACACGGACACACTAACACTGAAATTCGTTGGGGATCACATACCTGTCTGATATACCTTCATTGGACAATTTATATTGGACGTTTTTGATTGCATCACATACATTAATTTATTTTTATTTTTATACTTGTTTGATTGCACTTATTTATTAATTATTCTCATTTTTTGATTAATTCACCCTTAATATACATTTTTACACTTTCACATTTTTATTTACATTTTTTTATTATTCAATTCAGGAAGATCACAGATGTTTATTTGGCTCACTTACATTTATTTTATGTATTGTTTATGCTATTGGGCATGTGAGTGGGAATTTTAATGTTGTTACCACTTTTTATGTCACGTACTATGTATGATTTTGCATTTTTTCACTTATGGTAGTGACTTGCATATTCACACCTTATGTTATTAACTTAAGGGATTAATTTATAGGATTTTAGTTTAATTCTTTCACATACTTTGGTGCACACCGCACATTTATTGTTTATTATTTTTCATAATTTATGTATTTTTTTTATTCATATTTTCTTTTTATTCATATTTTCTTTTTTCCCATGTTCTGGTGGGTTGTGCTTTGCGTTTTTTGATTTTTCCATTATCTGTGAACAGCGCCATTCCCCTATTAGAACATTTTGGTTATGTGGATTTCACTTCGGTGTTTCCATTTTGCTTGGGGGGCTGCAGTTCCTTGTTATTATTGATCCTAAGCGCGGAATATTTGATTTCTATCATGCCATAAATAGGCAAGGTAAAGCTCTATCATGCAAAGAAGCAGCCATATCTGTACATGTTCGAGAAACGTTGTGGTCTTCTCTGGGCCAAAGCTCATTTAAAATAGTCAGTTGCCGAGTGGAAAACTGTTCTGTAGTCAGACAAATCAAATTTTGACAATTTATTTTGGCAACCATGTCCTCCAGACTAAAGGAGAGGGACTTTCCAGCTTGTTATCAAGTTCAAAAGCCTAAATCTCTGATAGTATGGGGGCGCATTAGTGTGTATGGGATGGACCGCTTGCACATCTGGAAAGGCACCATAAATGCTGAAAGATATATCCAGGTTTTAGAGCTGCAAATTCTCCCATTTCAGGGAAGGCCTTGCATATATTTTTTTTTTTTTTTTTTGTCACGCCTACATGACCATTTACATTTTTAAGGATTTTACGGTGTGTAAAAAGAGATCACACAAATAATTGAAAGCATATATAAAACATTGAATGATGATATAGATATATCTATAGATATAGAGATATAGATATAGATATATATATATAGAGATATCTCTCTCTCTCTCTCTCTCTCTCTCTCTCTCTCTCTCTCTCTCTCTCTCTCTCTCTCTCTCTCTATATCTATATCTATATCTATATCTATATCTATATCTATATATATATATATATATATATATATATATATACAGAAGTACAAATGCAATAATATCAAAAGAATATATAAATAGACTTAGCTGCAGGTAGACTTTAGATGCTCTTCAAAAAGTCTCCGCACATTTTTCAACAATTTGGCAGACTATCACGTTCTCGACGTTCTGTTGGAGGACTAGTTGGTTCCAATTTGGGCTGTGGTACAGGCTAGTATATGGGTAAATGACCACGTTGTTCAGACAGTGGTTTCACCTTTTTAAGGGGAGTAGTGGGCTTGATCGGCCTGCAATAATGGGACAACCTTTCTCTCCCAAAACTCTAGCAACTGGTCTTGTCAGTTATCAAAGGTTTACAGATAGACAGTGTTAGAAGAGTGGATGCTACACCGTGGTAAAATGACCCTGTCCCAACTTTTTTGAGGTATGGTTGCTGCCATCAATTCCAAAATGACCTTATATTTTTTTTAAACATTTGATATATTTTTTATTTTCTATTGTGTATAAAATATGGGCTTGTCAGATTTGCAAATCATTGTATTCTGTTTTTTTTAGTTTTTAAACAGCGTCCCAACTTTTTGGGACTTGGGTACAATATACATTTAACAACTTGCCTACCAGGCACTTACACCCCCTTCCTGCCCAAGCCATTTTTCAGCTTTCAGTGCTGTCACACTTTGAATGACAATTGCGCGGTCGTGCTACACTGTACCCAAACAATTTTTTTAATCATTTTCTTCACACAAATAGAGCTTTCTTTTGGTGGTATTTAATCACTGCTGGATTTTTTATTTTTTACAAAAAAAGACCAAAAATTTTGAAATTTTTTTTTCCACTTTTTTCTGTCAGTAAATTTTGTAACCAAGTAACTTTTCGCCTTCACTGATGTGCGCTGATGAGGCGGCACTGATAGGTGGCACTGGTGGGCATTGGGTGGCACTGATGGGCGGCACTGATTGCCAGCACTGACTGGCATCGCTAAAGGGCACTGATTGCTGCAACTGGTGGGCAGTGGTGGGCACTGATTGCTGCCACTGGTGGGCACTGTATGGTGACACTATTTTTCACTATTGTAATCAGGGCACCGATGATCATTGCCCTGATTACCTTCCTACCTGTCCCCATGCATGGACATGCCCCTGATCCGGCTCTCCTCGCCACACACTCTGTGAGGCGAGGAGCACCTATTGCCGGCAATCCGCCGTTATATGACTGGGTCCCAGAACAAGAGCCGCACCGCCCCGCCGTCATTTGATAGTGGGCAGGCGGCAACCAGTTTAATAAAGCTCCTTGAGTGTAGGATTTACTTTTTTTGCTGACCGCCCACAGTAAATGTGCGTCATTACTTTGTCATTAAATACCAGTTGTATGGAAGCAGCTAGCTGCCATAACCTCGGTATTTACTGTGGGCCATTCTCTACTAGATGAAAGTGGTCCCAGTGGTGATTTCGCCACGGAATCATTTTTGTAGGTGACGGAAAAGGTGACCCAAATTCCCACTCTCTACTCACTTCACGGTTGTTTCCAAGCTTACTGGAGCAATCGATAAACCCAGAAATGATCTGGTTTGGCCAATGGCTAGGCAGGAGGTTGAGTGAGGGCAAAATGGCCCCCACTCAGCTCGGCTCTTCCTCTGCCCTCTCTGGCAGATGGGATATTTTTTTCTTAACCTCCCTGACGGTAATCCCGAGTGTGGCTCTGGGTTAAATTTCAGTCCCATTAGCGGTAACCCTGAGCCACATTCAGGATTACATTGCAGGATCCTGGTGCGGCGTTACTTACCTTGTCCCCAGGATCCTGCGATGTCCCCCGCTGTGTCTGCGGGCTCTGTCTCCTCCGAAGCCTCTCCGTGCCAGGCTCCGTTCCCTGCGAGCCTCGCAACGCACGGGGGCGGAGCCTGGCGGCAAATTAAAAAAAATGTACAAACCATAACACATACAGTACTGTAATCTTACAGATTACAGTACTGTATGAAATTATTTCACATCCCTTTTGTCCCCAGTGCTTGCAGTTTTATGATATATATATATATATATATATATATATATATATATATATATATATATATACATATATATATATATATACATATATATATATACATACATATATATATATATATATATATATATATATATATATATATATATATATATATATATATATATATATATATATATATATACATATATACATATATATACATATATATATATATACATATATATATACTGTTCTTTCTGCCTGGAAACTTGAGATTGTCTATAGCAACCAAAAAGTGTCCCTTTATGTCAAAAGTGGCTTTAGACCAGCTAGAAAACAGCGATAGTAAATTAGAACACTTGCAGGATTGAGCGATAGTGAATCGTGGGGACATTTATTTTATTATTATATTATTTTTTAAAATGATTTATATTTATTTATTATATTATAATTTGTTTTTGTGTTTCAAACTTCATCATACCCGGGATATCTACTAGACTCTTGTTTGGACAGATTTAAGTGTGTTATTGTTAAGAATTACAGGCCTACAATATAAAACGCCAAATTTCCATGCAAAATAATTGTACTGCTTTCAGCACCTAAAATCTGAAATAATCATACCGCCAGGGAGGTTAACCGCTTGCCGACCAGCCGCCGTCGTTATAAAAAAAAATTGGGGAAATTATAGCAAAACGTACAAAATGTTGTTTTTTCAAAATTGACGCTTTTTTTTTGTTTATAGCGCAAAGATAAAAACTGCAGAGATGATCAAATACCACCAAAAGAAAGCTGTTTGTGGGAGAAAAGGACGTAAATTTTGTTTGGGTACAGCGTCGCACGACCTTGCAATTGTCAGTTAAAGCGACGCAGTGCCGTATCACAAAAAATGGCCTGGTCATTGAGCAGCCAGATTTTTTGGGGTTTTTTTTTTTTTTTTTTTTTTTTTTTTTAAGCTTTTAAAGGTAAATGAGAGATCTGGGGTGTTTTTGATGTAACATCGTTCACATTTTACAAAACAATTTGGGCTACTTTAGTAGTGGTGTGGTGCTTTTTTAAATTCTATCTATCTATCTATATTATACACACGATATAGATCGTATTTATCGGCGTATAACACGCACCCCAAGTTTAGGAGGGAATTGTAGGGAAAAAAACTTTTTAAGGAAAAAAAAAAACCTACATTTAAATGCCCATCAATGCAGCCTTGTCCAGTGTCATCTGCAGCCTTGTCCAGTGTCACTGCACACTTTTTCAATTTTTAAATATGGCGCTTTCGGCTCCCCTCGTAGTGATGTGGGCGGAGCCGAGCACCGCCGACATTCATACATAGCCGAGTATACTCTGAGCTAGCCGAGTACAGTCGGCTATGTATCCATGTCGGCGGCGCTCGGCTCTGCCCACATCGCTACGCGAGAAACCGAAAGCAGCCGACATTCATACATAGCCGAGTGTACTTGGCTAGGTTCGGCTAGCCCCGCTCCGCTCAGTCACTATCAATCCTGTGTTATGTCCATCATAGGGCGGGACTGGGCGTGACTGTGAGCGGAGCTAGCCGAACCTAGCCGAGTACACTCGGCTATGTATGTATGTCGGCGGCACTCGCTCCTCCGCTCACAGTCAGCGGGGGATCGGCGTATAACACGCACCCACGATTTTCCCCGATTTTAAGGGGAAAAAAGTGTGTGTTATACGACGATAGGTAGATAATATATATTTATTTATTATTCAAAGGTATCTTTGGATAAAAACCTAAAAAAAAGTGGTGCATAATTAACTTAAAGCCACACGCGGCCCTCCGCTGCTGCTAAATCTCTGGGCCCTCAGTGCCTGTGATTAATTCACGGGCATCCGGCCCGTGGATAAGTGGTTGTCTGTTTAATGTCATCTGCAAAAGTGTTTGTCTTTTATAATAAAATTGCAGCTGTATGCCTCATTGCGCTCAGCTGATTCTCAGCCTCTCTCCTCCTCCCCTCCTGACTGATGTCATTCTCGGCCCCGCCTGCTGCAATTGTTAAACGAGGAGAAAAGAGGCGGGGGGAGGTCACGTGAGTGCCAACTGACGCTCCTAAAGAGGTATATAGCTGCAATTTTATTATAAAACAGACACTTTTACAGATGAGATTATTAAACGCTGGGCAAGCATTTTCTTGTATCCTCCGTCCACAGCCACCTCTGTATCCCCCCCCCCCCCCTCCACAGCCACCACTGTTTCTACCCCCCCCTCCACAGCCACCACTGTATTCCCCGCCTCACCCCTGTCCACAGCCACCACTGTATTCCCCCCCCCCCCCGTCCACAGCCACCACTGTATTCCCCCCCCCCCGTCCACAGCCACCACTGTATTCCCCCCCCCCGTCCACAGCCACCACTTTATTCCCCCCCCCCGTCCACAGCCACCACAGTATTCCCCCCCCCCCGTCCACAGCCACCACCGTATCCCCCCCCCCATCCACAGTCACCACTGTATTCCCTCCCCCCATCCACAGTCACCACTGTATTCCCGCCCCTGTCCACAGTCACCACTGTATCCCCCCCCCGTCCACAGCCACCACTGTATTCCCCCCCCCGTCCACAGCCACCACTGTATTCCCCCCCCCCGTCCACAGCCACCACTGTATTCCCCCCCCCCCTGGTCCACAGCCACCACTGTATTCCCCCCCCTGGTCCACAGCCACCACTGTATTCCCCCCCCTGGTCCACAGCCACCACTGTATTCCCCCCCCTGGTCCACAGCCACCACTGTATTCCCCCCCCTGGTCCACAGCCACCACTGTATTCCCCCCCCTGGTCCACAGCCACCACTGTATTCCCCCCCTGGTCCACAGCCACCACTGTATTCCCCCCCTGGTCCACAGCCACCACTGTATTCCCCCCCCTGGTCCACAGCCACCACTGTATTCCCCCCCCTGGTCCACAGCCACCACTGTATTCCCCCCCCGGTCCACAGCCACCACTGTATTCCCCCCCCCCCCCGGTCCACAGCCACCACTGTATCCCCCCCCCCCTGGTCCACAGCCACCACTGTATTCCCCCCCCCCCCGGTCCACAGCCACCACTGTATTCCCCCCCCCGGTCCACAGCCACCACTGTATTCCCCCCCCCCCCCCCCCGGTCCACAGCCACCACTGTATTTCCCCCCCCCGGTCCACAGCCACCACTGTATTCCCCCCCCCCGTCCACAGCCACCACTGTATTCCCCCCCCTGGTCCACAGCCACCACTGTATTCCCCCCCCTGGTCCACAGCCACCACTGTATTCCCCCCCCTGGTCCACAGCCACCACTGTATTCCCCCCCCTGGTCCACAGCCACCACTGTATTCCCCCCCCTGGTCCACAGCCACCACTGTATTCCCCCCCTGGTCCACAGCCACCACTGTATTCCCCCCCTGGTCCACAGCCACCACTGTATTCCCCCCCTGGTCCACAGCCACCACTGTATTCCCCCCCCTGGTCCACAGCCACCACTGTATTCCCCCCCCTGGTCCACAGCCACCACTGTATTCCCCCCCGGTCCACAGCCACCACTGTATTCCCCCCCCCCGGTCCACAGCCACCACTGTATTCCCCCCCCCCCGGTCCACAGCCACCACTGTATTCCCCCCCCCCCGGTCCACAGCCACCACTGTATCCCCCCCGGTCCACAGCCACCACTGTATCCCCCCCCGGTCCACAGCCACCACTGTATCCCCCTGGTCCACAGCCACCACTGTATCCCCCCCGGTCCACAGCCACCACTGTATCCCCCCCCCGGTCCACAGCCACCACTGTATCCCCCCCCCCCGGTCCACAGCCACCACTGTATCCCCCCCCCCGGTCCACAGCCACCACTGTATCCCCCCCCCGGTCCACAGCCACCACTGTATCCCCCCCCCGGTCCACAGCCACCACTGTATCCCCTCCCCCGTCCACAGCCACCACTGTATCCCCCCCTAGTCCACAGCCACCACTGTATCCCCCCCCTGGTCCACAGCCACCACTGTATCCCCCCCCTGGTCCACAGCCACCACTGTACCCCCCCCGGTCCACAGCCACCACTCTATCCCCCCGGTCCACAGCCACCACTGTATCCCCCCCCGGTCCACAGCCACCACTGTATCCCCCCCTGGTCCACAGCCACCACTGTATCCCCCCCTGGTCCACAGCCACCACTGTATCCCCCCCCCCCCGGTCCACAGCCACCACTGTATTCCCCCCCCCCGGTCCACAGCCACCACTGTATCCCCCCCCCCGGTCCACAGCCACCACTGTATCCCCCCCCCCGGTCCACAGCCACCACTGTATCCCCCCCCCGGTCCACAGCCACCACTGTATCCCCCCCCCGTCCACAGCCACCACTGTATCCCCCCCCCGGTCCACAGCCACCACTGTATCCCCCCCCCCGGTCCACAGCCACCACTGTATCCCCCCCCGGTCCACAGCCACCACTGTATCCCCCCCCGGACCACAGCCACCACTGTATCCCCCCCCGGTCCACAGCCACCACTGTATCCCCCCCCCGGTCCACAGCCACCACTGTATCCCCCCCCGGTCCACAGCCACCACTGTATCCCCCCCGGTCCACAGCCACCACTGTATCCCCCCCCCCCCGGTCCACAGCCACCACTGTATCCCCCCCCCCGGTCCACAGCCACCACTGTATTTCCCCCCCCCCCCCCCCCGGTCCACAGTCACCACTGTATCCCCCCCCCGGTCCACAGTCACCACTGTATCCCCCCCCGGTCCACAGCCACCACTGTATTCCCCCCCCCCGGTCCACAGCCACCACTGTCTCCCCCCCCCCCCCCCTTCTAGTGGATTAGTGGTGCACCTTCAAGTCAGGTAAATCTATACTGTTATTACTATGTTAGGATTATTATTATTCATTTATTAGGTGAATGCGGCCCTTAAGTGGAAAAAGGTTGCTGATCCCCTACTGTAAACTATGCCCAGTTTTCTATTTGCACAGCATCGTTTTCTTTCTTTGTGAAGTTCCTGCACAGCGCAGCCATCTCCAGTGTGGGCATCAGAAGCCGCAGTGTCCTCCTTCCTGGATTTTGTGCATCTTGGCTACCCAGCATGCATCTGCCTATCTTGCGCATGTGCAGTGCGGTGCAGTCTTGGTCAGCTTGACATGGCAAGGCTCCAGTAGCATTTACCATTGGCTTTTATGTGAAATCTTGGTCAACTTGATATGGCACTGGAGCAGTGCCATGTCAAGCTGACTAAGATTTCCCATAGATGTCAGTGTTAAATGTTACGGGAGCAGTGCCACATCAAACTGACTAAGATCTCCCAGGAGCCAATGCAAAGCCAGAAATGACGTTCAGCGCCGCGGCCCCTAAAGGAGGAAGTGAAATTAGATATAGGCATAAATCAGGTAAAATCAACAGAAAAAAAAATCAACAAAACCAACTGTGCAGTTGGTTTTGCACAGAGTGGCGCCGATCCTTCTCTTCTGGGATCCCTCAGAATCGCTCCGGGCTCCTCCTTCTTGAGTTCCCCGTTGGAGAGCCGCTCTCCCTCGGGTCACTCGTATAGGCGGGCTCCCATTCCCTGCTGCTGCATTGATTGACAGACAGCATGACTCGGCCCTGCGTCATTGGATTTCATTGACAGTAGCGGGAGCCAATGGCTGCGCTGCTGTTAGTCTGTCCAATCAGGACCTGAGACACCGGCTGGTGTGCTCGCTCCCGTCGCTAGAAAGATCGGGTTCAGGTAGGTAAAAAAGGGGCTGTTGCATCACAGGAGGTTTTTCAACCCCTTTAAGGATGCACATTAGTGCTGTATGGTGTAAAGTGAAAAATGTGGGTGGTACTCCGCTTTAATATGTAAAGTTAAAAGAGAAGAATGTTTTTTTTTTTTTTTTTTTTTTTTTTAAGATTCATATTTACCGATGCTGCATCTGTTCCCCGCCGCCTCTGCACTGAGAACCGAGCCACCGAACACCGCTGATGGCTCAGTTCTCTCACCTCGAGCGGAGAGCTGCTGCCTGTCAGCAGCCCCACTCCTGCTCTGCTCCTCCATGCTCATTGGACCACTGAGCTGTGGAGGGACGGGGAGTGGCTATCTCAGCGGCTTGCTTAGAGGCCGGGACTGCCATCAGTCCGGGCAGCTGGCGGATCCAGACTTCCTAAGTCGGGATGATGCGCTGCCTGGACTGATTCCAGTGATGTCAGCGGAGAGCGGATTCCAGTGACTTCAGCGGAGAGCAGACTTCAGACTGCTCTCCGCGGAAAACGGGGTCACAGGAGTGCAAAACGAATTACACTTCTGTGACCCATTAAAAGCTCAGACTGGACTTCTCCTTTTAAAAAAAAAAAAAAAAAGACAATTCATTCTCGTGTATCTACATGCAGTGGTAAATAACTATATGGTTAGTGAACAAAATATCTAATCCACTCTCATAATAGGAGAGGGATATTTATCTCTATCTATACATACATACATACTATTAGAGGTTGAATCCGGTACATATCATCAGACTCCGAGATAAAAATGTTGTATTTAAAGCAAACACATTAAAAGACTTAAGACTTTCAGACAGGATTGTAATATAATAATATGCATGACAGACTCTTGCCTTAGGCAGGTAGATTGATACAAGCTACCTGTGCCTGCTGTCAGTAGCAGCAGCAGCATGCTTTTTGTATTGCTTGTCACGATGGGGGCTTAGGCTCGGTTCACACAGGGGCAACACGACTCTGGCCGCGACTTTGTGAGGCGACCTGGACACGACCTGAGGGCGAAACCACAGCGCGACTTGGGGCGACTTACAAGGCGACTTCAAGTCGCCTCCAGGACAGGCGACTTTCCAGTGGCCAATCAAACTACAATCCGCTCTGGGGGAGGGAGGGGTTTGCTTGAAAAAAACATCTTATCTTCCTGTGAAGTCGCTTCAGTATAGATCACGATCCGACTTGTAGGCGACTTACATTGAAATCAATGGGTACAAGTCGCCTACAAGTCGCCTTGAAGTAGTACAGGGACCTTTTCTGAAGTCGGAGCGACTTCAGTAGCGTACATATAGACGGCTCTCATTCACTTACATGGACTTTCAGATGTCAAGCGACTTGGGGCGACTCGAGGTCTGACAAGTCGGATCCCAAGTCGCGGTAGTGTGAACCGGCACTTAAACAAAAATTGTCCTTTTTTATAGTACAAAAATAGCAGATAATCACTAATAAAGGGGGTTAACTTATACTGTGGAATGGTGAAAGTAATAAGCTATATAATTATAAATATACCCAGAGGTGTAGGATATACAGTATATGGTATTTTAACTGGGAGTCATGAAGCTACAAGAAAGGGGGATTATAAATCTTTTATATTTAAGTAGTACTGAAGGCTCAGACTTTTTTGGAATGGATATAATATAAATTTTAAATATAATACACAATACTGGTAAACTTTACCTTTTTATATTACCTCCCAGGCTTAAATTTATATATTTTTTCACACACATAGAGCTTTCTTTTGGTGGTATTTGATCACCCCTGGGTTTGTCCTATAGACAGGAAAAAAAAAAAAAATTAGAATTTTTTTTTTTTTCTACTTTGTTATAACATATATCCAATAAAATCAAATGTTGTCATCAATTTAGGCTAACTTGTATTCTGGTACATCTCTGTGTACCAAAGTGTACATGTGTGACCGTTACAGCGTCTATAAAGCCAATCAAGAGTGCAAGTCCCCGGAGAGGCTTGGCTCTCCTTGACATCGCTGGATCGAGAGGGGGCTCAGGTAAGTATTAGGGGGCTGCTGCACACAGGTTTTTTACCTTTATTCATAGAATGCATGAAGGTAAAGAAACCACGTGCTTTTACAACCACTTTAAGCTCCAGGCATCTGCTTCTCAGATTTGCAAGGCTGCTGTCTGGTTGTCTGTTCACATATTGCCTCTTTTGATGGCAATTTCAGGTTCAAGGTGCTACAAGCTGCTCTGTGTTCTGCAGGGCCTTCTTGACCCATTTGTTATATAGGCCTGTTTGCTTTGTGTCCTACCCAGCAGTTGGACTGCTTTTGGACGACCTATGGAAAAGACTAAAGAAAATTAGATATGGTATGTCCCAGCAGCATTCTTTTTGCTCGTGTCCAATCACTTGACGATAGCTGCAAATAACCCATAATGAAGACTAAAAATGGATCAATGGACTCTGAGGAAAGGATTTTATGGGGAGTACAAAAATAGTATTTTTGACTTGCCAGTAAATTTCTGTTGTACAGTACTAGGCATAGGCTTTTGCTCTAAGCCATGGATTCTGTGCAGCTGACTTCAAGTGATTGAACACTGGCAAAAGTGAAAGCTGCAGGGGTATTCCCTCCCACTCACAGCACATGTCAGTTTTGTAGAAATTAATAGGGAGATCATAAAGAACGGAGGAGAAGTTACCTGTGTCCTGTACTGTACTCCAAGAAACAAGTTTTAGCAATGAGCCAAACACTGGTAACACCATTAACACTGTTAATAGTGGGATGGCATTTCTCTTGGGCCACCTTTTTTGTTTAGTAAGAAGAGGATACATGTACTTTTTTCCTGTGACTGGCAAATAAGCAGATATTCTCTCCTCACCACTGTTTAGGTGTAGATCTCCTAGTGGAACAGCCTTTCTCCTTGGAAATGTTGACATGTTTAGTGGAACTAACTCGCTTTGAGACCTTGATTCCAAGGTTCTCTGCAACAGTACCACCATGTTGGGTTGAAGTCCAGCAGGAGCAACAGCAAAGACGCCATCCACAGCACTTACACCAGCAGCACCATGGCGATGCTGCTCAGCACACCCGTACTTGGAAACTGCAGCATGACAGGTATTGCTTTGTCTTATTTCTATTAGCACTAAATATTACATCAAATGTTACATTAAAGGGAAATTTGTAATGGTTTTGGGTAATGTTGTATATATTTTCGATTGTATTCTAGAAGAGTATCAATTTTGAGTTGCTTTAAAGTTTACCCCATTTTTTTTCGTTGGCCTTGTTTTGCCATTGTGCCAAATCCTTATGGTTTCCTGCCAATAAGGGAACACTTGGGAACAGATATGCACCCACCTGCTGTATTCCTATACACTCGGTCACCTTTTTGATTTTCCTTTCTGGATTCCTTAGTACACATGGTGCTTTATGTGGTCTTCCTGCTTATCTGTGCCCTGCTCTGTTCCTTAATGCTCAATGTTTACAGCAGACCTTCCATGCAAAGATCAATTTTCTGCCATTCATCCTACTGCCAAAAACAGTTACCTGAAACATAATTAAAAAGTTATCTCAGTGCCAATTTAAAATGCTTCTGGATGTTGTAGGTGATGATCTGCTCCCTCTTGGGCACTCAAAATTCTTCAGGAATGCACTCCTTCAATGGTCTAGGGAACAATTTTTTTTTTTTTTGGTGCCTGGCTGTTCCAGTGATGTTGCATAGTATCAACTGCACCTCCCTGAAGCTCCATAAGCTGGAGGAAGTGGCATTTCTAACTGTACAGAACATTTTCCTAGTGTCTGTCGGTGATGGACCTCTTTTCCTTCCTGTAGAAATCCGCTTTACTAGTATATTTTTTTCCAACCTCCCTGCCTTCTAATGCCTATACAAAAGCAGTGTATCCTGATGAGTGCAACCTCGACAAAAAAAAGCTTGAGAGCTGTACCCAGATCTCATGATGTGGAGGTGGCCTGTAATGTTGCATTGAGCACTGGATCCTGTGTGGTTCGCTAGGCTTGGTGCAATGTGGTAGCCGCAGGGTGCTCTAGAGCTCTGGTCTGCTGTTGTGAAACCCAGTCCCTGAAGACCCCCTTGGGTGTATGGCCTCTATTAGGTAAGCCTGAACTTTATTATATATAGTCCAGCGTCGTGAGCAGGTAAGACAGGGTCACACTGTATCTCTGACTGTTAACTGTGTAAGATGGGGCTATGTTTGGAATGTATTTACTTAACAGTGTAATCTTTTACATCACAATATTGGTTGCACACTTTAACGCCACTTCTACCTAGAGTGCTTATAAGATACTCATGTGTTTCCTCCTGCTCCCTTTCACCGCAAAGATTAATTGCAGAATAGTTTACACCTGGGTTACCACATACTACCTCCAGACACGCTACTGTGCTCTGCTTCATGTGTATCCCATAGGAGGGAATACCCTCATTTGTAACTATGGCAGATACCCAGCAAAAGGTCAACAGCAGGCAAGCATTCACTGTTTCGAAGCCCCACACAAACTTCAGAGTGACGTTGCGTCCCTTGTACTAAAGCAGAACCTGGTTTTAACATCGGTCACATCCAAAATGTAGCTATATTTTAGGCACGCAACAAGTGGACCACTTCTTGATTCTTGATCGAAATCGGACCCCCTATCAAGGCAACAGCTTGTCCTAGACGCAACCCAGGCCAGAGTTTATATTCAAGGACTGCTAACTCTCTGCGCCCAGATTCAAACCCTTCAGTTCTAGAACCGTCCAACTCCGCAATTCTGCGTTTGGAAGCTCTGTTTCATGGAAACTCCCTTTGATGTAGTTCAATTTCTTAGATACAAAAGAAAATTTCACAAGGGCACTCGGCTTCACCGACTGTTTATTTAATCTATTTATCCGATTGCTTTGAGAAGCTTGTGGTTAACAAGTGAAATGGTCACTGGCCTGGATGGATTTTAGCTTTTATTTTAATTTTTTGCTATAGATTCAACAAAGAATGGGTTAAAGTGGTTCTAAAGATTTAAATGTTTTTCTTTAGTTTTAAAATATTAAATACTGTCATACCTTTCTCTGGACCAAATGTGGGTATAGGATTGTGTATATTATTATTATTATTATTATTATTATTATTATTATTATTCACGATTTATAAAGCGCCAACAGTTTACGCAGCGCTTTACAACGCATAGGGTGGACAACAACACAATTACAGTACAGTTCAATACAAAAGGTACAGGAGGGCCCTGCTCGTAGAGCTTGCATTCTAAGGGAGGGGGTGATGACACAAAAGTATATGGGATTGTATGTCCCAATCCCCCACCCCCCCCCCCCCCGTTTGAACTAGATGAACTTGTCTTTTTTCAATCTATGTAACACATCATACCTGCCTGCTTTGTGCAATGGCTTTGCACAGAGCAGCCCCAATGCTCCTCTTCTTGGGTCCCCTACTGGTGCTTCTGTCCCCTTCCCATTGTTGAGTGCCCCCAGGGCAACCATCTTGCTCTGCGGGCCCTCGTGCATGTTTGCCGAGCCACCTCTGTGTGTGTCTATGGGAGACACAGCGTGGCTCAGGCCTACCTCACACTCCCTCCTCACTGGCTGTGATTCACAGCATCGGGAGCCAATAGCTCCCACTGCTGTGTCTCAGCCAATGAAAAGGCAGAGACTCAGAAGAGCAACTGCTCGTGCAGATCGCTGGATGGAGATCGGGCTCAGGTAAGTATTGTCGGGGGGCTGCAGGGGGGAGCTGCACTGTTTTTTTATCTTCATGCATAGAATGCATGAAGGTAAAAAAAAGTCACCCTTTACAACAACTTGAAGCAGAGTGTTCTTGTGAGATTTTTTTTTTTTTTGTGTCGTGCACTAAATATACAAGAGCAAACCAAGACCCAGTATTCTACCTGGAAAGGATAGGTTTATGCATGGGGATCACCTTTGGCATCTACTGTTTAGACACCAGCCTCCATCTCCCTTAAAGGATATAGTTTCAATTTCTCCGTCAATGTGGGAGAAATTGGTTCATTCTCAGTAAAAATTGACTCCCCTGGCAAAAAAAGCAGTTTGTGTCTGGCTTGGCAGCTCACTAATCCAGTAGTCCAGGTAGTTCTTACTCTTGCATACTAGTAACTGATGCCAGACTAAGGGACCAATGGAGTCCTAGAAACCCTGTTTTGGCTGCCCCTGTAATGCTGGAAACCCTGTTTATAGAGATATCTGATGAGACTTGAGTCACAAAACACCACAGCAGTGGCAATAAATCAGCCATCAGAGAGCTACCAAAAGTGTGACTGTGGAGCGGTACAAAAAGATTTTAGCTTGAGCGTTACTCCATGTTCCAGCCTTTTCTGTTTTATATACCAGGTATGGTAGGCAGACTACCTAAGCTGACAGGACAGTGCTTACAACCAGAAGTGTTCAGGACCTGTTACTTATGGGGAATGCCAGATGTGGACTTTCAGGCCTCCAGATCAACCCCAAACTGGACAGGTTTGTTTCCAGGTACAGAGATCCTCTTTCAGAAGCATTACATGTTCTGTGTGATCAGTACAACTTGATCTATGTACCTGTTAGCTCTTTAAAGTAAATATGGAAGGAGGGGTTTCAAAGGATCAAGATGGGGGGCATTCTTGGCCAGGAAGATGTGGTGCTCCAACCCAACCAAACTTCTGACAGACCCACCATGGGCCATTCCAGTTCAGATCTCCACTGCCCTGCTTAATAGTCACTGATTTTACCAGTAGTAGTTTTACTTTAGTCCAGGTTTTGAGATATATGGGTCTCTTAGATTTGGTAATCCCCATGCTGGGAAAACTCCTTGAGTTCAATTCTGACCTTTTTGCAATCAGGCCTGGATCAACATTTGCCCCTGAGTACAGTTAAAAGACAAATCTTGGATTGCGATCGTATTCCATGGACCAATAGCATCCTATTTGTTGGCGAAGACTTATACAGGTTGTCTCTCATGAAGCTGCTCCTGTTCTATTAAATTAGAATTTTGGTTCTTTCAGCTCCTCGTTGACCATATTTTGAACCCATTACGAATATTCCAGTATTTTATCTCTCACAGGGCTTCTTTGTTAGCATCACCTCTAAAAGGCATGTTTCTGAACTGGCATCTTTGTCCTGTAAAGACTGTTTTATCGCCTTTCACAAGGACTAAGGTCTAGAGCTTCCTTTTTAATGAAAGTTGTTTCAGCCTACCATAACAAGCAGGACATTATCTTTCTTTCACCATGTCCAGGGTGCCCCTAGCTCACATTCAACAAATGTCCACGTGGAAGATCATCTGATTTAGAATTAGTCTGGCAGTATCAACAGTGACCTAAATCAATTATCAGGGAGGAACGAGAAGTTTTGTCGGGACTAGGTAAATCACATCCTGTCCTGGCCAGAACTTAATGTTCCAGCCTTAGCTGCTGTATACATCCCAGTTGATGGCAACTGACGAACACTTTCCTCAGCTGGCAGTGTCTGGATCCAGAGCCTTATGTCCCTCAATACTAGCTGTAAAATATTTTTCTAGGAGGACATTAAGGTACACTGGTTCTACCCCCCCCCCCCCCTCTGTATTTATAAACATGCTCTTGATACTGCTTTACTACAAAACTGGGGTATATTGGCTGGGAGAGGAGTTGCACTGGGTCGCCTGCTTGTTTGCTGTTGTGCAGTCCGCCTGTAGACGCCAGTATAACATGAAGGTAAATGTTCCTGTGTTCCCAGTGAACTCTAAGAAAAGGATTTTAGGGCGAATCCAAAAATTTTTATTTTTTTGCCTTGAAATGGGGCTTTTTTAATATTTACCAGTTCTTTGTATTTTATGTTTCTCTTTAGGAATTGTATCCTTTCTCAGTAACCACATAGGAAGTGGAAATCTCCACAATTCAGAATTTCAGGGCATTCTCGCTAGGGAGATTCACTCTCTGTTTGTCCTGACAGTCATTGTCAGCAGGACTGAAAGTGATGACAAATAAAGTTTTGACCCGTCTCCAGAAGAGGAGGTGAGCGGGGCTATTTGTTATGACAGCTAAGAGGGGATTTCCCTAACTTTTCCTTGCAAGTTTTACTTTGCCCTACTGTTGTGTTTACAGCACAGAAAATGAGGGGCAAACTCCATGATGGGACACACATGGCAAAAAGTTTAAACCTTTGTATTTTGTAGTTTTCATTTCTCAGGTGCATGCAATTTTAAGACCTGTAACATTAAACATCCAATTGTTTGAAATCTTATCTTTTATATTTTACAAAAAATGATTGTTTGCACTAAAATTGAATGTACTTTTACAGATAGATATAGGAACAACCAAAATGCTGGTGCAGTATACCCGAGTGACCAATGGCACTAATGTTTACACGTGGACCCAAATTGGTGTATTTTTCGAATCCTGCATTTTTGCTCTGTATGCGCAAATATTGTGACTATAAAGTTTGTAATTTTGTAACTACCGCCATCATTACATTATTGTACATCACGGGACACAGAGCACCATAATAATGACTATCTGGGTTATACGCCACCTATAAGTGAAGGAACACTGGCAACCAATAGACAGACAGAAAGTTCCCCCATATAACCCCTCCCATACAGAAAGTACCTCCGTTTTTTTGCCAGTGTCTTGAAGGGGATGGTCATGGCTGTTTGAAGCTCTTCAAAACTTAATGATGTCCCACTAAAGGGTGTTATGATCGGATCCATTCGGATGGCATGAAGGCTAAAAGGGATGGTACCCGAGCCTCATGGAAAGGAGAGAAGATTCCTTGAGGTTTTGCCTGTAATGCAGCCTTATGGTGCTGGACCCTGCGTAATGGAAACCTGTGTGTTTGTTCTGACCAAGGTGCTTTCCTGCAGGGTGTTATACAGGTCCAGAGGAGTGGACCCCAGATTAAGGGGGACCCAGTCTCTGAAGGTCTTTTATGACAGCTCGCCGTGATGGGTGAAGATTGGACTCCTGTTTATGTTCAGAGTCCTGCAGCAGGAATGGCAAGTCTGCATTTGTTTGCAGTTTCTTTTTTTTTTTCCTTTTTTTTTTTAAATTCTGACTGTTCTCCCGGTGGCCACTGGGAGCAGTGTGCCGTTTTATCATACTATGTACTCTTTCTCCTGCGGCTGTGGTCCCTCCTTCAGCCACTAGAGGACGCAGGCTTGCTCAGTATGGCCTAATTTTTTTTTTTTTTGAACTGACTGTTTTTTATTGATTTTTCAAGAGAAGAAAAAAGAGAGTTGTCAACACAGGGTACAGGTAAATACATTTTGTAGTAATATAGGTACTTCTTGACCTGTGCTTTCTTTTTAACATAGGAGATTTTCTGTATAAGAACACCTCTAAGGAACGCCTTCAGGGTGTCCCAAGTTATACCTAGCGGGGTGGATCCTAGATTCAAATTTATGAATTCTTTCAGGTTACCAACAATCCCCCCATCATCCTCAATTACTTCAAGCCAAAAGGGGTTCAATTTCCATTCCCCTCCTCCAACACTCAGCCCCGTTCTAACTGAAAAGACTACTGGAGAATGGTCTGAGAGCCCCCTTGGCTCATACTCTATCCCTTCCGCTATCCTCAGGGCTTCCTCATTACAGAGCACTAAATCAATCCTGGATAAAGTAGCATGCGTCCTCGAGTGGCATGAATATTGCCTCACCCGGATGCCACTTCCTCCAGATATCCACCCATCCTACTTCCTCACAAAATTGGAGGAGCGGACCCTTAGATAACCCTCCAGGAGCCAACCTTGCCGGAAATCTATCTAAGCAATTGTCCATGGCCATATTAAAGTCCCCCGTCACTATAACCGGCGCCCCAGGTTTATCCGCTATAAAACTTATCAATTCGCTGAGTATCTCTGTTTTGAATGGTGGAGGAATATACACACTTGCAAGAATACAGTCCCGCCCCTCAATATTACAGTAGAGAAAAACATACCGACCATACTTGTCCAGTTTACTCTGTCTGCAATTAATAGGGTTGGAATCCTGATCCCCAGTCAGGCGACCAAAGAAATAGGGGCATGTTGAACTATTCCTGTACAATAAATGTGGGTAACAATATAGAGCATATAACAGCGATAATAAAAGTTATAATTGATTTTATTGATGCAGAGGACAAAACAGTGGTAATGCGATAAAACATAATAAAAGTACAGGTATATCGCCAATGGGGTCATTAGTATACAGTACAACACATGATCTCAGATGTCATATTCCTCGACTAGTTTCGCGGACATAAGCCGCTTCGTCAGGAGGCAATCTGAAGATGGTTTATTCTGACTAAACAGTCTGAACCTAGCAAATAGGAAACCTGCAATGAGGTTTACCAAAGTACATGATCAATACAAATTATGTTCCAGCATCAAAATTAACAAAGGAGTAATAGAAAATTGCGGGGAGAAAGGGGCGAATCTGCTTACCCATGTCCCAACAGACCCCAGGCGCAAGGCCCCACCACCAGAAGATGATCTCCCACGGCGACCTGGGGGAGCTAACGAGATGACGGGGATAATAAGGATAAAATGTATATTATGGAAAAGTAAGGTAACCTAGATTACCACACACGGGAAGTGAAGCATATAATAAGGATAATACGTAATGATGATGATGATGGAGTGTGAATAGTGAATGATGTGGAAAGTGAAATTTAATTGAGTTGCAGTGTGCAAAGAATACAAGGAAATACATATGGTGAACAGCAAAAATGAGAACAATAAGCATATAGACAGTGTTATGTGGGGGGGGGGGGAGAGAGAGAAAACCAATCCAGTATTTATCAGCACACTCACCCCCCTCGAATACGAGGTGTGGGTTGAGTGGTACTGCTCTTGATAGTTCCTATTCCTTAAAGTGTTAACTGTACCCTTATCTAGGTGGGTCTCCTGGAGACAGAGTATCCTGAAATCCCTTGTTCTGGCCATAGAGAAAATTGCTTGTTTCTTACAAATGTCTTTTACCCCCCGCTCATTCCATGAACATATCTTCATACGCTTAAATATTCCCACCGAGCTTCTAAAGTGACCGTGTTAACCCTTTAAACGTGGGTATACCTCCTTCCTCCTCTTGCATTGCAACCCGAACCTTTATAAGAGGGGGATTACCCCCAACTTAACCAATGTGTGAAGAATTCATATCTACTACCCTCTTAAACCCACACCTCTGTAAATATATCCCTGAGAGAAGGGAGGAGAAAAATACAAAGGAGAGAGAGAGAGAGAGATATTAGAAAATGCATCCTTGCCAAACATATCCTTGAACCATCCCTCCATGAATTCTGCAGGATTGTTGCCCTCACTTTTTTCTGGGAAACCCAGAACCCTCACATTCTTCCTGCGTGCCCTGTTCTCATATTCATCCATTTTCCGTAGACACGTGTCTAATTGCTCCTTCATCCTTTTAACCTCCTGTCTCAGTGGGTTCACATCGTCCTCCACCTGGCTAAGTCTATCCTCTAGAGCGGTAGTCCGAGCGCATACCTCCTGCATATCCCTTTTCAGCATAACTAAATCATCTCTAATACCTCTGAGCTGATCTGATAGATCCGACAGCGTGGTCTTACAGACATTAATTGCTAGGAGAATGTCCTTTAAAGATGGTTCCTGCTCTAGTGTCCCCTTATCCTCTATTGCTTCATTGCCCAGGCCACTCTCCTTTTCCAGATGCGTCTGTGACGCTGATTCGGTCACTATGGGTACACAAACTTCGGCTGGGCCTTGACTTTTCCTTCCCCCAGGGTGATTGACTTGTGCCCCTTGATGTTGCGCACCCCCCACCTGGCTGCCTTTTTTTGGTGTGCAGTTTGGTGTATGGGCAAAACGCTCCAGCTTTGCGTCCGCTCCCTGACCTGCTTTGTCCTTGGGGCCTTGCAGATTGTGCACCCCAGTTCTTTCCTGTGCTGCGGTCTCCTCTGACCTTTCTTTCTGGTCATCTTGCTCTCCCTCACCCCTTGGAACTTCAGGAACAAAAAGATTATACAAATTGTACAGTCTCTGCCAACTCCTCCTTCCCAGATAGTGTGATAGTATACTATTAACCCAAGAGGAGAACCGCCTCCAGAAAGCTAAATAGAACTTACAATGAAGCGCTAGTCAGTGTGCTCACTCTCCTCCTCACAGCGACTTCTCCAACCTTCAATGTTACCCCTCCCACACATCAAAGTAGGAACTCACTGAAGGGTGCCCCCAAGGGGAAGTTTCCAAGAGTCTCGTCCAGGGAGATCACAATCAGGTTTTCCCAGGGCATACAGCACACAGCGTACCTGAGTAATCTTCCTCACCCCACCATCCGGTCAGCTGCTCTGCCCAGCAGCGTCGTCCTGCTTGTAGTCAGCCAGCACCAGCGCTCTGATGAGAGATCCAATGGGACGTAAACTCCTGTCCCCAGAACAGCGAGAGCAGCGGCGCCAGTCAGGTCTTTGAGCAAACCGCTCACTAGAATGTTAGGTAGAATGGGTGGTGTGTGCATGGGGTGAGAGGAGGGAGGAGGTTAATGGGGTGATATGGGGGGGAGGGGGGGTTTGAGGGAAAAATGGAGGGAAAAATGTTTATGGATGCCACTGAAGATTGTACACGTGGTGTTTACAGTATCTGCTCGGTTGGAGAAATTTGTTACTTTTAATTCAGATGATTGGGATTAATAAAGATAATATCAGCCACAATGATGTGAAAAAAAAGATGGGATAAATTTTGATTTCCAAAGTTGATACAACGTCTCTTAGAATAAATTTCGCTGAAGTGGTTAAAAAAAAAAAAAAATATAGGTACTTCTGATATATAATCAACAGACAGGTGATTCATGGTATAGTTCAATGCACAACGAGCCTGACTTGCAACCATTCAGTGTTTTCAATAACATCGCGTTATTCAGACAGTACAACAGTTTCTACCCTGTATAAAAGCACAAAAGTAAATGGGAGAGGAGATATAACGGAAAGATTGAGAAGAGTAGGAAAATAGTAGAGGGGAGAGGAGAAGATATGACAACCATCCGCCCCCAGAGCCCATCACCCCCTGGTAGGTACCAATCAGAGGTGATCGAGAAGCACGGGACATTAGGTTGTGGGATTCTCCAAGATGACCGATGGCTCCCGTACTCCGTTTATGTTTATCAAGAGCGTCGTTTAGCGAGGCCGTCAGGTACTCCATTCTTTTGACATCTCTGATCCTGGAGTGCAGCTCGGATAGTGAGGGGGGCTCCCTATTTTTCCACTTTAGGGCCACCAAACATCGTGCTGCAGTTAGCACATGTGCCATGGGTTTTTTAGACATTTTAGAGAGGGAGGT
Organism: Aquarana catesbeiana; assembly: GCF_042186555.1. Lineage (NCBI taxonomy): Eukaryota > Metazoa > Chordata > Amphibia > Anura > Ranidae > Aquarana > Aquarana catesbeiana. The sequence continues at coordinate 511,960,173 of NC_133327.1, read as the reverse complement.
CGGTGGGAAGCCTAAAAGGAAGGCCCTCAGGTCAAAGGGCACTTCAGTATCAAAGATGGATTGAAGCAGGGAGTGTACCATTTGCCAATAGGGGATGATTAGAGGAGAGGGCAGGTCCAATAGACATGAAATAGCATCCCCCTATCCTTACAGCATTGCCAGCATCGAGGGTCAGCAGAGGGGTATATGGAGTGAAGCAGGTCAGGGGTCTGATACCAATGAAATAGAATCTTATATTGATTCTCTTTATAGAGTGTACAGATGGAGCTCTTAGAGGCCTGCGACCATATAAGCTGCCATGTGGTCAGAGGTATGTCTACACCCAGGGCCTGCTCCCACTTTCCCATATAGGCATGTTGTGGTCCGGCTGGTGATAAATCCATGGTCAGGAGCTGATAGGTGTTCAAGATCATACCCTTAGGGGATGAGTCCTCTAAACTTTAGTTTTTCGAATTCAGTTAAAGGGGACAATTGGAGATTCGATACCAGAGATTGTGCATAATGTCGAATTTGCAGGTAGCTAAAAAAAAAGCCTGTCTGGGAATATTAAAGGCGTTTTGCAGATCTTGAAAAGATCTTAGCCATCTGGTTCTGGGGTCTATCAGCTGACCGTATCGAAATAGGGCCTTATCCATCCAGAAGTGTGACATCTGCGAGGTCAAGCTGTCTGGGATGTTGGGTGTGAATAAGAATGAAGTGACTGGGGAAGAGGTGGTGGTGAATGGATGTCAATTTGGCTCGTCGCCACAGCAGACGCAGAAGGGTCATTGGCCCTAGTAGTTGTAAGCTGCCAGACGCTACTTCAGAGCTCCATAGCATTGAGTTCGGATGGACGGGGGGCTAGCCACAATTTCTCAAATTGCGTCCAACGGTTAAAAGCGTGGAGAGTGCACCAAGAGGCTACAGGGCGTAACTGGGCAGCCAAGTAATACTTGGCTATGTTAGGGAATGCTAGGCCGCCTTGGTTGCGGGGAGCGTTTAAGACCGATCTAATGATCCGGTGCCTCTTATAATTCCAGAAAAAATTTATCAGGTCGCCCTGGAGCCTCTTAAGGTGCGAGGATGGGATGGGGATGGGTAGCGTCTCAAAGATATATAAAAGTTTTAGGTAGGATTGTCATCTTTAAGGTCGCGAGGTGGCCAAAAAGACAATTTTAGATATTTCCATTTGGCCTTTTTTTTTTTATATAGGCAGGAAGTGGAGGGGCGGCCATGACATGTGGCAACAGGTTTAGTAGGCCTCTGGAGACATAGCAGCAGTCTAAGGATACTAACAAAGTGTGAGTACTTACTATGGGAGAACTATGTGAAGACAAGTCCTGATTATATGCTGCATATTTACTGCTTATCCGTGGGGACTGTACAACTGAAAGTTAAAACACCCCTGGATGGTTAGAAGTTCACTTTAAAGTGTTGACTGCGCTATAAGCAGGTGCAGCGTAATATACATGCTTGCAATCTTGAGGCTTAAATGCATGTTTAAATATACATGTCTGGGAAAACGTGAGCATGAGGCATTTTTAAGGAGTTATATCTCCAGTATAGTGCATATGTGCTTGGCTAAATCCTGCAGGTCTAGTTGGGCCCAACTTCAGTTGAGTAGGTGCTTGCAAACCTGCTGCTGGAATGCACGGTTGCTTAAAATGCACGATTGCACAAGGATGCATGATTGCAAAAAGATTCTTGTTTGGACACGTTTATATAAATGGACATGTTTGTTCATGATCACATAAAGATACATGGTCGCATAAAGATGGGTGTTTAGACATGTTTGTATAGATATGCATGATTTTACATGGTCACCTAAAGATACATGGTCGCATAAAGATGCTTGATTGCATAAAGATGCATGATTATACATGTTTGCTTAAATACACATGGTTATACATGTTCACATAAGGATACATGGGGGGTTGTTTGCGGAAGGCGAATCCACTTTGCACTGCGGGTGCACTTGGAGGTGCGGTCGCTCTGAATCTAAGGGGTAGATCTGAAATGAAGGGAAGCTCTGCTGATTTTATCATCCAATCATGTTGGATGATAAAATGTTTATTTTTTTCCTTGCACGTCCCCCTTGGATCTATGGCGACTTTACTTCCGAGTGCGCTTGCGGTACACTTGTGGTGCGGGGTGGGTTTGCCTTTGAATAACCCCCATGGTTGCATAAAGCTGCTTGATCGCTTAAAGATGCTGGATCGCATAAAGATGCATGATCACATAAGGATACATGGTTGCATAATGATGCATGTTTATACATGTCTACATAGATAAATGTTGCATAAACACGTTTTATAAACGCAGGCTTGCTTATTGTGAGAATGCCAGTTTCCATGGGCACGTGTTGCATGACTGCGTGTATACAGCACGCACTTTCATATTTTGTCCAAATGCATATTTGCATGAACACATGCTTCCATAGAAGCACATTGCTTAAACACATGCTGGCATGTTTTCATTTGTACTGCATACATATGTTTTATTACATTAAGCTGTATACATATGTACTTGTTTTCTCTGGTTGCATATAGGCCTATTTGCCTGGGTGCTTGTTTGCCTGAGGGTACATGCGTATGAGCGTATTGATCCTGTACTGCATACATGAATGCATGAATGGCAAGAGCACTTCTATACCTGCATGTTACCATGCCTAGGTACTTGCATACCTGAGGGCTTGCATAGAGGTAAACCAGCATTGTTTTAGACCTGCATCCTTGGAGGACTGTTTATTAGGTTACCTGTTATACCGGTTAAACGGTTCCAAAAAACAGAGGCAGCCGGGGGGAAGCAGGGGCACCGCTCTCAGGTTCAGTGATCTGGCAGGTATCCACATCCCCTGATGGACAGTGATTTCGGGTGCATCTGAACCACTGTGATGTTTGGCACTGCAGTGCGTTCTGGCGCATTCATTTTTCATCAGACTGCGGCAACATCACCTTGTTCATGCCTGATCTCCGTTGATTGAAGCCTAAGCGGGATCAAGCCTTGGTTAGTATACAGATGGGAGACTGCCCAGGGATACCAGATGCTGTAAGCTATTCCCCACTGGGGTGAGGGTAAGCATCTGAGGCTGCTGGGTTTTTTTGAGAGTATCTCAGGCTAGTAAAACTTAGGGCAGTCTCTGAGGTGGTTTGTTCCATCTTTTGCCGGCAGAAACCTGGAGGTTAAGGGCACCTCTTGGCTTGGGGGTCTGTCACAGAGTCGTCAGTCTTTGCCTTACATTTGCTCTTGGAGTAGAAGTTATGGGCTCATTATTGTCAGACAATTAATTGGTGGCAATTCCAAAGTCAAATAGTAACATGAGGTCTATCTTAAGATCTCAATCCGCTGAACATCCTTCTGTTTTCAGGTTAGACGGTTCATTGATGACCTCTCTCTAAGGGTTTTTGTAATTGCAGTGGAAAGCTGTTTTTTTGTGAATCTTCCCTTTGGGTAGGCCACAGCTCAAGAGGGTTCTCAAAGCATCTAGCCCCAGTGCTGGGCTTGCTGAAAACACCTCAATACTCTTTACCCCAATCTTTGCTCAAGAAGCAGTCAATTCCAGGGGTTTATATTTCTACAGAAGGAAGCTGTGTTTGGGTCAAAGCACGTTCTCTACATACAGCCCTACTCCAGGTCTTGGTAGAGGTTCAATCCCTGTCTGGAACTTGAGGGTCCAGGCATTGCTTTGCCGAAAGGCTGTTTCCAGGGTGTTGCAGAGCAAAGATTGGTTCTTGATATTCTTCCTTTTCAGGAATCTGGAATATAAACACTGATGCCAGTCTCTCTAAGTTGACTTAAGGCTGGCTACAGTTCAGTGGGCTAAATCTCCACAGGAGAAAATACTGTCCGATAGCTGGTAATTCTTTGGCCAGTATGCCTTGCTCTGGATTATAGGACTAGCCTGTTGTAGGTTCAATTTGGAAATGCCTCTGCAGGCATATATACACATGTAACAACCACCAGGAGGTCATGCGACTCAGGGAGGTGTACCACATTCTGTCTGGGACAGTATACAAGTGCTGTCTTCATCGCCAATACATATCCTCCTATATGGACACTCCCAGTCCAGCGGGACCTGATGGTCTTGAGTCCTGTATCTCAGCTTTGTTGAGCCCCTGGAAGCCAGCTTCAGGGAACTTCAATTACAGTACCTGAAAATATTTTTTTGGCCTGGTGCAAAGCCAGGAAGTGGCATCCACTGAAATATGTGGGTGGGAGGTTTTCTCTTTCTTCAGTCGGTAGAACAAAGGAGTTTGGACTTGAATATAGTTAAGGGTCAGGGTTCGTCCCTATCCATTTTTTTCCAGGGGTCGTTGTTTCTCACTCCTTTTTTTTCATACCTCCTACAGCAGGAGTGTCGCTATTGGCGGCTCTTTCATGCAAGGAGCCATTCTTGGTCACGCCATCACAAGGTGATGTTGCGTCCTCATCCATTTTTTTTGTTTAAGTGGTTTCTAGTTTTTCACTTTAATCAGGACAGTGTCTTGTCTTTTATTTTTCTCCTAATCCACAGTCGGCAGAAGAAAGATCGCTACATACTCTAAAGGTAGTTCAGATGCTCAGAATCTACTTGAGTTGTCACAAGTCGGGAATCCTGGTTTTTGCTACCAGAAGAGCCCAAGAAGGGCAGGCAGCATCCAGGTCGAATATTTAGCAGTGGATCTGCCAGTTTATCAATGATGCCTATGGTTTAAATGGCAAAAAAAAATTTTTTTCTGGGGAGAGATTCTCTTCCAGGTGTGAGTATCATTGGCAAGCCATCATCTGATGTCGGTGGCCCAGGTGCACAAGACTATTTGGTCTTTGGTTTATACATCTACAGGGGTTTTTCCAGGTCAATGTCAATTAGGTAGAGAATACTGCCTTTGGCCTCAGCGTATTACAAATAATGGAGTAGGTTCTCCTTTGGTGGCAGTTTCTATAATGGTGTCTCCCTCACCTCAGGGGCCTTGCTTTAGGACATCCCAGATAGTGATAATTGTGGTGCTCTGTGTCCCGTGATGTATGATAAAGAAAATTGATTTTTCCTGCAGCTTACCTGTAAAATCCTTTTCTGGGAGTACATCACGGGACAGAGGTCCCTCCCCTCTTTTCTGGGATCTTCATTGCTTGCTACAAAAACTGAAGAACTTCCTGTATGGGAGGGGTTATATGGGGGGAACTTTCTGTCTACTGGTTGCCAGTGTCCATTCACCTATAGGTGGTGTATAACCCAGATAGTCATTATTATGGTGCTCTTTGTCCTGTGATGTACTCCAAGAAAAGGATTTAACAGGTAAGCTGTAGGAAAAATCCATTTTTAAAAAAAATATCAAACCTCTCTATACTTGCCTGCTCTGCAGAGGTGCGCTTCACTGGCCTCATGATTCGATTACGATTATTATGTCTTCGATTCTGCGATGCGTCACGATTCCTGCCCATGGATTTCATTAAAAAAAAATCAGTCAGAACTTTTTTTTTTTTTTAATTGATATTTTACTCTCTGCATGTAGCAAAGTCATGATACAGGAGACGGTCAGAGACTGCAGGCAGGGTACGGGAGACGGTCAGAGACTGCAGGCAGGGTACGGGAGACGGTCAGAGACTGCAGGCAGGGTACGGGAGACGGTCAGAGACTGCAGGCAGGGTACGGGAGACGGTCAGAGACTGCAGGCAGGGTACGGGAGACGGTCAGAGACTGCAGGCAGGGTACGGGAGACGGTCAGAGACTGCAGGCAGGGTACGGGAGACGGTCAGAGACTGCAGGCAGGGTACGGGAGACGGTCAGAGACTGCAGGCAGGGTACGGGAGACGGTCAGAGACTGCAGGCAATGCATTAAGGTAAAAAATGTTTAGCCTTTAGAACCACTTTAAATGAACAAGCTGGTTAGAAGCTGAGTGGTTACTGTGCATAACTGCTCCAGATTCTGTCTCCTCCGCACACAGAAATGTGCTGCTCTTTGGCAGAGGTGCAGGTGTGCTGTCAATTCTTAACACCCATGTGGCCTGGCACAGCACGATTTAAAAATTAAAGGGTCTGGAACATTTTTCCGTGTTTCTTGCAAGTAGGAGAGCCCATTCAAATGAATGGACTGCCCTGCACGTGATGTGTGCAAGTGAATCTACATGAACTCCCCACTGCTATAATGTTTTGGAGGTTATAAATATTTTGCTAGGTGTCTGGGAAAAATAAATTACAGCTGGGTTAACACAAACGATAGTTGACAAAGACTCTGTGACCAGAGTTAAGGGGGAAAAAAGTTTCTTTGTAATGTTCCATCAGTTGACTTACAGGCACAGACAGGTTCACTGTTTGTTTGTTTTTTTTCTTCTGAGGTTTGATTTATATTTGTATAACTTTTTCAGGAAGCTGCACAAACTTTTGAAAAGCATTAAATTGTCACTTGCTACAAATGTTATAATGTTGTGTATGGGATTTCATACAAATGGAAAGGGGGTTTAGAGTAGATACGACTTCTAAAAGCTAGGAGTGATGCCATGCACCTCATTTAGGACTCTTGCACACGGCTATTAAACCCATGACCATACAGAGTAAAAAATGCTGCTTGTGGCACTCGGGAATTCTATTTTTGCATAATGAGTTTTATAACGCGAAATAGCTGATGCAGCTGTACCTGGGTGATCAATGGCACTCATGTTTACACATGGACATGTATGGGCGTGTTTTTTAAAACATAATTTATACTCTATATGGCTGTATGCATAATGTACAGCAAAAGCTGTTATAATAATGTGTTTGTCAAGATTGTGTGTAATTTTTATTTGTCATCAGCACTAGTTGGGATGAACATGTCTTTGAACTGGTTTTACCGAAAGCCTGCATGGTGGGACACGTGGACTTTAAGTTTTTATTGAACTCTAATATCACAAACATTCCACAAATTCAAGTAACGTTACTTAAAAACAAAGCTCCAGGATTGGCCAAAGTCAATGGTAAGATTGCATTTCTGATAATATAATTTTTTAATTTTTGGGTGCTCTGTGAAAGATGCAAAATATTTCACTATGAAAACAGTTAATGCCTCGCCTCTCCTCCTTTTTTTGTATGGCTTTTTTTTTTTTTCTTCTTTTTTATTTGCTATACGTTAAATTACTTCTGTGAAGTTCTTAATGATGGAGGATCTTTTTTTTTTTTTTTTTTTTCTCCATTTCAAATGCTGATGAAACAGTTATAGCATACTGCTACTCAAACTTACCTATGTTTTTTCCTTTTTTCTTTTTTTTTTTTTTTCCCTCTATTGGGATGTTCCCCAGCACTCCAAGTCCATCATTGTATCTATAAGCATTGTAAAGAAAATCAAAGTGGTTCTAAAGGCTAGATATTTTTTACCTTAGTGCATTCCTTGCATTAGGGTTAAAAATGTCCTAGTAGTTGTAGTTGTATTGCCCTCTCACCTATCTTTTTTTCTTGCCTGGGTCCTATCTCAATCCAACGCTGTGTTGGTCTTGGTCGATCTCGCTCTCTCTCCTCTCACAAGCTCAGACAGCAGCGGGAACTATTGGCTAATGAGCAACTATGAGTTAATAAATACACATGTGAACACACATAGAAAAAATATTTAGGGTAACATGCACTTCAGTAATAAAATGGCTACTGCCATTAAGATTAAGCTATTTCTACAGAGCAGAAACTGGTAGGCATCTGCAACAAAGTTTATTAAAATCCATGAAATGTGCATTGATCACCTGGAGGTGATTTTTTTTTTTTGGGGGGGGGGGGTGTTTTCTCAGCAGAAATGGAGTTGCTCTTTAAGGTGCACCCCCATGACTGAATGCTTGCCATGTCCTTGGTTAGCTTGCCCTTCAGGCATTTATCTATAGAGTGCTGTGTTGGGCTCACAGGCTAATACCTTGCCTCTTGCACTCTCTTCAGTTGCTCCTTCTCTGCTTCCCTTTGCTACTACAAAGATTGAATCTAACCCAGCCCCATTGAGTTCATCTCTTCGGTGGACCCCTTGCTTAATTTCCTGTGTCAGTTCCAATATAGGGTTGGCCAAAGGCAAATACCGCTTACTAAAGGGAATGTTTCTTCTATATCTGACTTTTTCCATCAGTCTGGTCTTTGAGTCTAACTTCATCTCCTGCCTCTTCTTGTGGTGCTTCCATACCCCCTGTCCCTTTGGTCATGGTGACTTTGTGCTATTGCGATTCCTGAGTTCTTTGAGAGGACTCATTACCTCACCACCGCCAGTGGTGCTGTGTGCTAAAAAAAAGTGTTGCGCGAAACAATGACGAATTGAATAACAATACATATATGGGTTCATCAGTTAAAGTGCATAAAAATGTGACAACTCTATACCTTTTTGGAGAAAAAAAAAATAGCATTCTTAATATATGATCAGCATATACAGTGCCTTGAAAAAGTATTCACACCCCTTGAAATTTTCCTCATTTTGTCATGTTTTAACCAAAAACGTAAATTTATTTTATTGGGATTTTATGTGATAGACCAACACAAAGTGGCACATGATTGTGAAGTGAAAGTAAAATGATAAATAGTTTTAAGTTTTTTACAAATATGTGAAAAGTGTAGCGTGCATTTGTATTCAGCCCCTTTACCCTGATATCCCTAACTAAAGTCTAGTGTAACCAATAGCCTTTAGAAGTCACTTAATTAGTAAATAGAGTCCACCTGTGTGTAGTTTACTTTCATTATAAATCCAGCTGTTCTGTGAAGCCCTCAGAGGTTTGTTAGAGAACCTTAGTGAACACACAGCATCATGAAATCCAAAGAACACACCAGACAGGTCAGGGATAAAGTTGTGGAGAAGTTTAAAGCAGGTTAGGTTATAAAAAATATCCCAAGCTTTGAACATCTCACAGAGCACTGTTCAATCCATCATACGAAAATGGAAAGAGTATGGCACAACTGCAAACCTACCAAGACATGGCAGGCCAGCAAAGAGTATTAAATGGAGAAGCCGCCAAGAGGCCCATGGTAACTCTGGAGGAGCTGCAGAAGAGTGACAAGAAAGCCATTGCTGAAAGAAAGCCATAAGTCCCGTTTGCAGATTGCGATAAGCCTTGTGGGGGACACAGCAAACGTGGAAGAAGGTGCTCTAGTAAGATGACACCAAAATTAAACTTTTTGGCCTAAAAGTGGAATATGGTGGCAGCATCATGTTGTAGGGAAGCTGGTTAGAGTTGATGGGATGATGGATGGACCCAATTATAGGGCAATCTTAGAAGATTAGTCTGCAAAAGACTTGAGACTGGGGCAGAGGTTCACCTGCCAGCAGAACAAAGACCCTAAACATACAGCCAGAGCTACAATGGAATGGTTTATATCAAAGTATATTCATGTGTTAGAATGCCCCAGTCAAAGTCCAGAGCTAAATCCAATTGAGAATCTGTGGAAAGACTTAAAATTACTATTCACAGGTGCTCTCTATTCAAACTGACAGAGCTTGAGCTATTTTGCAAAGAAGAATGGGAAGTGTCACTCTCTAGATGTGCAAAGCTAGTAGAGACTTACCCAAAATGACTTACAGCTGTAATTGTAGCGAAAGGTGGTTCTACAAAGTATTGACTCCAGGAGGCTGAATACAAATGCACGCCACACTTAATACTTATTTGTAAAAAAAATGTTGAAAACCATTTATCATTTTCCTTCCACTAAACGATTGTGTCACTTTGTGTTGGTCGATAACAAAAAATCCTAATAAAATACATATATGTTTATGGTTGTGACATGACAAAATGTGGAAAATTTTAAGGAGTATGATAACTTTTTCAAGGCACTATAAATCGTCACCACATATATAAACGTCAAAAGCATAAAGTGAGTGACATGTCATATAAATTACTATTAAAAAAAAAAAAAAAAGGAAAAAAATGTCCAGTAATGTAGTCTCTTAAACACTTCCTTACAAGGCACTTTCCCCCCTTCCTGCCCAGGACAATTTTTAGCTTTCAGTGCTGTTGCACTTTGAATGACAATTACGCGGTCATGCAATTCTGTACCCAAACAAATTTTTTATCATTTTCTTCCTACACATGGAGCTTTCTTTTGGTAGTCTTTAATCACCTCTGTAGCTTTTAATTTTTGCACTATAAATGAAACAAGACCGACAAAAAATAAAAAACGAGGCGGCACTGATAGGCAGCTACTGACAGGAATTACTGAGTGGGCACTGTTGTGTGCACTGGCACATATTATGGGGACAGACTGGCAGGTGTTGGGGACTGATTGGCAGCTGATGGGGGGCCGTGCTGATAATCGATGTGCTGATTATCAGCACAGACACCCCCACTGACAGGGAGAGCCACAGATCGGCTCTCCCTGTCGACGTGAACCGAGGAAAGTCGTTTACCAGCACTTTCTGGTTCATGCGATGATCAGTTGTGATTGGTCACAGCTCATCACGTGGTAAGAAGTCTGTCAGAGGCTCCATACCAAGATCAGAGTTGCAGTGTCAGACTGACACACAGCACAGCACCCCCCGATCACTGCAATGCGCACCGGCTGTGTTATTCTGAGCACATCATATGACGCCCGGTAAGGATATTACAACCACTTTGCTGCCGTCATTCTGCTATAAGGCGGACGGCAAGTGGTTAAACGTGTAAAACAACTAAGATGCAGTCTTCAAACATCCTTTATAGTGAATAAAGTGCAGAGCATCCCACCACAATTAACATTCTGCTCTTGCCTTACTTTTTGGACCTATTTGGTGAAAAATAGGTCAGATGCACATTCCCCTTTAAAGTGTTCACTCCAAGGCCCCATTGTTCTCCCACGGTCCTCAATGTTTCTTGGATAATAACTCTCCAACGCCACACCAACCTCCAGGACGACTCCGCTCAAAAAAAAAAAAAAAAAAAAGACTAGGATAGTGTAATACCATAAAAACACTAACCTAATTAAAAGCAACATAATATATTACACACACAAGTATAGTACACTCAACGTGCACCACTTTTAATCGGAACAAATGCTTACAGTGACTTTTACTTTATGATCATTCATATATATACATCTGTGTTCTAACTTCTGATCGCATTTCTTTTTCTCTTAGAAACCCCTGTAGATAGGCCTATTTCCTTTCCATTGTCTCCTGCCTTCAGTGTGGAAGTTCAGAGAAATGGAAAACCTACCCTGGTTGATTTAAGTGAGGACACGCAAAGCATGGAAGTAGATGACTCTATAAGTAAGTACTTTAGTTTATTTTATCTATTATCAAGACTACTTGTTTTCAGTTATTTTTCACCTGAACCAATTGTTGCATATATTTTAATATTTTGCTGCCCAGGTCCATTTTGAAATCTTTCACTTACACTGTATGTAAATAAGCATTTTTTTATTTTGCTAGAAAATTATTTGGCGCACACTATTATATACAGTGCCTTGGAAAATTAATCGTAACCCTTGAAATTTTAAACATTTTGTCATGTTACAACCAAAAACGTAAAATACATTTTTAATGGGTTTTGTTTAAGACCAACACAAAGTGGCACATAATTGTGAAGTGGAAGGAAAATGATAAATTATTTTCAAAATGTTTTACAAATATCTGAAGTGTGGCTTGAATTTGTATTCAGCCCCCCTGAGTCAATACTTTGTAGAACCACCTTTCAGTGCAGTTACAGCTGCAAGTTTTTTTGGGGATGTCTCTACCAGCTTTGCACATCTAGAGAGTTATACTTTAGCCCATTCTTTGCAAAATAGCTCAATCTCTGCCAGATTGGATGGAGAGCGTCTGTAAACAGCAATTCTAAAGTCTTGCACAGATTCTCAATTGACTTTAGGTCTAGACTTTGACAGGGCCATTGTAACAGATGAATATACTTTGATCTAAACTATTCCATTTTATCTCTGGCTGTATGTTTAGGGTTGTTGTCCTGCTAGAAGGTGAACCTCCACCCCAGTCTTGTCTTTTGCAGACTCTAACATGTTTTATTCTAAGATTTCCCTGTATTTGGCTCCATCTATCTTCCCCTCAACTCTGAACAGCTTCCCTGTCCCTGCTGAAGAAGAGCATCCCCGCGACATGATGCTGCCACTACCATGTTTCACGGTGGGGATGGTGTGTTCAGGCTGATGTGCAGTGTTAGTTTTCCGCCATACATAGCATTTTGCTTTTAGGCCAAAAAGTTCAGTTATAGTCTTATCTGACCAGAGCACCGTCTTCCACATGTTTTCTGTGTCCCCCACATGGCTTCTTTCCAAACTGCAAACATAACTTCTTATAGCTTTTTGTCAACAATGGCTTTCTTCTTGCCACTCTTCCATAAATGCCAGATTTGTGGAGTTCACGACTAATAGTTGTCCTGTGGACAGATTCTCCCACCTGAGCTGTGGATCTCTGCAGCTTCTCCAGTGTTATCATGGGCCTCTTGGCTGCTTCTCTGATTAGTGTTCTCCTTTCCTGGCCTGTCAGTTTAAGTGGACGGCCATGTCTTGGTAGGTTTGCAGTTGTGCCATACTCTTTCCATTTTTGGATGATGGATTGAACAGTGCTCTGAGATGTTCAAAGCTTGGGATATATTTTTTATAACGTAATCCTGCTTTAAACTTCTCCAACTTTATCCCTGACCTGTCTGGTGTGTTCCTTGGCCTTCATGATGCTGTTTGTTCTCTAAGGTTCTCTAACAACCCTCTGAGGGCTTCAAAGAACAGCAGTATTTATACTGAGATTAAATTACACACATGTGGACTATTTACTAATCAGGTGACTTCTGAAGGCAATTTGTTCTGCAAGATTTTATTTAGGAGTATCAGAGTAAAGGGGGCTTAATACAAATGCACGCCACACTTTTCATATTTTTAGTTGTAAAAAAAATTGGAAAGCCATTTATCATTTTCCTTCCACTTCACAATTATGTGCTACTTTGTGTTGGTCTCACATAAAATACATTTACGTTTTCGGTTATAACATAACAAAATGTGGAAAATTTCAAGGGGTGTGAATATTTTCAAGGCACTGTATTTTCTGAAAGCAGAGGTTTATTCCCATCCCTGTAAAAAGTGACTGGGTGGCTTTAAAGCTGCTTGAATCACTTTTACCTGAAACCTGGTCATCAGCTGAATGTTTTGATACCGGATCATGGGTGCAGCTGTAGCCATGATCCTGGTATATAACTGCTTGCACCTGACAACATAAGTACATCCCAAGGGCTGGAAGTGGTTAAAGTAGAATGCTCGCATTGTCATTTTTTGACGTATTTATTTGAAACTTAATGCTGAATATCTTTTAAGCCTATGCTCCCTGTTGCCTATTTGAAAAAGGGGTATAGTTAAGGCATAAAATATTTCTGTGCAAGTTCTCACGGTGTATGGTACAATTACAAGTGGCAGGACTTGCTTGTTCTTGTTGCTTGTTTGTGCCAACCGCATTACCCAGAAGGGGGTTGAAGGCTGCTCCTATGCAAGTCCAGAGAGATGCAGAGGGCAAAATTAAGCTGGAACTAAATTGAACATACAGGCATAAATCGCTATCGGCCACATATAGTTACAGGAATAGTGAGCCTGTCATCTCCTTTCTCTAAAGGCTTAATTACGTTTTTATGCATTTTTTTTTTTTTTTTATCTCAGTAATAGTTCTTAATGTGTGTTTTTTGTTTGGTAGGCCCAAGGTTGTGTCCATTTTTAGAAGAGCACAAAGAAGATATCTTGTGTGGCCCTGTTTGGCTAGCAAGTGGCCTTGATCTGTCAGGTCATGCTGGCATGCTAACATTAACAAGTCCTAAACTTGTAAAAGGTAAGTCAGATATTCTCCTGTTTTACCAAACAAGATTTGAAACTTTTTTTTTTTTTAACAAGAAGGTTGGTCTTTATTGAAAAAATGGATCGCAATACATTACAAGGCATGAAATATTGCAGTGGATACAACAATGAAAAAACAATACATTGGCAGTGCATGGTATATAGCATAGAGAATGGAAGACCTCAGGCCCAACTACCACTAGATCTTAGGCAGTATCTATTTATCCCGCATCCAATAACGCAAGAGGGTGGGGGGGGGGGGGCCCAAAAGCAGAAAGCCTAGACATCCTTAATGTATAGGGAACAAATAGGCAGGTATACCAACAGGATAGTACAATTTACAAAGGATCAGACCATGGCTTCCAGACCTTCTCAAATTTCTGGTGACAACCTCTATTCATATATGTTAACTTATACATTGGTAAAACGGCATTAACTGAGTTCATCCATGACCCCACAGTAGGTGGGAGGGGGGAGGTCCACTTTAGTAGTATCTCTTTTTTTGCATAAAAGAGTAATAAGGAAAGCAGGAGCTTAGTATATCTAGGTCTTTGGTCATCATCCTGTATGCCCAGTAGGGCCAACTCTGCCGTCCTGGGCAGCTGCAGCTGGAGACGTATAGCAGACCAATATCAGGAGAGTCTAGGACATGTCCAAAACATATGCATATAGGTGCTGTCCATGGAATGGCATCTCGGGCAATTTGGGGATCTCTGTGGGTAGATTCTGTGCAGTCTCTGAGGCGTGAAATAAATCCTATGTAGGAATTTGGTTTGAGTCAATTTGTCTCTGGATGATATCACTAGTTGGTAATTATTCTCAAAACATTCCTCCCAAGTCTCCCTATCTAGGGATGGGATATCAGCCTTCCATTTATCCCACAATACATCCAGTTTTTTAGAGTCTGTTCGCAGCAGCGTCAAGTATAATACAGAGAGGGGTTTATCAAGGGTTTCCTGTGCTAATAGTCCTTCCACCGCATCCGCCTCAAGGATAGGCGGTGTCGGGAACTGAGCACGGAAAGCATGTCTCAATTGATAGTAGCGAAACAGCATCCTCATAGGAAAGTCATGCTTCCTCATCAGGTCTTGAAAAGAAAGCAGGACCCCCGAGGAGACAATATCCCTCAGCACCCTAACCCCATAGCGGGCCCATAATTGTGGGTCAGGAATTGTCCTGAAATGCGGGCGGCCTGGATTTCCCCATAGTGGACAGTAGGGAGACCATTTATCTGGAGCTAAAAAGCGTTTCCTAGCCACCCCCCATACTCGTAAAGTGACCTTAGTGGGACCTAAAAGGGCAGGACTAGAGGAGGCTCCCCGATACACTAAATTACCAAGCTCCTTGAGGGAGCCCACCACAGCCGCCTCCAGGCAAACCGCAGCATTGGCCTTAGATTGTTCAAACCACCATCTGACCGTTACCAACATGGCCGCCCAGTAGTACACTAGTAAATTAGGTAGGGCCAAGCCTCCACAACTAACAGGGAGTTGAAGGGTCGATCTAGCTATCCGAGGGGAGGATCCTCTCCATAGGAAGGACCCAATGCAGCCGTCTATCTCCCTAAAGAAGGACTGAGGTATCCAGATAGGGCAGTTTCAAAAGAAATAATTGAGCTTAGGTAGATAAATCATCTTTAAAACATTTATGCGCCCTAGCAAGTTAAGGGGAAGATTGGCCCACTTGGCACAGTGGTCTCTTAGGCGTGCGAGTATAGGTTGAAGATTAAGCCTTTGATAGGAACGAAGGTTGCGCGTTATTTTGATGCCTAAGTATGTAAATTCCTCCACCCACTTAAATACAGGTTGTGCCCCTGAGTCCCTGGCCTGCGCGTCCAGGGAGAAGAGTACAGACTTCGACCAATTGATACAGATCCCTGAAAAGCGTCCAAACTCATCGAAAATTTCAAGGGCCGCCTGCAGTGAAGAATTTGCATCTTGTAAATATAGGAGGGTGTCGTCAGCATAAAGGGATATCTTCTCCTCCAGAGGGCCAATCCGGAGTCCCCTAATACGGTGAGACTCACGAACCAGTGTCGCCAGTGGCTCAAGAGCCAGGGCAAACAAACTGGGGGACAATGGGCAACCTTGCCTGGTTCCCCTCCGGAGGAGAAAGTCATCCGAAAGAGTCATTTACCCTGATTCTAGCCCTAGGAGCCCTATACAACAAACTCAGCCAGTGAAGAAATTTGGGGCCCATCCCAAATTTTCTCAACACCTCCCATAAATACTCCCATTCAACGGAGTCAAAAGCCTTCTCCGCATCGAGAGAGGCTATGACTCTTGTGCCTGCATTATCATGAGTGGCAGCTAGATTTAGAAATAGACGGCGTATGTTGATATCGGTACCCTTCCCCGGCATAAACCCAGTTTGATCTACGTGAACAAGGTCCTCTATCACTTTTCCAATCCTCCTGGCCAGAATTTTGGCCAGTAGTTTGGCATCAGCGTTAATAAGAGAAATAGGCCGGTATGAGGCACATTCTTCAGGGTCCTTGCCGGGTTTGGGCACCAACACCACAATCGCCTCAGAGAATGAGTCAGGTAGAGCGTCTAAAGTAAGAGATTGCTGCATCAATGAAGTAAATCTAGGCGCTAGGAATTCTTGATATACAGAGTAGAATTCAATAGGAATTCCATCTGGCCCTGGGGCCTTCCCCTGTTGCATGGATCCGAGGGCTTCTTGGACCTCCTCCAAGGAAATATCCTGCTCTAATTCAGTGCTTTTTTCTGGTGCTAGAGAAGGAAGGGTCACTTGGTCCAAATATTGGGTCAATTGTGAGTGATCAAAGGCTGCTCTAGAGGAATACAGAGTCCTGTAGAATTCCAGAAATCTCGCATTGATATCTGCTGGAGCTGTCAAAAGTCTGCCACTTAAATCTTTCAGTCTACCAATGCGAGTAGTGGTATGCTGTCCCCTGGCAAGCCAGGCCAACAACCTACCATTTTTATCTCCATATTCGATAACTCGTGCGCTGTCTAACATAGATTTCTTGGTAATCTCAACCCTACAAAGAGACAGCTCCCTCAGAACATCCTGCCAATGAGCATAATGAGACTGATCGGGAGAACGCACATACTCTGCCTCCTTCAACCTGGACTGTTCTTCTAATCTCCTCAGGGACTGCACAGACCGTCTTTTTTTAGCAGATATGCGAACCATATATTCACCCCTCAGCCAAGCCTTAAAAGCATCCCACTGCACCATGGGTCCAGCAGATTCAGCGTTGTTTATTCAAAATCCACGTAATGCCTCTGGAAGTTCTTCCTGGATCTCCGGTTCCGCAATCCAGAACTTATAGTCTCCATATCCGCTCACCCGCCACTGGTGCAAGTCGGATAGTTACCGACACAGGGGCATGATCTGAGATACCTCGTGAGAGGATCTCTGCAGAGACCACCCTCCGCAGAAGTTCGGGGGAGGTAAAAGCCAGGTCAATGCGAGACATAGTTTGGTGCGTAGTGGAGAGGCAGATGAACACCCTATCAGAGGGATGAAAGTGACTCCAGAGGTCTGTCATGTGGAAGGTAGATGCCCAACAGGCAAGGTCCTGTTGCTGGGGGCCAGTAGTCTGCATCCTGTCTAATTCCCTATTTAGAGTCATATTGAAGTCTCCTACAAATAAGACATTGTCAACACTGTATACCGTGGCTTGTTGCATCAGGGTATGAAGTAGACCTATGGCTGCCGGGGGGGGGGGGGGGGAGATAAACTCCCACAATAACAATAGGGATCTCTTCAATCAGAGAGTGGAGGATAATATATCTACCTCCGGGGTCAAGGTGAACGTTTAGCAATTGGAATTGTAGGGTTCTGTGAACTAGCACACTAACTCCCCTGGCATAGTTTGAATATGGCGCATGATAGTGAGTGCCAACCCATGCCTTCTTTAAGCTAAGTGTGCGAGAACCAACAAGATGCGTCTCCTGCAAGATCACCACCTGTGGGTGGAGTTTACGTAAGTAGTTAAGCACTAGGGATCTTTTCACAGCAGAGTTTAGTCCCCACACATTCCATGATACCACTAAGCAACCCGCCATAACACATGTATAAGTAAAATAAAAAGAACAATAATAATACTGGAAAAAACCCTCTCCAGTAAGGAAGCCCGGCTCCAGCGCCCCGGAGGGGAGAAAGGACCCCACCTGAGTTCACCTGAGACGCGCCCCCCAACATCATACAGAGCACCCCTGCATAAAAATTGTGTTTGTGCTGGATATTTTACATACCACAGTAGACCAACCGAAACCTGAAAATAAAGAAGAGTTAAAGCCACCAAACAACTCTTGTTCTCCCAAAACAACCCCCCCCCCCCCCCCCCCCCCCCGGAACATTGAGGAGCACATGAGTCCCATAACCCCATAAACAGGTAACTGGTAACTTAGTTTGAGGTCGTGCAACCAGAGCAGAACATCACAACACCCTTCGAACCAGTGGAATAGGTATGTGAGTGCGAGTTCTTGTCCCAGAGCTAGTGGAGTGATACTTAAAGGAGAACAATAGTAGAGTCGTTCCGTTCTTCGCCTGACCAAGCAGGGGCACCTTCGTCATTGTCTGTTGCAATAGCATAAAAGAAGGGGAGTGTAAAAAAATGAAAAATAATAAAAGTAAAATGGAAAAAATATAATCAATAAGCAGCCCAGCAGGCACAAACGAGTGGCTGCGACAGTGGACAGGCATCCCGCAGCACAGCAGTAAGGCAGATGGTGTCGATGCAGATACTGCTAGGCCATAAATTGAAATGCAAGCATGCAGTCTTATCAGGCAACACTTCCCTCTGTTAGAAATCCTTCACAGAACAGTCATGCATATAATCCAGGTAAGAAGATATGAGGAGGGTTAGTTTGTCAAACCCCAAGGATAGCTATAGACAATAGAACAGATCAGGCTTCCGAAGTAAGAAAATTCAACTTATATCATGCAGACTTACGGTGGAAGGGTCACAAGCCACACCGATGCATCTTTAGGAGAGGTGAAAAAACGGACCGTCTCCCTGTCAACCACCCGTAGCTTAGCAGGGAATAATATGCTGTATTTCATCCCCCTCCTTCTCAGCGCCGCCTTGATTGTATCAAAAGAACGGCGCTGCCGCTGAGATTCTATGGTGTAGTCCGGAAACAGCAAGAGTCTGACATTTTTGTAAGGGAGCTCACCTGCGGCTCTGGAGGCCCTGAGTAGCTCATCCCTGTCCTGAAAGTTTAGCAACCGGAGAATGAAAGTACGCGGGGTGAACCCTCAGACCCCGGTCGAGGTGGTACACGATGGGCCCTCTCCACCACAAAGTATGGGGAGAGCTGAGCAGCTGGTAATAAGAATCGCAACAGTTCCTCTGCAAACAGGGCCGGGGAGCGCCCCTCCGCTCCTTCTAGAAGACCCACAATCCTAAGATTGTTCCTCCTGCTGCGGTTTTCTGTGTCTTCTGCACGATACTCTAGGGCTCTCACCTTCGTCTGAAGAGTGCGGATGGAGGCATCATGATCCGTGATCATGTCTTCTGTTTCCCCTATCCGCCGCTCAGTCTCCGAGACCCGCGATCGGATCTTATCCAAGTCCTGTCGTATTATGCCCACATTCAGCTGGACCTCCTCTATCTTAGAGGCTAGGGTAGTCTGGCAGGAGGCGACGGCTGATTGGCAGGAGTTTATAGCCGCCATGAGGTCTAACAGTCCCGGCGGAGTAACAGCAGGGTCTGCCTCGTGTTCTGTCTGTGACGCCATGTTGCTATGGCGCGCAGGGGAACTTGTGGAGCGGGATGCCAGGCTCTCCTCTGGAATATTCGGGGGGAACTTCAGTTTCTTACCCCTCTTTTGATAGCCGAAGTCCGGGGATGCTCTAGCCAGCGTAATGAAGCAGTACGGATAGAATTAGCGGATCACACTCCAGGAGAGCTCAGAGTATACGTCTGCTCAGTCCGCCATCTTGGCCACGCCCTCAAGATTTGAAACTTAAACTCAGCTGTTGGTAAAACCTTTGTATTTATCCACAATGGGGGCTTTTAAACTGCTATTGTACTCTTTAACTATGTGCGTTACACTTTATGTACATTCGCAAAAAATGTTGACTGCTAAAATTATTCTGTGTATGCATAGTAAATTTTGTAGGTGTTTGGGGCCTTCCTTTTGGGGTGTACAGTATTTTGAGGTCTCGGTTGGTGTTTAGCGTGCAGCTTGAAAGTACCAACACACACAAGTATGCTCCCAGTCCTGGCACTGGCTACAAATGTTTTTTTCGTTTCTTTTGGTGAAATTTTATAACATTTTTGTAAGGGTTAACTTTTTGCGGTGCGCTTTCTAGAGCTGTATCTATTTATAAGTATTAATAACAAAAATGCTTTTGAGAAGAAATACATCTCATCTTCTACTATTACACTAAACACTATTTATAAAGTTCTACCCATGCAGTAGATTTGGGTAAGAAATCGGTGACTGTGGCTGCTCCTCCTCAGCCTGTCATGTTTGTTGGACTTATATTAAAACACATATATTGGTTTAAGGGTTGGGTCACACACCAAAAACGCACTCCAGATCCGTTTCGGATGCGTTTCTGCATGTACACTTTTGATGCTTTTCCGGATGCATTCCATGTACTTTTTTTATTCCAGTTTTTTTTCACTATTCTAGGGGCCAGTGCGTTTATATTTTTGATGCATTTCAGTGCGTTTTTGATGCGGTTTTGATGCGTTTTACTGCGTTCCAGTGCAGGAAAAATGCAGCATGTTCTACTGGTTTTTTTTTCCTGGAACTGAAAAGCCCTGGAACTGACCGCACTGTTGTAAACTTTGCCATTGGAAATCATATAACCTACTTTCCATGCTTTCTTGATGCAGAACAAAAACGCACTGGACTGCATGTGGTGTGAACTGGCCCTAAAGCAGTAGGAAACACCACTGGGAGACCTGTACCAACAGGTAAGCGTATAGTAAAGCTTAAAGCGGAGATCCGCCCACCGCTGCAAAAATTAAAAGCCAACAGCTGCACATATTGCAGCTGCTGGCTTTTAATAATAGGACACTTACCTGTCCTGGAGTCCAGAGATTTCAGCACCGCAGCTGATGTTTCTATCAGCTGTCAGGTGCTGCCATTGCGGGTAAGGGAACCTGGCAGTGTAGCTTTATGGCTTCATGCTGGGAACCCTACTGCGCATGTGCGAGGCACCACTTTTCTCTCCTACTGGCGCAGAGGGAGGAGGAGGGAGCCGAGCAGTGACGTCTACGGCCATGGCTCCCGGAAGTGGGGACAGGACACCTGTCAGACAGGTATCCCCCCCCCCGAAAGGTGCCAAATGTGGTACCATAGGGGGGGAGGAGACAAATGAGCATAAGTTGCACTTTTGATTGGAGCTCCTCTTTAACTTTAGGTACAAAGGATAACTCCTAAATGTGTACCGTTTTTGAGATTCTCAGTTTTTTTCAGCCATTGACGTCACTAGGGCATTGTACTCTGAAAGGACAGCATACTCATGCCATCCCTTCAGAGCTCTGTGCTCTGTCCATGACTCTCACCCACATGCATGAGAATGGCGGCTTGGCCATTCAAATGTCTGGAACCCGTGAAGATGGAAGCCCTGTCATCAGCGCACCGCTAGAGCCTTTGTTTTCAGGTACATTTCATAACGTGCTAGTATGATAATGCTTTTGCATTTTTTTTTTTTATTTTTTTATCCTTTTCTTTTTTTTAAATTGGTGAATGTTTACTGCTGCTTTAACTCCCATGGTTGTTTTCAGACATAGTATTTTGATTGTTTCTAAATTAGCAGGGCTGATGTGTATAATAGCCCTCCGACTTCAGGCAACAATTTCCAAAATAATAAGGGCTTGTCCCAGCAGGTTGTCTGATCTGCTTTTTGCCTGGCTGTGAAATAATGTTAATGGTTTTTGTTTTAGGAATGGCTGGTGGCAAATACCGTTCTTTTTTAATTCATGTGAAGGCTGCAAATGATAGAGGAGTAGAGGAGCTGTGCAATGGAGCCCGACCAGTTGTACGGATACCTTCATTGAAGCCACAAAGTGTAAAAGGGCATTCTCTTGCCTCATTACTGGCTAAGGTTGTTCCAGGCAAGGTATGGGAACAGAGGTGTATTGTGTTCAGCACTACACAAGGTTTTCTTTCTTTTTTTTTTTTTTTCTGTCAATACAATTCACTAAGGTTTTACTCCTTTTATTTTTTTCTTTTTTCCTCAACATTTTTGAAGGATAAGTCTGCAGCAAAGATTGATGCTGGCACATCTTCACGTAAAGTTGATAACCTCAGGGGATGTGACCTGCTCCAGGAAGTTTCTGTCACCATAAGACGCTTCAAAAAGACATGTATCCCAAAAGAAAGGTATGTTAGATTATTGCTGTGGACCAATTTTCAAACCGCTATTGAAATGGAAATTTCCTGAAGACCAACCCCTCCCTCCAAACTATTGCCTTAAAAAAATTATGTATCATTTTTTGAAAATTATTTTAATTCCATCACAAGAGGGCTTAAATGGTTCGTAAACGATGGGTAATGAGTAGCATGTTTTTTTATGTCAACCCTGATGCCTCGTTTACCTACAGCAAATTTGCATATTTACTGAGGGGTGCTACTGGTTTACAGAAACTCCAAACCTGGGATTCCTTGGAGTTCTCTATTGTGAAACCCCCTCTCCTGTAGCTATCTGGCTTTAGAGGAGCTAGGTGAACCTGGAGACCACTGTTCGAAATGATTGGGTGGCTTTATTGAGGAAAGTGACTGATATTGAGATATAAGTTTGTAAGCTATTTCCAATGCCGTATTCTTCCTAGCATGCCCTGTCCATGCTGTCATATCTATCTTTCAAATCCTGAGTATGTGGTCCAGAACTCTTGGATAAATCTTCCCTGATGCTTCTGTTTTCCAACAATTGGAATTTAGGCCTGTTGCCCCGCACTACTGTGTTGATGGGTTTGGGCATATCATACAACTGATTTCTAGATTGGGTCACCTATCTGTACATATGTGGAATGCCCTCAAATGCTTGTTTGTAAATCCTCAATGCACAAATGCTTGTCAGCACACACATTTTCTCCAAGTCCTCTAGGTCCAAGGCCAAGCAATGAGGGGGCACATCTACTCAGTTGGGGGGTGGTTGGCTGTTACCACCTGACCAGAACAAACTCTGATACATGGTGAGGTTGATTTACTAAAGCTGGAGAGTGCAAAATCTCACTTTTTTTTTTTTTTCTCAAAGCTTAATTGAACAAGCTGAATTTAGAAAGCAGATTGGCAACCATGGACTGCTGCACCAGATTTTACACAATACAATTTTAGTAAATCAACCCCAGTGTCATTCGGTCTACAACCTAGAATTCCAAGCCTCTGCCCTGCTTCATTTTATCAAGCCTTCCAGCATCTCTGCAAAGACTAGCAAACCTTCAATCTGCTTTTACACTATTCCTCTCTCAAGGAATCGTAGCCAATTGTATCAGGTTAGGTCCTATGATTTCAGCATTTCTACTTGAACCTGTTCACTCTCCCCAAAGCAAAAGGGGACATTTGCCTCATTCTGTAGCTAAAGGCAGTCAGTGTCTTCATTCAAGTGCAAATTCTGCATAGAATCAATCAGGTCTATCATTGCTTCCTCAGAATATGCACCCGTACAATACTCAGTGGCATGTTCAGAAATGCTAGGAGCCTAGCTATAACAAAATGGGAGAACTGGAGCTGCTGTTACACTAGGAGGATGTGGAGTTTGTGGAAATAACACAAACTTGGTTGGACAGCTCACATGACTACCTGGCAAATATCCAGGGGTATACCTTGTATCAGAGGGACAAGGAGGGTAGAAGAGGGGGTGGGGTGTGCATAAATATCAAGAATGATTTACGGGGGGGAGAGAGGAATGACATCAGTGATGGGCCAAAGGGGGAAGTGGAATCCGTGTGGGTGGAACTCCAAAGGGAAGACGCAAGTTGGGGGTATGTTACAGGCCCCCTAACTTAAAGGAATAGGAGGCGTTGGATCTCCTTTCACAGTTTAAACTAGCGGCAAGGCAGGGAAATGTCATAATGGGGGGACATCAACTATCTCAATATTGACTGGGTAGAGGGGACAGCTCACTCATTAAAGGCCTGCTATTTCTTAAATGTCTTACTGAACAACTTCATGTCCCATTTGGTCGTTTCCCCAACTAGAAATTATACATTGCTAGATCTGTTAATTACAAATGAATCAGAACTGGTCGCAGAGATGAGAATGGTGAGAGGGATGTCTAAGTTCAAATGGTGTTTGCTGAGGCACAGAAATAACCAGATTTTTATCCTATGGAGTCACTGGGAAATGAACAGTGGGAAGCTATATAGGAAACTCACAGTGGAAAGGTCTTAATCACGGAGTTAGAGGCCTAAGGAAAGGGGGGGCCTTCCCTGGTGCCTGAGTTTGGATTTCTGAGTCACTAGACCAGGGACAAACTTGTCGTCAGTGCCAAATGTATTGATCTGTTGAATAATTTGGCTCATGTTCACAGAATGTTACATTGTTGAAGTCTAAATTAAAACTTGAATAGCCTTGAATGGGGATACTCTGCTGGCCTAAGACTCTTAAAGTTGGATGAATCTTTGACTGGACAGCTCAAATCTGAGCTCTGCGTGTTTGAAGCTTTTCCTGTGGAAGAAACGCAAGATATTCCAAAATATTCCGGCAATATGTGAAGGTTCAGGATCCAACCCAATGGCTACTGTAATGCTTGGACAGTCGGTTGCATTTTCTGACAATGAAGATCTATTTCAGGGGAATTGGCGCTGTTCGAGAGTGGTGAAATTTTACATTGTCTGACAATGTCCACACCGACTGTTAATAGGCCTTTAATAGGGGGATGTCTAGTTCCATAATGGGGATGCCACGAGATCGCAGTAGGGCTAAAACAGACCCCAGCACCATGGTGAACACCCATGGTGAAGAGGCGAGAGGAAAAAGCAGTGCCGGAGCTGGTAGGTATACAGTGCACTTAAAAGATAGTCACATGTATGTACTCATCCTTGATGTCCAAGGAAGCTAGAAATCCTCCTCGGTGAAGAAGGTAAAGACAGACCTGGTGGATTCCCTGGGGGAATTTTTGGACTAGAGTGAAGACAAGTGTTGTCTTCCAAGATGGGACGGATGGCCACTTGGGTTAGGAGCAGTTAACAGTTTGCAAAGGAACTGGGGCAAGATCACTTGAGTATAGAGGACCCAAGCGAGCTCTGTTGAGATCTGCTGATTTGTGCGATGACTAAGGAAGAATGCAGGTGAGAAATCTAAGGGGCAGGGAGTGAAGCTTCAGCTTGCAGCATTCAATAGCAGTTTTCTGAATTCAATTATCAGCTATGCAAGCTATAAAGGTTTCAGCGAAAAAAGGTTAACGTCCCTCCACCATAAAAAGTGGGGGCTCATCTTCATGCAGAGAGCCCTGTTCTGAGTGCCAAGGCTTTCCACTAGACAGGAAACAAGCCTAGGATGGTCTTGATAGGAATGTCAAGGGAGTGAGAAGAAAAAGGAACAATCAGAGAATTTGAAGATGCTGCCGTCTGCTCCTTAGATTTTTTTTTTTACCCAGAGAGCATTTGTCATAAGTAGCATGGTAAATTATGTCTAGAATAGATCTGAAGAGACCTTGTCCCTTGAAGACCATGTTGATTAAATACTTATTGTACATTATACACATTCAGCAATTTAAGCAAGGTTCCCACGCATGTTTACTGACATGACAGGCATGCGAGAGCAGAAGCAGGGAGTTTTAGCAAACTGTGAAAGCTAAAATTAAGAGCTACAGCCATTTTGTCCATTTTTGCTATAATCAAGGAATTAATTGCAGTAGTGGAGAGTGGAAGACGAGCTGGTTATAGATTTTCAAGGTACAATCACGAACAGGGTGTGGTGTTTCCAAGTCTGTAATGAAGCCAACTGAATGAAGGAAGACTTTGTGACATGATTTGGTGTTGAACAACTGAAGCCAGTAATAGATCTGAGCAGAAGTTGTCATTTCCACTAATTTAGGAGTAGAGCAGACCACCACATTGGGGAAAAAATGTTCCTCCTTTTTTAGGAATAATAGCTGTAGACTGGATTTGGTCAGAAAGATTCATCCTTCAGAGAGGCCATAGAATGTACTAATAACTGACGTGCAGAAGGGGACTCTCTGAACTAGAGTTCAGCATGTCTCCTCCTGATTTACCTTGGGGAGAAGAGGGAGAAATGACGTTGAAATGTGTTAGAGGTAGTCTTCAGCAGAGAATATTAACCACTCTATTAAAAAGAATACAAATGTTGCACTGTTTTACTAAATTAGATGGGTCTTGGTTTTATGTATCCCAATACAAAGAATCATAATGATGTCAAAAATACATTTCATCTTCAGCACTGGTATTATGTGTTTGCAAGTGCAGTTGTGGGAGTTTTGATTTTTGTTTGATGTTGAGCACTAAGCGCATTATAGCTACCATTTAGTTGTTACTCTAGTAAAAACCTCCTTTGCACAAGACCCAAATGGGGCAGAATCTTGCCGGTTCTCTTGTGTACACAGAGCTACCCCTCTTCTGATTGCCAGAGATGGTGAAGGCCAAGCAAAACAAATTTTAAGGGTTAGGACCCAAAAACGAATCCTCCTTCTGCCTAGATGTGTACTACAGTGCCTTAAAGTATTTATACCCCTTGAAATTTTCCACATTTTGTCATGTTACCAAAAACGTAAATTTTATTTTAGTGGGATTTTATGTGATAGACCAACACAGTGGCACATAATTGTGAAGTGGAGGGAAAATGATAAATTGTTTTCCACATTTTTTTTTTTACAAATATCTGAAAAGTGTTGTGTGCATTTGTATTCAGCCTCCTGAGTCAATACTTTGTAGAACCACCTTTTGCTGCAAGTCTTTTTGGGTATGTCTCTACCAGCTTTGCACATCTAGAGTGAAATTTTTACCCATTCTTTGCAAAATGGCTTAAGCTCGGTCAGACTGGATGGAGAGCGTCTGTGAACAGCAATTTTCACAATTGAATTTAGGTCTGGACTTTGGGCCATTCTAACACATGCATATGCTTTGATCTAAACCAATCAATTGTAGCTCTTGCTGTATGTTTAGCGTTGTTGTCCTGCTGGAAGGTGAACTTCCGCCCCAGTTTCGTCTTTTTCAGACTCTAACAGGTTTTCTTTTAGGATTGCCCCATATTTGGCTCCATCCATCTTTCCATCAACTCTGACCAGCTTCTCTGTCCCTGCTGAAAAAAAGTATCCCCACAGCACGATGCTGCCACTACCATATTTCACGGTGGGCATGGTGTGTTCTGGGTGATCTGCTGTTTTAGTTTTCTGCCACACATACCGTTTTTTGCTTTTAGGCCAAAAAGTTTAATTTTGGTCTCATCTGACCAGAGCACCTTCCTTCACATGTTTACTGTGTCCCTTACATGGTTTCTCGCAAACTGCAAATGGGATGACTTATGGCTTTCTTTCAACAATGGCTTTCATCTTGCCAGTCTTCCATAAAGGCCAGATTTGTGGAGTGCAGGACTAATAGTTGTCCTGTGGACATATCTCTGCAGCTCCTCCAGAGTTATCATGGGCCTTTTGACAACTTCCCTGATTAATGCTCACCTTGCCTGTCAGTTTAGGTGGACGGCCATGTCTTGGTGGGTTTGCAGTGGTGCCATACTCTTCGTTTTTAGTTGATGGATTGAAATGTGCTCCGTGAGATGTTCAAAGCTTGGGATATTTTCTATAACCTAACCCTGCTTTAAATTTGTCTGGTGTGTTTCTTGGCCTCATGATGCAGTTTGTTCACTAAGGTTCTCTAAGAAACCTCTGAGGGCTTCACAGAACAGCTACGTTTTATACTGAGAATAAATTACTTACAGGTAGACTATTTACTAATTAAGTGACTTCTGAAGGCAATTGTTTGCACTAGATTTTAGTAAGGGGTATACAAATGCACGCCACACTTTTCATATATTTGTAGAAAAATGTTGAGAACCATTTATTCTTTTCTTTCCACTTCACAATTATTTGCCCCTTTGTGTTGATCTATCACAGAAAATCCCAACACATTTATGCATTTGTAACATGACAAAATGTGGAAAATTTCAAGGGGTATAAACACTTTCAAGGCACTGTATATCAATGGCATTGATGAAATTTGTAACCAGTACATTGCCCCTCCTAAAATACTGGCTACAGATTAAAATGCAGGAAAAGAACTCCACTGACCACCTGTAAACGGAGTGAAGCAAAAAATAAAGTAGGCCCCCTCTTTGTGACCAGCTTACAAGGTACATACAGTATAAAACTACCTCAGAATTAAAGGATGATTTTACTTCCCCTATGAAAGGGTCAATCGGGCACAGCTGTTTCTGTAGCCAATACCACCTACAAAGCCCCCCATACAAAATAGCATTAAACCCCAAGAATAGCAAAAATCTGTCTCGGCTGGAACACTGATTAGTAACTACCAACTTTGCAGAAAGTCTGGCCTGACTGTACCAGCAGCTGGAAATAACTGGAGAAACTAGCCGAAATTCAGAGCTGTCACAGAGAGAGTATACTAATTGAACTGGGCAAACAAGCACTTATTGGCTTACTGGAGAGACCTCCACTCTCCTAAGGATGCAAGCCAAAAATTAGGCTTGTGGGTGAGCGGCCTTTTTAAAAAAAATTTTTTGTAATTTTTTTTTTTTTTTTTTTTGCCAGTGTCCATTTCTCCCGTTCATTTTTCTCTTTATGTTAAAATGTGCTAGTTTACCTAGTAGGAAGTCAGGACCCATCTTAGGAGTTCAGAAATGGAAACCAAAAATATCACTGGCTGTTATGCTTGTTGTGACTAGTCTGAGTGCAACTTATTGATTGAACAAATTATAGGTTTTGTGGCAGGCTTTGCGATTTGCCATTATCAATTAAAAATGGATGTTTTGCTACAGATCCAACTACTGGATCTTGAAAAAATCATCCAAATTTAAATACAATATCTCACAAAAGTGAGTACACCCCTCACATTTTTGTAAATATTTTAGATCTTTCATATGACAACACTGAAGAAACGACACTTTGCTACAATGTAAAGTAGTGTAACCGTGTAAATTTGTTGTTCCCTCAAATAACTCAACACACAGCCATCAATGTCTAAACCGCTGGCAACAAAAGTGAGTACACCCCTAAGTGAAAATGTCCAAATTGGGCCCAAAATGTC
Source organism: Aquarana catesbeiana (assembly GCF_042186555.1). NCBI lineage: Eukaryota > Metazoa > Chordata > Amphibia > Anura > Ranidae > Aquarana > Aquarana catesbeiana. The sequence continues at coordinate 511,931,329 of NC_133327.1, read as the reverse complement.
AATGTTTTGTGTGGCCACCATTATTTTTCAGCACTGCCTTAACCCTCTTGGGCATGGAGTTCATTAGAGCTTCACAGGTTGCCACTGGATTCCTCTTCCATGACGACATCACGGAGCTGGTGGATGTTAGAGACCTCGCACTCTTCCACCTTCTGTTTGAGGATGCACCACAGATGCTCAATAGGTTTTAGGTCTGGAGAAATGCTTGGCCAGTCCATCACCTTTCCCCTCAGCTTCTTTAGAAAGGCTGTGGTCGTCTTGGAGTTATGCTTGGGGTCGTTATCCTGTTGGAATACTGCCCTGTGGCCCAGTCTCCGAAGGGAGGGGATCATGCTCTGCTTCAGTATGTCACAGTATGTGGCATTTGTGGTTTTCTCAATGAACTGTAGCTCCCCGGTGCCGGCAGCACTCATGCTGCGCCAGACCATGACACTCCCACTACCATGCTTGACTGTAGGCAAGATGCACTTGGCTTTGTACGCCTCACACTCGAGTATAAGCTGAGTTTTTCAGCACATTTTTTTTGTGCTGAAAGTGCCCCCCCTAGGCTTATACTCGAGTCAAGCACTTTTCTGCAGCAGAGATTGACATATTCCAAACCAACTTTGGGGCCCTGTATCTCAGGGGCCACTTGGTGCTAGGAACCCCAAATTTGGTGTGCAAACCCAGTGGAACTAACACTACAAAATATCCAAAGCTGGGGTCCTAGCACCAAGTGGCCCCAAGATACAGGGCCCTAAATTTGGTCAAACTGTGTCACCTGCAGCAATGTCATTTCGGGAGGGCATCTAGGAACCCTTAACTACTGAGTTTGAAGTTCAGGGGACCTTTGGCTGCAAATGGGCACAGTGAGGCTGCTTTTTGTGGTAAAATTAGGTGCCTCGGCTTATATTCTGGTCGGCTTATACTCTAGTATATACTGTACGTTATGTATTAAATTGCATGAAACTCCATTCACACTTTTGCGACTTTTCATGTGACTTTGGACATAACAAGTCGCATCCATTCTTTTCAATGGCACTCTTTCAGATTGGTGTGACTTAAAATCGCAGCAATTTTGAAAAGATGCCTGCACTACTTTGGTGCAACTTTTGATGCAACTTGTATCCATTGAGTGTAAAGTCGCACTGCAAATCGTGAAACTTTGTCATTGCACTAGTGTGAATAGAGCCTCAAGTGTCTATTAGCACTGTTTATGGAGTAGGAAATCTATTGTCAGCAGTATGATTTACCATCTACTGAAAAATGAAAATAAATATCAGGATATTCTGGTAATGACATTCAATCAGCCAAATTGTTCCTCCTCCCCTCACAGGTTATTGATTTCCTAGGTTTTACCTAGTTACTGCATCACACAGTACTTTCATCATACAGTGATATTCCTTGTGCTTATAATACGTTTATTTAAAATAACTGTATAACGCGTGTGAGCCTCGCTCATGATTCTTCTTGCTCTTTGTTTTTGACTGGATCATAAACGTGTGTTTGGTTTTTTTTGTTTATTTTTTTTTTTTATATATATATTTATATATAGAGTGCAACGATGTGCCATGCTGCAGTTCTCAGATTTTCATGAGAAGCTCTTGAACACGCTTTGTAAAAATACAGACGATGGACTGGCTACTGAACATGCACAGAGCTTGGTTTTGGACATCCTCTGCTGGTTAGCTGGTGTACATTCGAACGGTCCAGGCAGGTATGGTTATAAATCATGGGTACAAGACTTGAATAGACAGCAAGTCCAGCGATGTTTCATAAAAATATCCACTCGGCTAATCTAGAAAAAAAATACACAATGTCTTGTGTAAGTAGCTGTCAGGACCAGGCTGTTTTAATTTTCTAGTTAGAAAAATTACATTTATTAGAAGGTTATTGGTTACTTGGTTCATGTTTAAAGCTGTCAACATACCTTTTTGTTTTTGAGACTTTACAGTATATTGCCACATTCCCCCCTGTACTGATCTTAAAGTTCTGTATCAGTGCTTGTGTAGTCTATCAGCAAGCCTGGTCATTGCTAAGTGGGGTACATAAGAATGCCTTAACCTATGCAATTTGTGCTTTGAGGAATTTAGTATTTGTCTAGCAACTCTGCAGCGACAAGCACATTCTAAAGTAAAATATATATGTTGACAAAATATTGTTGGCAGCCTAAAGATATTTTACGAGTATAAATTTACCCCTGTTCACACTTAACATGTACTCCCCTACCTTACTGCTTGAAGTTCTAGTGTAATAGACTATAATTGCACCTCGTGTTTTTTGTGGTGTTTAATGCATATAAGTCATATAATGCAAAAAATGTCATTAAAATGCACAAATATTAAGGGGTCTTCCTCTCCTGTAGTGTACAACAGCTTGCATCAATACAGCACACCCAAGCAGCCAGGTTAAGCTGTCCTATTGTGACTTGACACTGCTGCAAAGTTGCTGGATCCAGATGAGCCTAGTTAACAAACTTCTGCCTTCCCATCTATAAATCTTAGTCTTAACATTTCCAATGTATGCTCTCCATATGCTGAAGAGGACTGCGTATTCTGTTTTAAAGCCTTGATTTGAGCGTGATTTTTTAATAAATGTCATAACCTTTTAGAATGCACAATTTAAATACAGTGGGGACGGAAAGTATTCAGACCCCCTTAAATTTGTCACTCTTTGTTATATTGCAGCCATTTGCTAAAATCATTTAAGTTCATTTTTTTTCCCTCAATGTACACACAGCACCCATATTTACAGAAAAACACAGAATTGTTGACATTTTTGCAGATTTATTAAAAAAGAAAAACTGAAATATCACATGGTCTTAAGCATTCAGACCCTTTGCTCAGTATTTAGTAGAAGCACCCTTTTGATCTAATACAGCCATGAGTCTTTTTGGGAAAGATGCAACAAGTTTTTCACACCTGGATTTAGGGATCCTCTGCCATTCCTCCTTGCAGATCCTCTCCAGTTCTGTCAGGCTGGATGGTAAACGTTGGTGGACAGCCATTTTTAGGTCTCTCCAGAGATGCTCAATTGGGTTTAAGTCAGGGCCCTGGCTGGGCCATTCAAGAACAGTCACGGAGTTGTTGTGAAGCCACTCCTTCATTAGTTTAGCTGTGTGCTCTAGGGTCATTGTCTTGTTGGAAGGTAAACCTTCGGCCCAGTCTGAGTTCCTGAGCACTCTGGAGAAGGTTTTCGTCCAGGATATCCCTGTACTTGGCCCCATTAATCTTTCCCTCAATTGCAACCAGTCCTCCTGTCCCTGCAGCTGAAAAACGCCCCCACAGCATGATGCTGCCACCACCACGCTTCACTGTTGTGACGTATTGGACAGGTGATGAGCAGTGCCTGGTTTTCTCCACACATACCGCTTAGAATTAAGGCCAAAAAGTTCTATCTTGGTCTCATCAGACCAGAGAATCTTATTTTTCACAATGTTGGAGTCCTTCAGGTGTTTTTTTTTGTTTTTTTTTTTTTTTTTAGCAAACTTCATGCGGGCTTTCATGTGTCTTGCACTGAGGAGAGGCTTCCGTCGGGCCACTCTGCCATAAAGCCCCGATTGGTGGAGGGTTGCAATGATGGTTGACTTTCTACAACTTTCTCCTGACTGCATCTCTGGCGCTCAGCCACAGTGATCTTTGGGTTCTTCTTAAACCTCTCTCACCAAGACTCTAATCCCCCGATAGCTCAGTTTGGCCGGGCGGCCAGCTCTAGGAAGGGTTCTGGTCGTCCCAAACGTCTTCCATTTAAGGATTATGGAGGCCACTGTGCTCTTAAGAACTTTAAATGCAGCAGAATTTTTTTTGTAACCTTGGACAGATCTGTGCCTTGCCACAATTCTGTCTCTGAGCTCTTCAGGCAGTTCCTTTTGACCTCATGATTCTCATTTGCTCTGACATGCACTGTGAGCTGTAAGGTCTTATATAGACAGGTGTGTGGCTTTCCTAATCAAATCCAATCAGTATAATCAAACACAGCTGGGCCCAAATAAAGGTGTAGAACCATCTCAAGGATGATCAGAAGAAATGGACAGCACCTGAGTTAAATATATGAGTGTCACAGCAAAGGGTCTGAATACTTAAAACCATGTGATATTTCAGTTTTTCTATTTTAATAAATCTGCAAAAATGTCAACAATTCTGTGTTTTTCTGTCAATATGGGGTTCTGTGTGTACATTAATGAGGAAAAAAAATGAACTTAAATGATTTAAGCAAATGGCTACAATACAACAGAGTGAAAAATTTAAGGGGGTCTGAATACTTTCCGTCTCCACTCTATATCCAGTTATAACTTTTATTTCTTTTTAAGTTTAAGGGAAGGAAAAGAGAGCCTGCTGTCTAAAACACGGAAATGCCTGTCTGATATTGTCCGCACATGTTTTTTTGAGGCTGGAAGAAGTATTGCTCACAAATGTGCACGGTTCTTGGCTCTCTGTATTAGGTGAGTACATTTTTGTTTTGAATATATTTAGCTGTTTTGAAAGGGTAACATGGCTGCAATCCTTATTCTATATCTGTGTCATGCTGCCCATATTTCAAATCAAGACTTCACTCCTTTGCACCTGTCATGGAATATATAGAGGCTGTGATTGCGGATCTCTACTTCTGAAAATTTGATTTGCCAGGTTGTCATGATGGCACTCTTGGGATAATACTTTGCCTCTCAACTGGGACATGTAGGCAGTTGAGGGCTAATTTCCCCTCATCTGCCGACCTGTCCAATGTTAGATGTTTAGAAAGAATTTAAAATTGAGAAAGAAAAAAGACTCCTGGGATGTATGAGATCAGTGTGGCCTAGGCCAGGATGCAACTGAAGAAATGTAACAAAAACTGCTTTAAAAGTCTCCTAAATCGGGGGCGTGTCCGGACCTGAAGCAGGGAAGATGTGCTGATACTGAGCTCCGCTCATCCAGCGACAATCCGTCGCCATACACTGCTCTTTTCACGGCGGTGCTACCCCAAACCTCTTCCATCCGTCCCTGGGCATCCCCTATAACAGTCCCAGCGGATATTGTGGAACTCTGGCCGGCTATTCCAGCACTTGAACTCCGGCCGAGGCCGCCGCCATCTTGAGGCCTGCTAGGCCTCCTGTATTCTCCGCACTTGACTGCCGATCTCTGCTGGATGTGCGGCACTCCATCCCGGCCCATCGATTATCACTCACACGGACCCGCAGCGGGATAAAGCTTCAAAGAAGTTCCGACTGAAGGATCCGGTGTCCTGTGGCCCAGCATCATCTTGCGGCCTGCTGTTCAGGCAGCGTCCACACATCTGAGGCACAGTGAGTAGCTGGTCATCAAACCATCCCTTGCTTAAGCTGATACCCCTAGAAGTGACTGCCCATCATAACATCAGCTGTGATTTAACTCAGGCCTTTGGGAGGCAAGCTGGGGCCCGGGCGGAGCGGGGCTCACCCAGGCGGCGGCCGCACTTAGGAAAGTCCGCGGCTTCGGCCTACTCCCGGATGAAGGCGGCCATCTTGCTACACCCAGCTCCCTTTCTACAGATCCTGGTGAGCTGCACATTCTGACATCCTCCCCCCACAACCACTAAAGTAGTTTCCTTTATAGCTAGCAGGTGTGCACAGCAATACAATAGTGGCCTTTCTTTATTCAGATGCACGTGCTGTGCTTGAGCTCATCTATCCTGGACAGAATCCACAGCCATCCTGCTCTAGCGCTCACTAAATCCCCCAACAGACCCTCCATCCGTGTCCCTGGTCATCCCCCGGGCGGACCCCTGCCTGTCTGGAGGATCCCGGCCTTTCACTTACTCTGCCAGCCTCATCTGCCATCTTGAGGCCTACGGGACCTGCCAGTTCTCCACGCTCAGCTGCCGTGCATAGTGTGACAGGCGGCAGCACATTCCAAGCACACCCGTGGCAGCTCCGCAGTCCATAAGTTGAGTGTTTGGGAGTCCTGGGGGCCGCAGGAGACAACCTGCGGGGGACTGCACTCTGGGGATAGATAGGCCAGACTTGCTCTCTACAGTGACGCTGGAACTGACAAGCAGTTGAAACAATATTCCAGGGTCCTTGCTTAAGAGTCCTGGGTATCTGATCTTTACCCCCACAAGGCCACGTGCACACTTCATCAGGCAACATGTAGCCCCACAACAGATTTGAAACAAGCTATTGCCCTAGTAGGGTGTTAAGATGAACTAAAGCCATAAGCATAACTAAGTGGGGGCGCGTGCGAGACGCGATGCAGTTCACCATCCGTAAATAAGAAATTTATCGATTCAGCGTGGATTTAACACACACTGTAAGGATCAATTACCTTAAATAATTCCATTTTTTATAAACATCCATACAGTTCATATTAGTGCATGCCGTCGGGCAAGAAGGCGTTTAATCGCCGTGCGCAAAAGCACTCTTTAATCACATACCCACTGCGCAACAAGGAGCAGAACAAAATGGCGCACAAAGGCGCTAATTCATCTTCTGTACAGTCCCCTACAACTGTCAGTGGCTCTCCGCATAACTCTTTTTCAACACAAAGCAGTGACCTCCCCTCTCAGATCACAAAAGCAGATTTGGACTCTAGCTTAACCAAGGTCTACAAAAAACTTGTAGACAAAATACAATGTGAACTCCAAAAAACAACAAACACACTCTCACAAGAAATAGCAACCATGGGAGGACGCACAGATGTCCTTGAAACCAAACATGATGAGCTGTCACTTGCACACAACGATCTTAGAAGGGACTTTGAACTATTAGCTGAAAACCACTCATACTTACAATCTCAAGTGGAAGATTTGGACAATCGAAACCGTAGGAACAACCTGAGGATTCGTGGCATTCCAGAGTCTGTCACCGAACTGATGCCAGCAGTATCCAAGCTGTTCCACAATCTCCTTCCGGATTTACCTCCATCCTCATTTGTGTGTGACAGAATTCATAGGGCCTTACGTCCTAAACCACCCCCAGACAAACCTTCTCGTGACATTATTCTATGCATGAAGGACTTTATCACAAAAGAAAGCATACTAAGAGCATCTAGGAATATGCATAACATTGAATTGGATGGAACAAAAATTCAAATATTTCCAGATATTTCTCAAGCTACTTTGGAAAGGAGATGCAAAATGAAAGAGGTTACTTCGGTATTACAATCAGCTCACATCAGCTACCGATGGGGTTTTCCATTTAAATTAACAGTACCACACAATGGCACCACTTATACAGTTTTCAACATCTCAGAAGGTAAAGATCTCCTGGTAAAGTTGGGTCTTGACCCAAGTGCTGTTGCAAGACCCCCTACCACTCCTCATACTTCACCTATCTGGGCCACCCCAGCCACGCGTCGTGGACAAGGAAGATGGCGTCCAACACTCAGAAATCTAGATGCTTGAAGACGAAGATGAAACATACCCGCAGCTAAGAGTTCACCCTTCTTCTGGAATTTTTTTTCTTTATTTTGTTTTTCTTCTTTCTTCACAGGGTTCAAAAAACAATTTTTATAGTTCTAAAAATTTACAAGTTTTGAAGATTGATTTACTGTGTTTGGTAAAAACAGTTCTATATCTTTAAAAGTTATTGGGAAGGTATATCACAGTTCCTACTTTACGAACTTATGCGATCATATACATTTAATCTCTCTTCCCCCCCCCCCCCCTTTTTTTTTTTTTCCCAACATATGTCACATTATATCTTTTTTGATGGTTTTGGGGGTTTTCTTTTTTTTTTTTTTTTTTTTTTTTACTAATTTTTTCAACATATGTCACAACATGCTCTATTATTTTTGTCTATAGAATCCTCGCTGAGGCTGTTCTGCTCCGCCTCTGCTAGTTTGTCCCCCTACTCACAAAGGACTCCAAAAGCATGGTTCAAAAGGTGGACACTATTCCACGATTGATCCTGCTATCCATTGTTTTAATGGTGGATGCTCTATTTGTGAGTAATGGACAGTATTGTCCACAACAATATTATTGTCGGTCAGGTAGTGCTTCTCATCCTGACCCCCAAGCTATAAATAATATTTCGCATAATTATACTAAAATATTCTATTTTTACAAAATTCTGAAAAGGTTGAACAAATTCTCTTTATTTTACTGAAGGCATTCTGATGGTGCATTGTTGTGCACGGTAGCACTGTTATTATCTAGCAGTTTATCATCTATAGGGTTCTACTGTTCAGGTACCCAAATCTCCAACGTTCACATATATAAAAATAATATATTATTTAATATAGAGAGGACAATAAGAAAATATTTATGCAAAATTTTGATATATATTTTGATATGTTGTATTTTTGAAAATATATATGGCAACACAGTGATCTCTAGATATTTCTCTATCTCAGATAATTTTTCTTTACTAATGTTATCACTGTTATCCATAGTATTACCACACCGACCTTGCCATATGCTCTGCCCTGGGCCTTGTGATCCATTGCCATTACTTCATGACTATCATCGCTTTCAAACACAAATACAATGGGTCTTAGGGTGATTTCTCATAATGCCCAGGGCATTAATTCACCTCACAAGAGAAAGAAAGCTTTTCGCCACTATAAAAGGTTGGGAGCGGATATAATATTAATGCAAGAAACTCATTTCGCTACAGACAAACACCCTAAATTTTTTGACAAAAGTTTCAGTCAATTTTATTGCACTACTTTCAACACAAAATGCAGGGGTGCTGCCATATTTATTAGGAACTCTGTGGTTTTTGAAGTTCAAAATGTCTTTAGAGACCCAGACAGTCGTTATTTGATTTTGAAAGGCTCAATTAAAGGACGTTCGGTCACCATTGCCTCAGTATATGCTCCAAATGATGCCCACTCAAACTTCTTCAACAAATTTTTTGATACACTAGACAACTATCATTCCACACATCTAATAGTGGGTGGTGACTTCAATTTAGCTGCTCATTCGGCTCTTGACAGAAGCAAAGTTGTCCCATCCTCTAAAGCTTTCCCTAAATCTTTGAACAGATCACTATATAATCACCAATTAGTAGATACTTGGAGAGCTCACAATATAGGTATCAAATCCTACACATTCTATTCCCACCCGCATGACAGCTTTGCACGTCTTGACTATATCTTCTGCACCCCAATCCTACTTGCCAATTCCTCTAAGGCAGATATCCATGCATGTCCTTGGTCTGATCACCATATAATCTCCTTTAACACTTCAAGCATTGGTCTAGCCAACACAACACACACATGGCGAATAAACGACTCCTTGCTCACGGATCCAACAACCAACCAACAAATTCTATCTCACCTTGAGCAATATTTTGCACATAATGTAACTCCAGACATGTCTCCTACAAATATCTGGATGGCGCATAAAGCGGTAATGAGAGGCCATCTGATAAATATTGCCTCAATTAAAAACAAATCCAAACTGGCTGATATTAGATCCCTAACAAATGATCTAGACCATTTATATCATAGAAACAACCAAAACCCATCCAGTGACCTTTTTAAACAGATTCAAGAGAAACGCACTACTTTAGACACATTATTAGCATCAGACACCGAAAAGGCCCTCAGATGGTCTAAAGCCAGATTCTTACTCAATAGTAATTCATACTCCACCATGTTCGCTAGAAAACTTAATCAATCTACGAAACCACCCCATACATACAAATTGGGGAACCCATCTGGAAATATGGTATCCCATCCCAAAGAAGTCATGAAACTATTCTTAGACTTCTATAAAAATCTTCTTTCTACATCACAATCATCCCCCAAACAGTCCTCCCTGGACTGGCTCAACAACATTACATTACCCACTCTTTCCAGGGATCAAATTGAATCTCTCAATGCCCCTTGTACAGACACAGAAGTTATCAAAATCATTGGCACTTTAAAGACATCAACAGCCCCTGGCCCAGACGGCTACTCCACTTCCTACTATAAAAAATTTGCCCCTACCATTACCCCACACCTTACCAAACTTTATAATAATATCTTACAAGGCGGCCATTTCCCATCTGAAATGCTTTTAGCTAACATGTCCCTTCTTCCCAAACCAAATAAAGACCATTCCACCCCTCAAAACTACCGTCCAATATCTGTTATTGACAATGACTTAAAAATATTTGGCCGTATTTTGGCAGACAGATTATCAGCTGTTATCTCTCCACTAGTCGATCCTGACCAAACAGGTTTCATTCCTAACAGACAAATAACAGACAATATACGACTGACCACAAATATCATTCAAGATTCAAACATTCCAAATCCACATTATTACTCAGCCTTGATATACACAAAGCTTTTGACAGCGTTTCCTGGTCATATCTTGACACTCTACTCCCCAAATATGGCATCAACAATGAATTTTTACATGGCTTTAAGGCTCTCTATCACAACCCACAAACACGTATCAAACACCCAGGCAATAACTCTGACTTTTTCCCCCTGACCAAAGGTACCAGACAGGGTTGCCCCCTATCCCCTCTACTTTTCGCCCTTGCGATAGAACCTCTTGCCTGCGCTATAAGAAACAACACAGATATAAAAGGATATTTCAAGGGTTCCAAAGAATACAAGCTAAGTCTCTACGCAGATGACGTGCTTTTGTTTATAACCGACCCTCTAATCCCACTACCCAACCTAACTAAAACCCTTGCCATTTTCCACGACCTGACAGGTCTGGGTGTAAATCTATCTAAATGTTCAGCTTTACCAATCAATATTCCCCCAGCCTTAATAGCTATACTTAAAGACAAATTCTCATTCAATTGGAAAGTAGATTCATTTAGATATCCAAATTACACCTTCATATAAAACTTTTTACCAAGCAAACTACCCACCCTTATTTAACAGTATTAAAAATCTACTTAAACTTTGGTCATCATACCAGATTTCATTCTCGGGCAGAATAGTGGCGGTAAAAATGATATTACCCAAACTTTTATTTTTTTTAGAGCCCTTCCTCTTATTCTACATAAAAAAACATTAGATTCTCTACAGAGAGAGATCAATAAATTCATATGGCTAAACAAGAAACCCAGATTTAGCTATTCCCTTATGTTTAGACCCCAAATAAAAGGAGGACTCAGCATTCCTAACCTTTGGCTTTATTTATCGGCCAGATTTACCCAATTGGCCCAATGGTATGCCCCTTCACTCCAAATCCCTTGGCTCCGGTTCGAAGAAGAATCTATCCTTCCCTACAATCTACAAGGACTTCTCTGGTCCAAGACTATACCACCACAAAAAATAAGACCCTTAAACCTCATCATCACTCACACCCTTCAACTATGGAATAGACAAGTTTCTAAATTTAAGTTATCCTCTGACGTTCCCCCCTTGGCTTCCTTTCTAGGTGACCCTCGTTTTCCCCTCCCATATAGGACTCAAGATCAACTGTCTAATTGCCCCCCCCCCCCCCCCAGTTTTTCTTTACGCCAATTGAAGAGGCATCAGCGGCACTGAATCGCCGCACTTTGGAACTTTTCACAGAAGTCTGAAGTTCTAGGAGTTTTGAGTTCAGGTTTTAGGGTATTAAACTGGCCATAGTTCTGTTTTTCTTTTTTTTTCTCTGTTAGGGGTACTTCATGGTCAGTAGGGAGTTTACAGGTTACTGTTTCTGTTTATTTTTTTTTTTGTACGCTCTATATCCACTGACTGATGTATATACATATACATGTGTTCTGTCAATGCTCACCATGCCCAGTGTAAAATTTGTTCCCCTCTTTGCATTCTCCCTTGGGCCCAAGGGGGCTGATCCCTCACACGTAGGTATCATTATGCTGCATTATAAATTGTTATTGCCTTTATGGAGTTAAAACTGATAACATGGAATGTACGAGGTCTTAATAATAAGGTTAAAAGGGCATTAATGTTCAAATACCTGAATAATCACAAACCCCATATCTTGTTCCTGCAGGAGACCCATCTCCTGGGGAATAAGATCCTAGCACTACGTAGACCCTGGGTACGGCAAGCATTTCATGCAACGTACTCCAGTTACGCCGGAGGAGTGGCCATCTCACTAAACAAATCCCTTGCATATAAGGTCCTACATCTTCAAACTGATCAGGAAGGCCGATTCATAATCCTCTTACTGGAGATCAGAGCAGTGGTCTATGCTTTAGTAAATGTATACATTCCCCCTCCTTTCAACCAACAGGTCCTCTATAAAATATATGAACATTTAGCTACATTACAGTTCTCCAGACTTTACATAGCTGGAGACTTTAATTCTATTCTGGACCCATCTTTGGACTCGTCCAATCCAAATAGGGTGTTTTCACCGGACCTACTTCAATGGGCACAAGCACTTAATTACACTGAGATCTGGAGATGGAAGCACCAAACCACTAGGGTTTACTCCTTTCACTCCACTACTCATAAATCAGGCTCCAGGATCGACCTGGTCTTTGGCAACACCTGTGCCCTGGCGGCGGTGAGGGGGGTCTCGTACTTGCCTGCGGGCCTCTCTGATCATGCGCCCTTAGAGGTCACCTTGGGGTTGTCTGACACCAGGAGTCGAGACTGTTGGCGTTTAGCACCAAAATGGTTACAGGACACGAGGGTGGAGGAGGAAGTCTCTCCTAAACTACAACAATATTGGGAGATCAATGAGAACTCAACCTCAGCACAGGTAGTCTGGGACGCCTTTAAGGCCAACACCAGGGGTGAATATATTTCAGCTATCAAGACGGTTCGTTCTGAGATGTCCTGTCAGGTCCAGGCCCTTGAGGAGGGAGAGGCTAAGGCAGCGGAGGCTTTTTCTGGTGCCCCGACTCGGGATCACTTCAGCCAGCTAGCTGAGGCAAGAAGAGCGTTCTCTACATCTTGCATCGGCCACGCATCTGGATTTAAAATCTCTGGCGGGGAAGATCTTTGAGTCCGGAGACAAGAACAGCAAACTTCTAGCAAATTTAGTTGCGGACTCTAAAATGCAGACAGTGGTGTCAGAAATACGTGGTTCGGATGGTCAGGTGCTTTCTACTCCTGAGCAAATTTTGGATGAATTCAGATCCTTTTATGAAAAATTATATGAAGCAGTCCCTGGCTGGCCTGAGGACCGGCGTAGGGAGTTTTTACATTCCCTGCACCTACCCACTCTTTCACAGGAGGATCTTGAATTTTTAGATAAGGATTTTACCACTGAAGAGATAGAGGCAGCGATTTGTTCGTTCCCCAGTGGAAAAACACCGGGACCAGATGGCCTGCCGGGTGAATGGTACAGAATGTATGCCTCTTTAGTTGCACCAAAACTGTTGAAGGTCTTCTCTGAAAGTAAAAGGCAGATGTCCTTGCCCCCTTCTATGTACCAGGCACACATAGTCCTCATTCCTAAGCCCGGCAAAGACATATCCCTCTGTCCTTCCTATAGGCCGATCTCCTTGCTAAACTATGACCTCAAGATCTTGACAAAAATACTAGCGACCAGACTGCGGACGATTCTACCATCCCTAATTAATATAGACCAGACTGGTTTCATGCCAGGGAAAGCAACAGATATAAATTTACGTAGAGTGTTTGCACATCTTCAGCTGCCTCCCACTGAGTCCTCCACGAGGGTATTGGTGGCGCTAGATATTGAAAAGGCATTTGATTCGGTGGCATGGCCTTATATGTCTTCGGTTCTTGAGGTTATGGGTTTTGGAGAAGAATTCCGTAGGTGGATTGATATTTTGTATAAGGACCCAACAGCGCAGATAAAACTTAATGGTGCTCTGTCGGCACCTTTTTCGGTGGAAAGAGGTACGAGACAAGGTTGTCCGCTGTCACCGGCTTTGTTTGCCTTGGTGATGGAACCACTTGCCTCGGCCTTGAGACAGGCAGAGGGGGTTAGGGGCATACAGGTGGGATCTATACATGAGAAAGTGGCTTTATACGCAGATGATCTCATTCTTTTTTTGAATGACCCTGCTCAATCCCTCCATGAGACGCTGACCATTCTTTCAAATTTCAATAGTTGCTCGGGACTCAAAGTGAACTGGGAAAAATCCCAAATCTTACCGATAGATATAGCCGCAAAGGACATAGCAGATCCCAACCTTCCCTTATTATGGACAGACAAAATTAAATATCTAGGCATCCACATTTCCACATCTACCTCTGATTATTATACCCTTAACTTTGAACCACTGATACAAATGATGAGGACAAGACTGAAGGCTTGGGCACATCTCCCCCTCTCTCTAGTTGGGAGGATTAATTTATTCAAGATGAAACTACTGCCCGCTTTTCTCTATGTTCTTAGACACGCCCCTATCTGGATTCCAAAAAAAGTTTTTTGCCTGATAAATACCATTCTATTATCTTTTCTCTGGGGAGCCGGTCAGCCGAGATTTAGGCTGGCGGTGCTACAGAGACCCTGGGGGGAGGGAGGCCTGGCTTGCCCTGACCTCCATTCTTATTTTGTGGCGGCTCTATTATCACATGCCCACAACTGGCTGGTCTCTGATGAGTCCAATGCAGCAGTGGTTCTAGAAGCAGCACATCTGGGGTCATACGAGGCGCTACGGAACTTACTTTACCGGGGTCCTAGGGCTCCCTTCCCTCTTACAACAGCAATGAAGGCGGTTATACGAGCGTGGTCGGTGGCCAATTCCATGCGCCCCATACCTTCTGGACACATATCCCCGCACAGCCCTCTTTGGTTTAACCCGCAATTGTCAGAATTTGGGTCCATTCCTGACCCTAGTATGTGGGCATGCAAGGGAATCAAATATATAAATCAGATCTGTTTGGATGGCCGAATGCAGACTTTTGAAGGGTTAAAACAACAATATGATTTACCCAACTCTCACCTGTTTAGATTCCTGCAGCTTAGACACGCCTTCAACACCCAGTTTGAGCATGCCCAAGTGGCTTTTTACACCTCAAATCTGGAAACTCTGCTCAGGGACGAAACTCTAACTAAGCCCTTATCCACCATATATAAAGCGCTACTCCCTAACGTACACACGGGATTAGAAAACCTTAAGGCAAAGTGGGTGATTGATTTCCCTACACTAGACACAGAAGATTGGGAGGAACTGTGGGAGTGCCCCTTCTCACAGCTAGTATCAGCTAGAGACAAGTTAGTGCAGTTTAAAATAGTACATAGGATATATTACACACCCGTGTGTCTACACAAAATATATCCATCTATTCCTCCCTCCTGCTGGAGATGCAACTCATCCTCAGCGGATTTCATACATATATTTTGGAGCTGTCCTCAGATCGAAATTTTTTGGGTTGAGGTAACCAATTTTATTTTGACTGTCACCACTGTTCCTGTACCACTGTCTGTAGAGGTATGTCTGCTGGGACTTGTGGAACCCCTGGCCCCAAGCCGGACTATTAGAACCCTGCTAGGATTACTACTTTATTATGCCCGTAAGTCGATAGTACTCAGATGGAGGGCCTCATCCGCACCCTCATTACAATTTTGGAAGAGGTTAGTGAGTGCGGCTCTACCATTATACAAGGCTACCTACCTGTCACGTGGATGTGCCAAAAAATTCCACAAAATATGGGATATTTGGACGGATTCCCTGTCCACTAATGCAGATTCGATGGACGATTAGTAACGTTCTACTAAGTACCGTGAATGACCCAAGAGGCATCTCCAATCTCATAACACCCCTGAGATGCTCGGTCAATAGTCAGGGGGAGGGGGGGAATGCAATTATGTATCTATAATGTACACTTAATTTCATAAGAACCTAAAGTGAGCTTTGTAGGATATATGTGGAATTGAAGAATTGCTTTGAATTTTCTACACAGGTGGTCGAGCGTACAATGGTTTAGGTAGTTTATGTCTGTTTTATTTATTTATTTTTTTTTTTCTCATCTTACATCTAGTTTTGTAGTTGTAATGAACGAGCCTGGGTATGCCCAATAGGCTCTGTATTGTTTTGTTCTCACTTAAAATTATAATAAAGATAACTTTAAAAAAAAAAAAAAAAACTGTCTAATTGGAAATTACATAACCTAACACATTTAAAATCGCTCTCCCACAACAATTCATTACTCACTTTCTCCAATATACAAATGAAATTTGATTTTCCACCTACTGAGCTAGAGCACTATAGAAATATTAGACAATTCTATCAAAAATATCACTCACTTACACTCCATCCCCCCTATACACAATTTGAACAAATCTGTATCTCCTCCCCTCGTGATAGTGGTTTAATCTCCAGAATATATAAAAGTTTAAATGAGTCCAATATGCCTGAGAAATCACATCCCATGCTACAATGGGAATCAGATTTAAATACCTCATTTACTCTTGATCAATGGGATATTATTTTTACAAATCTCCATAAATGTACTAAAACCACCTCGATCAGAGAATCATCCATCAAATTGCTCTATAGATGGTATCTCACCCCCGCTAAACTTAACTCATTCTATCCATCATTATCCCCACTCTGCTTTAGAGGTTGCCCCTCCCATGGTACACTTCTACATATCTTTTGGGATTGTCCCCATATAAAAAACACTTGGCATAAGGCTAGCTTAATCATTGAAAAAATATCAGGTAGGAAGATTTCTCTTACACCCCAGATCTGTCTTTTATTCTCCCCTATACAGGATATTCCAATGGCTAGCACAAGGCTAATTCACACACTCCTTAGCTCTATTCATTGGGCCATAGCCTTCAATTGGCGCTCCACTACGGTACCTTGGTCACAAATTCTCAACCGCATGACGAACCTCAAACTCTCTGAAAGAATTCACCACACATTATATGACTCTATGCCACTTCATCAAAAAAAATGGTATCTCTGGGACACCACCTCTCAGAGTTAGAAAAATTTCTATTACATATACGTAATTGTCGTCCTCTCTCCCCTCCACGACAATACTCTTGACTGGCCCGATAATAACAAGGTGCATTTTTTTATCAGACTAACCATAATACTCTTTAATTTTCTGTACAATATTTACTGTCATAGATATTTGTATACATACATGTACCATCATTGTAATTGTTCTATACCTTGACCTTTTACACAATAAAAATCGTTTGTAAACAAAAAAAGAAAGAATTTAAAATTGAGGGTCAGCATAACAGAGCAGTAGATGAAGGTCAGCAGTGGTGGCACCATATTTGTTTTGTGACAAGTTAATTATAATTTTTGTTCCACTAATTATAAAATGCAAATGTTTGTCTCTAGCACTGATAGTCCCCAAGGTTTAAAAAAAAAAAAAAAAAAAAAAAAAAAAAAACATGGCTACCCAAATTGGTATCATTTTTTTTTTGCAAAATCTGTTACTCTATGGCCTCACCCTGCTGCTGGTAAACTGACATCTAGGAGCAGTTGGGCATTTTTTTTCAACTGCTCCTGAACTCTCCTCTGTTATCTTATTAGTACATGTACACTGGTTCGTTTATAGTCGTTTCTAGGCATTTGTGTTTAGAGGCTTTTTTTGGAACCTAAAAAAATGCGTTCAGAAGCGGTGTTTAGAGGCATTTCAAATGCCAAATGCAGCAACTCACGTTTAGCAGTGTTTCGTTTACAGGCGGTTTTTTCATTTTTGGATAAAAAAAATAATTTTTTTTTTCAAACGCTTCTAGGCGCAAACACGGCTAAACGCGGCATGTAAATGCAGCTAAACGGCTGTTTTTAGACGCTGGTTTCTAGTTGTCAAGTTCAATCTTTCAGGAGAGGTTGAACAACGTCCCGCGTACATGAAGCCTATCTGGTATATTAAATGGCGATTTATATAAAACAAAATCTTTTCAGCATTTGGGACATTTTTTTGATAAGCGTTTTTGACTTATTTTTTTTTTTTTTTTTCCCCAAGTAGCAACGGCAAATGTGATCCAAATCAACAGGGTTTTGGCTATGTCCTTTTGAAGGCTTTGCTGGAGAACATGACTTATCTGCCTTCTGCTGCCACTGGAGGTATGTACAGTCTTGTGTTATGTTATAATATACCATACATCACTAGCTCCTTACTACTTCTACTTTGTTTCTTTCTGTAGGTGCTGTTTATTGGTATTTTGTCCTATTGAATTATGTTAAAGATGAGGACCTAGCTGGTTGTAGCACAGCCTGTGCATCCCTTCTCACAGCTGTGTCAAGACAGTTGCAGGACCGACTAACACCCATGGAAGCTTTGCTGCAGACCAGGTAACTAATCCAGTGTCTGAACTGCCTTATGTTCATGCTTCAGTTTTTATCCTTAGTTATGCCCCCTGCTTAACTGTATGCTCTAACTTATGCAGAATGTAAATTTACAGAAATAAGGAGCTTGATTTCTTGATGCTTTTGCATTTACATCCTCATTGGATCTTTTCATGTTTGATGTAGATGCTTTGTCAGATATTTCTGATCTATTCTACTATTTTTAATTACTGCCTTTTTAATTTCTTATTCTTGCAATGTATCTTTTGTCATAGATATGGGCTGTACAGTTCTCCATTTGATCCTGTGTTGTTTGATTTGGAAGTCAGCGGCTCTTCATGTAAAAATGTGTATAACAGCAGCTCTAGTATTCAGTCAGATGAGATTGACCTTTCTGATGTTCTCCTAGGTAAGTTATTAATCTTTGTTTTAAAATAACCTTGTATAGTATGTGAAGCGTTCAGTGTACTTGTCTAAGTGTAACAGATTTAAGTTGGCCAAAGATTGATTGACATTTGGCTTGGTCAGCAGGATCCAGCTCATTTTCGATCCATCTGTGGCTGTTCCTGTTAGAGATGAGTTGATTAACTCCTCTCAAATAGGAATGTTGGAAAAGTTGTGTTCGATCATTACATGCAGTCGATTGGCGGCAGTGCTGATCTGTGTATTCTGAATGCAGAGGGTTCCTGCTGTCAGAATACATTAACAAAGCAGGGAGAATTCCTCTATCCACCACGCTTATGTGAATGGGGGGATCCATTATTTTTTTATATTTTGGAGAAATGAGCCAGAAGTTAAAGTGGATGTAAACCTGAATTTTTTTTTTTTTTTTTTTTTTTTTATGTCGTAATGTAGAGTATAAGATTTCCTATCATTTGAGCTCAGTCTTGCCACAAAGCGTTAATCCAGCTCTGAGCAATCCTCTTTTATTGTTCAGTGAAAGACAACTTTGTCAAATCCTCCCCTTTGCTGTGAGTGACAGGTGATTTACATATCTCGTGCACTAGCCTAAGACTTGCATTATTTGTTAATTCCCACCTCCACTCCTTTCTTCAGCAGCTCTGCAAGGATTGGCTGCTCCACACCTCAGCATGATTTGGCATGCTGAAGTCATGTGGTTACTTTCCTGTCTTTTCACTGGATGTTAGAGATCATAGCAGAAGTTCAGTGTAAGAAATATACTGGAGAAAATGCATATTGATAAGGGAAGTGTAGAGGTGGGCGGGGAGTCTACTGACCTCACAACTCCACCCACCAGGCTCCAGACAACAGACCCACCCACAGAATCTGCAGTTTTTCGGTTCTCATAACAGACAGAGGGGAGACATTTGACAGGTAAAGATGCATGCAGGAGGCATGTATATCCTTATAGATAACCCCTATGGCAGTAGTTTAGAAAGGATAACATTAGGTTTACATCCACTTTAACATCTTAACAACCATCAGGCATAACTGCAAGATTGCTTATTCATTTATTAGGGTGCATTGCAACACACAGTTTCTGGTTTCCTTCTCTCTTGACCTTGAGGGGGAAATTCAGTATCACTTATAGGACTTTCTTTTTTTTTTTTTCTTTTTTTGGTGCACAGATGCATCAGAAAAGATGCATGGCACATTAACTTTTACAAGGGACATAGACAGCAATTGTTTGCAGTGAGCCTGTCTTGATCAACTCTGATCAATGCACTTGGTTTGATGAGCCCTAAGTTTTAGACCTTTCTACATTCAATGCTTCCTTTCTACTTTTTTCACGTATCAAGAGGTACGTGAAAAATATACAGCAACAATTCCGTATGGGAAAACCGATATTGATGGGTAGACATGAATATGCTGAATCAAGACACAGATCTGTTTTCTGTCCTTCTCTTGATGAATAACGAATGCAACGTATATTAATGCACACATTTGTGCATTTGTCTACTTTCAGCTTTGTTTTGGATATGCCCCCACAGGGAAATGGTGTCTGTGTGAAAGGAGCCTTGGAGTATAACACATTCTAGCAGTGTTCTTTACAAAGCTACTTTAAAGTACAACTATAGGCAAAATTTTTTTTTCATTTTGGATCGAGTAAGCGAGGGATATAACACCTATCGGATTTTATTTTATTTATTTTCGCTACCTGTGTCCCATTCCAGAGATTTCCCTTCACTTCCTGTCCCTTCCAAACGGGAAGAGAGAAGAAATCCCTGCAAATTAAAGGAATCTTTCGGGGACCCCCAGGTCACCAGAACTATAGTCTCTATCGGAAGAGTTTTCTCTCTTTTCTAGGGACAACCCAAAATTTGGTTAATGAGAATGGTCAACAGAACAATTGGAGAGTGTGAATCTTCTTAATGGGAACACAGACTTCCAAAAAAAAAAAAAAAAAAACTGACAAGCGTTCTAATCCCTCTCCACTCTATCCAAACCTAAAAAAAAATGTTTTGCCTTTGGCCATACTTTAAAGTGATATTAACCACTTGCCCACTGGGCGAATTCCAGCACTCCTCTCCTACATTTAAAATCATAATTTTTTTGCTAGAAAATTTCTCGGAACCCATAAACATTATATATATTTTTTTTAGCAGAGACCCTGGGGAATAACATGGCGATCATTACAACTTTTTTTGTCACATGGTATTTGCGCAGCAGTTTTTCAAACGTGATTTTTTTTTTGGGGGAAAAAAAAATCTTTTATGAATAAAAAAAAACAAAACCGTGAAGTTAGCTCAATTTTTTTGTAGAATGTGACAGATGATGATGAGCCGAGTAAATACATACCTAACATGTCACGCTTTAAAATTTGTGTAAGGCGGCAAACTTTAGTACTTAAAAATCTCCATAGCCGACGCTTTAAATTTTTTTTACAGGTTACATGTTTAGAGTTGGGAGGTCTAGCGCTAGAATTATTGCTCTTGCTCGAATGTTCGGTTGGCAAGTGGTTAAAGGCAGATTTTTTTTTTTAAACAGGTTATACTTACCTGCTTTGTGCAATGGTTTTGCACACAGCAGCCCTGATCCTCTTCTTCTCAGGTCCCCTGCTGGCATTCCTTGCCCTTCCCTCCTGCCGAGTGCCCCCATCACAAGCAAATTGCTACAGGGGCACCCGAGCAGGCTCGCTCTCGAGTCATTGCTCTGTATGTCCATTCACACTTGGAACATGGCTCGGCCCCGCCCCCACTCTCTCCACATTTGCTCACTGGCAGTGATTGACAGTAACAGGAGCCCATGGCCTCCCACTTCTGTCTCAGCCAATGAGGAGGAAAAGACCTGGAGAGCCAAGGCTTTCGTGCACACCGCTGGATTGAGATGGCGCTCAGGTAAGAAGTGGGGTGGGGGAGAGCTGGAGGGGGGGGGGGGGGGGGGAGACAGCTGCGCACAGAAGTTTTTGACCTTCGTGCGTGCATAGACAAATCTTGAGCCTTTACAACCACTTAAATCCACATTTACACAGGGAGTGGATCTGATTTGGCCCTTCTCATCAGGAGAACCATTGACCTTGATCTCCTTTTGAGACTGATCTGTATGGAATGTATTTTACATATGTTCTGTTTTTACTCCCTCCCCTGACAGAGGAAATATGTGTCCATATATACAGCATATATGTATGGAGAAAACAAATGTTGCTGTATGTACATTCATTGACATCAGTTTACCTATGATCAGCATGTTAACAGATGCAAATGTTTAACGCAAAGGTGCTCAATAAATCAAGAAACATTACCTGACGCATTGGTGGTCAGTCCCCCTACAGTATTGGTATTCAGTGGTATTGCTTTAACTTCCTTATGACTGCCATGTATTCATGGCATACTTTGCTTTTAACCTCTGTTGCACAATATTGTTTTCATATTTTTTCTAGATCACTGTTCTTTACAGACCAGTTTTTAGAGTGTCATAAATACAGGGCAGGCAGAATGAATCTGGCTCTCTTCAATGGCTGTGTGCATTCTTCTTGACCTTCCTTGCATTGTGGTAATATTTTGCTGCTTGTCGTGTCCTATCACCTCAAATTTCTGCCACTTAAACTGGTTGAAACTTTTACCTAGCCGTGATTGTCACTGTGATGTTTGGAGAAAATATAAATCATGATAATGTGGGTATTCTTGTGGTTTAATACATTTTTACACCTTAAACTCCACACAAAGTATAAGGCTTATTATAAATCAAGACGTTTGTAAATCAGTTAGTTAACCTTGGTATATTAACATTTTTTCACAGGTAACGGAAAAGTTAACAGTTGCACAGCTGCAGAGGGCAGTTTTACATCTTTGACTGGCCTACTAGAGGTAGAACCATTGCATTTTACGTGCGTATCAACCAGTGATGGAACCAGAATAGAGAGGGATGATGCAAGTACGTTCACTGGTATATACAATTTTTTCTTACTTTTATTAACGAGTTTGCTTTTTTATTAGATTATTGGTAATTGCATATTTTAATTCATATGCTAATAGAGTTCAGAAAGGTTGCCTTTGTTTAAGAACCTTAAACAAGGAAGCAATGAATAATGAGCCACAAGATGGAGCTAGTGTGCCACTAGCACCTTAGTGCACTAGAATCAGCATATGAGAAAGGTATGTATCCAGAAAATTCTTAAACTAAAATATTTGGCATACATATCTATAGGCACATGCTAAAGATGTGCAGTGGCAAAGGTGGAGATAATTGTCATACCGAGCCAGGTAATGCCCGCAGATGGGAATGTTCTTAATACAACAAAAAAAGTTGGGACACTGGGTAAAAACTACTTAAAAAGGGGATGCAATGATCTGCAAATCTCATAAACCCGTATTTTAATCCTAATCAAAAATAGAAAACATATCAAATGTTTAAACTGAGAAAACGCACCATTTTAATCAAGTAAATTTGAAACGGATTGCAGCAACACGTTTAAAAAAAGTTGGGCCAGAGCAACAAACATCTGGCAGTGCAACCCTAATTCCAATAAAGTTGGGACAGAGCCATGTTTACCATGATGAAGAATCCCCTCTTATTTAACACTCTGTAAACATCTGGAAACTGAGACCAGTTGCTGGAGTTTTGGGAGAGGAATGTTGTCCCATTCTTGCCTGAGCATACAGTGCTTCCTGAAAGTATTCACAGCACTTTGTTTTTTCACTTTTTATGTGCCTTATTTTGCCTTATTCCAAAATTGATTTTATTCAATATTTTCCTCAAAATTCTACAAACCATACCCCATAATGACAATGTGAAAGAAGTTTGTTTGAAATATTTGCAAATGTATTTAAAAAAACAAACATGTACATAAGTATTCAAAGCCTTTGCTCAATATGTTGTTGAAGAACCTTTGGCACCAATTACAGTCTCAAGTCTTTGAGCATGATGCTACAAGCTTGGCAAACCTATTTTGGGCAGTTTCTCTCATTCTTCTCTGCAGTATCTCTCAAGCTCCATCAGGTTGGATGTGGAGTGTCGGTGCACAGCCATTTTCAGATCTCTCTAGAGATGTTCAATCAGGCTTCTCCCTTCTCCCTTCTCCCTCCTCCCATTCTGCCGATGTAAACAAAGCAGTTCTTTTGGAGAAGACAGAGATCCTGTGTTTCTGCTAAACAGGAACATGGATCACTGTATTCGTGTCGCTGGTCCCCAAAAGTGTCACTTGGTATCTGATTTGTCTGCCTCAATGTCGCTGATGGCCCCCCGTTACTAGTAAAAAATTCCATATAAATATCCCATAGTTTGTAGACGCTATAACTTTTGTGCAAACCAGACAATATACGCTTATTGGGATTTCTTTTACCAAAAATATGTAGAAGACTACATATTGACCTAAATTGCTTAAGAAATTAGAATATATATATGTTTGTACAGTGCTTTGAAAAAATATTCATACCTTCTTGAAATTTTCCACGTTTTGTCATGTTACAACCAAGAACGTAAATATATTTTATTAGACCGACTGGTCGGGATGTGAGGGAGTATAAATTGAAGGTTGTGAATGATGAATTGAGCCTCCTTCTCTTTTTTTATTGGCCTCTTGGGCCATAGCCTATCCTTGTGAGAGTAGATGTGCATATCCGTCTGTTGTCTGATAATGTTGCCAACAAGACCAGATTTTCCTGAAATTTGTGGGTGTGTCTTTGGATTGGTGTATTCATTCCTCCATTTCTGCTATTTTTGCTATACGTTTGAGCCAAGCAGGCTTGGGGGATTTCCAGAGGGTTGGGATACACATCTTTGTAGCGTTCAATAAATGTAGCGCCAGGGAATGCTGGTAGTGTCGTTTTGGGATAGAGGAGTGGTGTAAGAGCATTTGTGCTGGGGTAAATTATATCTGGTAGGTGGTGATGTTGGAGGTGATGCGATGAACTTCCTTCCAGAAATGTTGGATAGATGGGCATGACCACCAGATGTGTAATAGAGAACCTTCTTCATCAGAGCATCTCCAACGATTAGAAGGTATGGCGGGGGATATTTTGTGTAGTCTTGCCGGGGTTTTGTACCACCAGATTTTAAAGCTATTTTCTTGTGCGGACACATTAATTGATCCCTTATGAATATATGTGTAGATATTTTCCCAGTCTTCTTCCGACAGGTCAATTGACAACTCTCTTTCCCAACTGCGTGTTGCTATATTAGACTTAGGATTGTGGTCAGAAAATAGGAGAGAGTATATTGCTGAGATCACGTGTCTTTGTGGTTCTGTTTTGGTACACATTTGTTCAAAAGGTGTGAGTTGTCTGGCGTATTCGGAGCGTTTGTGGGGATGGTTGAGAGAGTGTCTGATTTGGAGATATGTCCACCTCGGGAATGGTCAGTCATTCGTTTGTGTAGGTAAATTGGTGAGAGATAGAAAGGTGTCTCCAGAGAAGAAGTGTTCTGCGCGTATGTCATTGTGAGGCCAAAAATCTTTAAGGAATGTATCGGACATGCCAGTTGGGAATTCCAAGTTGTTTCGGATTGGCGTCAGCGGACCTTGCGTGGAGGAGATGTGGAGGTTTCGGCATGCCTTCTGAAAGGTTTGGAGAGTGCAACCTATTAAGGGGTGTTGTGTGCAGGCCGGAGGGATATTGTTTGGGGTGATCCAGGGTAGCTGTCGAACTGGGATCTGGGAGAATTTGTTTTCAATTGTAACCCAGGCTTTCATATGGGACTGGACACACCAGTCTACTATTCTTGTGAGTTGACAAGCCCTGTGATATTTAGCAATGTCTGGTGTAGACCAATGCCTCCTTTTAGTTTAGGTAGGGTCAGTTGGTCAAAGCTGAGCCTGGGACGGTCTTTGCCCCATAGGAAGTCACTACAGGCTCTGCGATACGAAGTATAAAAGGCTTGCGGTAGTTTTATGGGGATGGTTTGTAAAATGTATAGTATTCTCGGGAGAATATTCCTTTTAAGTATGGATGCCCTACCAAACCAAGAGAAGATTCCCGTCGACCATGCCTTTTAGGTCCAATGTATTTTATTAGGATTTTATTTGATGGACCAACTCCAAGTGGCACATTTGTGAAGTGGAAGAAAAATGATAAATGGTTTTCAACATTTTATACAAATGTCTGAAAAGTGTGGTGTGCATTTGTTTTCAGCCTCCTTTACTCTGATACCCCTAACTAAAATCTATTGGAACCAATTGCCTTCAGAAGTCACCTAATTAGTAAAAAGTCCACCTGTGTGTAATTTAATCTCAGTATAAATACAGCTGTTCTGTGAAGCCCTCAGAAGTTTGTTAGAGAACCTTAGTGAACAAACCGCATCATGAAGGTCAAGGAACACACCAGACAGGTCATGTATAAAGTTGTGGAGAAATTTAAAGCAGGGTTAGGTTCTAAAAAATATTCCAAGCTTTGAACATCTTACAGAGCACTGTTCAATCCATCATCTGAAAATGGAAAGATTATGGCGCAACTGCAAACCTACCAAGACATGGCCATCCACCTAAACTGACAGGCCAGGTAAAGAGAGCATTAATCGGAGAAGCAGCCAGGCCCATGGTAATTCTGGAGGAGCTGCAGAGAGCCACAGGACAACTATTAGTCGTGCACTCCGCAAATCTGGCTTTTATGGAAAAGTGGCAAGAAGAAAGCCATAAGATGTCCTGTTTGCAAGAAATCATGTGAGGGACACAGCAAACATGTGGAAGAAGATGCTCTGGTCAGATGAAACTAAAATTTTTAGCCTATAAGCAAAAACTAACACTGCACATCACCCAA
The DNA here is from genome assembly GCF_042186555.1 of Aquarana catesbeiana. Lineage (NCBI taxonomy): Eukaryota > Metazoa > Chordata > Amphibia > Anura > Ranidae > Aquarana > Aquarana catesbeiana. Next base: position 511,905,151 of record NC_133327.1, on the reverse strand, counting down.
ACACACCACCCCCACCATGAAACATGGTGGTGACAGCATGTTGTGGGGTTGCATTTTATTCAACAGGGAAGCTGGTAAGAGTTGTTGGGAAGATGGATGTACCCAATTATAGGGCAATCTTGGAAGAAAACCTGTTAGTCTGCAAAAGACTTGAGACTGGGGCGGAGGTTCACCTTCTAGCAGGACAACGACCCTAAACAAACAGCCAGAGCTTCAATGAAATGGTTTAGATCAAAGCATATTCATGGCCCGATCAAAGTCCAGACCTAAGTCCAATTGAGAATCTGGCAAGATTTGAAAATTTCTGTTCAGACGCTCTCCATCCAATCTGTCCGAGCTTGAGCTATTTTGCAAAGAATAAACAAAAATTTCACTCTAGATGTGCAAAGCTGCTCGAGACATACCCAAAAACACTTGCAGCTGCAATCACAGCAAAAGGTGGTTCTACAAGTATTGACTCGGGGGGGGGCTGCATATAAATACACGCCAAATTTTCATTTGTAAAAACATTTTGAAAACCATTTATAATTTTCCTTCCACTTCACAACAATGTGCCACTTTGCGTTGGTCTATCACATAAAATCCCAAATTTTGTTTATGGTTGTAACATGACAATGTGGAAAATTTTCAAGGGGCATGAATACTTTTTCAAGGCACTATATGTATAGCTGAAAACTTTTGAGCCCATGTCTTCACAGCTAAAATTATGGAATGCATTTTGCTCACCATTCTTTTCTTTGCTTATCAACCAAAATAAGGTAGATGAGTAACCCACCAAAAAATCAAGCACCGCCCTACATGTAATAAGATTTTCTTGGAGAGAGCTAAAGTTTACATTTGTTTAGGAATGGTGTTAATCTATACTTCTAATGTATTAGGTTAATTTTTAAAGACTGTTGGCCTCTGTAGCAGAAGTTTTGTTCGCCTCTAACCATGCCTGTGCAATAAGCCCTCATTAATTTGTACAGGGCCATAAAAGTCAAACTTCCCATGGTGACACCACCTAGCTGTAAAATTTAGAATATCTTAATCGTATATCACACTGGGTATGAGTGTTCGTAGACCCTGGGTTATAGGCTCATATCTTCAGGTAATTCGACATAGACAAGGTTTTGAGGACACATCCCCTGGACGCTTCTCTTGTTACCCTACCTCACGTCCGTGAGTCCTTGAGTTTTTGCTAGTGTCCTAAGTGCTAGTGTCCCCTTTTATGGAGAAATCACTCTTGGCTTAAAGTACAACTACACTGCATTTGAGCACCAGAAACCAAAAACACGATTACATTTATTTTTTAATGTTCAAAGCGAGCTCACCCATCCATCCATGTCTCTGTGCTTTATTTTGCTGAGAAATCACTTTGAAAAACACCAGCTAGCATTTTATAGCCTTGGCTATCTTGAGTAAGGTCAGATGATTCATGTAGCATTTACTTCCTGGAATCTATCTGCCCTTAGCTCGGGCATGTAGGCAGAAGGGTGTGCTTAGTGGAGAAAACCCCTCATCCCCTTCTGAAGACTCCTGGAATGTAGAACATCATTTGTCTAGACACAGAAGCCAGGAAGTAACTGAAGCGTTAACAAAAAATGTTCAAAACAAGGAAATATCTGGCAGCTTAAGGATTCAAAATTGTCAATGTTGATAGAGATGTTCCACTTGCGCAAAAAATAGTTTATTATATGTTTTTTCAACTCTTCAGTTATCTTTACTGTCATTTAAGACCACAATAGAAGCAGTGCATCCAGATCAGTGCAACCTTGGGAGCCATAACTGTACCACATGCCATAGGGAGGGTCTATAATGTCGCTTTGGGCACTGGATCCTGTATGTGTGCTCACTTTGGCACTTTGTGCATTGTGTGTAATCAGCTGCAGGGTTCTATACAAGTCCAGGGCTGTGGTTTATCCCTATGGAACCCAGACCCTTAAGACCCCTTCAAAAGTATGCCCACCATGTTGGGCAAGGTCTGGACTTTATATACAGTCCAATGTCTTGGATGGATAGTACAGCCAAGTCAACCCGTACCTCTGATCATTATTGTAACTGCCAAGGCTTTTTTTTAAAATGTATTTATGTATTCACCTTACACTGTAAAGGTTTAAAACTGGTTGAATGATAAGCCAACCGTCAGAGTTTAGTCTCAGGTGGATGACCAGCTATTACATCACACCATTGATTGCACACTTTTTTGCTGCTTTTTTGAGTCCTTAAAAGGTACTCGGGCGTTAGCGCTTGCCCTTTCGCCATGACGACTTTGCCACTGGATCGTCTGCAACCGGGTTGCTGTGTACTTCTTCTTGACATGATTTTATATTCCACACCCTTTTCTGTGTGTATTCCCATAGAAATACCCTAACCCATGTTTATGGTGGGAGCCATGGCAAATTTTAGGTGAAAATTTGTTCTGCCAAAGGCCTGCACAACACTCAACCTCAGAGTAATTATGGTTCCATTGTCCTGGAGCAGGACCAGATATTAACATCGATCTCTGCATACCTGACTTCAGTTTCATTTCAGGCATGAATCAAGTGACCTAGCTGGGAAAGGCAGATTTTTCTGCACCTACAGTGTGTCACAATTCCACAGACAAAGGTTTTCATACAGCCATCTCTGTCCAGGGCTCCAAAACTCCAAGCCCCCTTTTTGCTTCTGTCCAATCCCAATATTCCTGGCCTAGAAGCGATGGACATAGAAAGGAACAAATGGAACACACGAGTTTAGGGGAGGCTGCAGAAGATTCTCATCCTCAGACTTCTATACCATTCCTACAGTTGCATGGATTTCAGCAGCAACATTCACACCATTGCTGTGTGTTCCAGTACAGTCAACAAAAGTATAGCGTGCTGCATTATTTCGTCAAGGAACCACACTTGAACACATCAAGACATAAAAAACACACAAACACATCTAAATGCACCAAAACACACTGAAATATATTTCAGAAAAAAAACAGCTGTCTTTGGGTAATTTGGGGGGGGGGGGGGGGATGCATAAATTAAAAATGCATCAACACACATGCATCAACACATCCGGATTGCGTTTCTTTGATGTAAATCTGCCCTTAAACATCTGTGCGAATTGATGATTTTTTTTAATGTATTCTGCAGATTATACATTTGAGACTCTCTTAAAGGGGTTGTCCCCCCTCGTATTTTTTTCACCTTAATGCATCCTATGCATTAAGGTAAAAAAACACCCGGCCGTCACCAGCCCCCCGTTTTACTTACCTGAGCCCCTTCATTTCTTTGGCGGGGACACTGTCCCTCTCTCCACGGGGTCCCGGCTCTTGATTGGATAGATTGACAATGGTTGCGCTGCTATCAATCAAATCCAATGACGTGGGCGATGGGGGGCGGGGCCGAGTCCGGCATTTGTGTCTGGACGCAAATGCTGGACTCGGGAATGCGCCTGCAAAGTAACCCCCTCAGGAGAGCGCTTCTCCTAGGGGATTAGCTTATCTGGGGATGAGCCGCGAGAGCCACCGGGGGACCCCAGAAGAGGATGTTCGGGGCCACTCTGTGCAAAACGAGCTGCACAGTGGAGATAAGTATGACATGTCAGGAAAGAGGGAAATTTGGTGGGACTTTAAGGGTGCCTACGAAAGAAGGGGAAAGTCATACAATGCTCGACAATTGGTGTATAGAAATTAAAGATTTTATTATCACATACAAAACATGATTACAATTCAAGTAGGAATTATGCGCACATGTTCAAGGATACATCTAAAGATTTTTTTAGAACAGATAAGATGTAATCACTCGATAGTAGCATTGGAGTGATTGTCCTGACATGTTTCGCCACTCTGAGCTCATCAGGGGACGTTTTAAAAGAAATATAGATCTAACATTGCATATAAAAATGAGATACAAGCATTGCGTTAGTTTAGAATATAATACAAGAAAATAAAATAACATAAAAATACAAATACATGTTAATACAATAGGGTATACTGCCGACCGCTAGGTCCATCAGCAAGATCTCACCCATATGCAGATCTCATACCTGTGATTCAAAGTTGAAAAACAAAGGAAATCTTCGCTGAGTGATGTGCATTATAAAGTGTCATAGGAGGCCCAGATGAGCTTGTCAGCTGGAATCTAGCCAGAAAATTAGACATGTGAGGTGTGATTGAATTATAGTGTATATAATTACTCAAAGGGGGGGGGGGGAGGGAAGTCGAGTAAAAAAATGTGAAAAAATGTGTGAATAAGAAAGGTCTGAGAGACGGATGAAGGCCTGAAGCAATAGGTGATATAACTGAGCACAGGGTAATATGGGATAGTTAATACATTTTCAAGGAAAAAACGTTTACTTACACTCATAATGGCAATAAAAATATGGAAAAGCTACCAGAATTTGGGGACCAATATTGGGGAGATGTATAGAAAATGATGATAAGGTAAAATAAGTTTTAGAAGAGTTTTTTAAAATAAGAAAACGGAGCTGTTTAATTTAAGAAAAAGAACAAGATGAGGAAGAAGAAGAACACTGTATTTATTAAATACTTTTTATGAATTTATCGTTTTTCTAACAAAATTTGTGTTCCTTATTTTATTATTTGTCTAGGTTGCCTTATTGGCTTTGTTCTATTTCTTTTTGATGTATTTCATGTGGTGTCTGCCGACTGCTTGATCCCATCGCATTTCCCTCCCCAATATGCCCAATCCACCACCCCTCTCTGCCTCTTCCCTCTCCCCATAGTGTTTAATTCATGCACTTACTCCCCACACATTCCCAAACCACACACATGCCCTTTATCTATTTATCTCCCTGTCCCTATATCCCATTTCATTTTAAACAGTAATCATATCAATTTTATCTAATTGTAATACAATTCCTTAGACCCCATTCACACAGGGGCAACACGACTTGCAGGTCGCCTCAGCGAGGCGACCTGCAAACGACTGCCCGGGCGACTTGCAAAACGACTTCTGTATAGAAGTCTATGCAAGTCGCCCCAAGTCGCCCCCAAAGTCGTACAGGATCCTTTTTCTAAGTCGGAGCGACTTGCGTCGCTCCCCTTAGAACGGTTCCATAGCACAGAACGGGAGGCGACTTGTCAGGCGACTAGGTCGCCTGACAAGTCGTCCCTGTGTGAATGGGCTCTTACACCGAGCATTTTGATTTTCTCTCCGATGCTTCCCTTGTTCCCTTCTTCCCATGCTGCCTCTAGCTCTGTGTGCGGAGGAGGTTGTAGAGACGAGCGCCCACTGATTGGGCTACGTCAGCTCCTCCTGCGCTATCTTCCCTCCCCGCCCCTGGACCGTGTTGCAGCATGGGAAATGTAGTATTTTTGATTTTTATTTCATCCTTTGTGACGTTTTGCGCATGCGCAGTGCGGTGTCCCTGCCGGCGGCTCTTGCGTGACATCAGATGCCAATTACACGGGACCTGTCTGTTTCTCTTATAGTGCTTTCGCAAAATACCAAACTGCTAGACACTCTAAAGGCGAACCATGCTGCAAACTTGCTGCTTATTAGGTACAGTTTCATACCAAATCTCTTTCCTTATTTTCTGATATATTAATATAGTCTTCTATCTTTTTACTGATTTGAGTTCTATTACTTTAGTGTCCATATATTTCTTTACCTGCTGTCGTCTGTGTTGGTAACTTTACCCCCCCCCCCCCCCCCATATTTGAGGGGGCAGATGATCTGCAGCAGGTTTTGGTCACCTTTATATATAAGATGACCCATTTATCCTTCTACTAGTTTATACCATGAACTATGTTCTTCTTCTTCCTCATCTTGTTCTTTTTCTTAAACAGCTCAGTTTTCTTATTTTAAAAAAACTCTTCTAAAACTTTTTTTATTTTATCTTATCATTTTCTATACATCTCCCCAATAGATATTGGTCCCCAAATTCTGGTAGCTTTTCCATATTTTTATTGCCGTTATGAGTGTAAGTAAACGTGTTTTTTCCTTGGAAATGTATTAACTATCCCATATTGCCCTGTGCTCAGTTATATCACCTTTTGCTTCGGACCTTCATCCGTCTCTCAGACCTTTATTATTCACACATTTTTTTTCACATTTTTTACTCCACTTCCCTCCCTCCCCCCCCCCCCCCCCCCCCCCTGAGTAATTATATACACCATAATTCAATCACACCTCACATAACTAATTTTTTGGCTAGATTCCAGCTGACAAGCTTATCTGGGCCTCCTGACACTTTATAATGCACGTCATTAAGCGAAGATTTCCTTTGTTTTTCAACTTTGAATCACAGGTATGAGATCTGCATATGGGTGAGCTCTTGCTGATGGACCTAGCGGTCGGCAATATACTCTATTGTATTTACATGTATTTGTATTTTTGTTATATTTTCTTGTATTATATTCTAAACTAACGCAATGCTTGTATCTTATTTTTATATGCAGTATTACATCTATTTTTCTTTTAAAACATCCCTGATGAGCTCAGAGTGGCAAAACATGTCGGGACAATCACTCCAATGCTACTATCGAGTGATTACATCTTATCTGTTCTAAAAAAAAAATCTTTAGATGTATCCTTGAACATGTGCGCATAATTCCTACTTGAATTTTAATCATGTTTTGTATGTGATAAAATCTTTAATTTCTATACACCAATTGTCGAGCATTGTATGACTTTCCCCTTCTTTCGTAGGCACCCTTAAAGTCCCGCCAAATTTCCCTCTTTCCTGACATTTATATACAGGGATGTTGGTGCCCTATATTTGCCATTGCCACCCACCCATATTATTACTATAAGTATGACATGTTTGTTATTTAAAAAAAAAAAAGAAAAAGATCCTTTTACAATCACTTTAAAGGTTCTCTTTATTCTTGCAGGCCCATCCTTGCACCCAACTCTCGCTGCTATTTCAATATGTCAAATTGCAGCTAACTGAACTAAGGCAATGAACATCCAAGATGATCTTGTGTTCCAAAGACTGTGCCTTAACCTGAGCAATTACAGCAATTGCCTTCTGCTCTACTTTTGGCCCTGATCTCCATTCAGATGTACATAGTCTTGTGGCTCAAAGCCTGGGCAGTTGAAGATGCCTATAAAAGACACTTCACATTTATGCCCTTTGAAGGTGAATCTCTCTTTGGGGAGGCACTTGACAAATTCATAAGATTCCACAGGAGCCTCTACTTTAAATGCAGAGCACCTGATCTTTCTACTCAGGCATCATATTCAAAACCCAGGTTCAGCCCTTTCTTCAGCACGAGACTTGACCCACAAAGCTCATTGAGTCTTCCCAGTGAAGGGACATCCTCACTCCTAAAATGGGGGCATCTGTTAGTTTGCTCCTCTCTAGGTCAATGATGTCCCAAACCTGTGGGTTCAATCATTTGTTTAAAAGGGGTACAAAATGGCGTTGAAAACTCTTCCACACTGTTGCTTTTTCCCTCAATTAAAAACTGCACAAGGACCGTAAGATTTGCAGAATGCCCTGAACCATCTCTTGCCACAGGGAGACTGCGAATACCTGGCATCTGGGGACATCCAAGATACCTATCTGCATATTCCAATTTGTCTAGCTCATCTGTGTTTTTTTGCACTTTGTGGTGACAGACTATCTTTTTCCGGTTTGTTGTACTGTCTTTTGGCCTATCCTCTGCTCCCAGAGTATTCTGAAAAGGGGCAAGAAAAGGTGCCGGGACCTTTGAGAAGTCAGGGCGTCAAGGCCACAGATTATGTAGATAAGCTTCTGCTGAAGGACACCTCTTATTCCAGCATTCTGCAAAAGTACACAGGACATTTCAAACTCAAAGCTTTTGGTTGAATGATCAATTTACAGAAATCTGCTCCCCTGCTTGGAATTGTTGGTCTAGTCCTAGACCCATGCCTAGCAAAGGATTTCCTTCCAGAGAAGAAAATTATCTGAGCTCATGCTTGAGAATTAAGGTCATGGAGAGTTCTAGGCCTCATGATGGCCTCCTTTTGAGCCAGTACCACTTGCTCAATTTCATTCAACACCTCTCTACCACAACATCTTGTCGACCTGCAAATAACATGCTGCTTCTCTTAACCTATATGTGCTCCTGTCCAGCTAAGCAAAGAATCCCCTAACTTGGTGGATTTCTAACCCTGCCTTAAAGTAGATGTAAACCTGAAATGTAATAAAAAAAGGCTTGTAACTTGTACAGGTATAGGATTTCATGTCATCTGTGCCCAGTCTTGCCACGAAGAGTTAATCCAGCTCTGAGCAGTCCTCTTATCTTTTTTTTCAGTGAGATAAAAAGGGACAGAAAAATAGCAGTCAGTTCTTCCCCTGTGCTGTGAGTGACAGGTGATTTTACATATCTCATGCATGAGCCTTAGAGAGCATTATGTGTAATTCCCACCCCCCTCCTTTCTTCAGCTCTGTACAATCGTCCTCTGTGCACATGCGCAGGAGTGACATGTGGCCATGAGCGCTCTGCTTCTTCACAGGACGCGCTCTGCCACTCCTGTGCCTATACTTTAGTCTCCCCTGGCGTTAGGCTATTCCTTGCAATGCTGGCTGGCCAGGGGAGTGTAGTGGTGGGCGGAGGAGTCCTCTGATGTCACGACTCGCCCACCGAGTGCCGGACAGCAGATCGCCGACAGATTCGGCAATATTGTGGGGCTCCACACAGCTAGACAGGTGAATTATGACAGGTAAGGATACATGCAGCAGGCATGTATATCCTTCTAGATATGCCATATGTTAGTAAATTAGAAATGATGGCAGTGGGTTCACATGCACTTTAATAATGGGAACTTTTTTCTTCCTTATCACTAAAAAGTGATAACAAATGCCATTCTTTCATGGTTGGGGAGCAGGGTTCCAGTCTCTTACTGTGCAAGGAACATGGCCATAATGGATGCCAAACTTCCCATCAACATCCTGGAACTCAAAGCATTAGGGATTGCTTTGCAACACAATTCTAACCCCCCCCTTTCTACAAGGACCCAATCGGGTGTCACACCATGCTGTCTGTGGCCTATATCAACCATCAAGAGGGCACCAGGAGTCATACAGCCTTAAAGGAAGTAACTTAAATCACCGCTATGGAGTCTCATTGTCCAGCGATCTGTTGTACACATACTAGGAGTGGACAGCTGGAAAGTGAATTACCTCACTAGCCACCACTTGGATCAAGGGGAATGAGCCCTTCACCCACGCATCTTCAACCTGATATGTCAGAAATGAAAGATCTCAAATGTGGACATACTGGCATCCATCTGAAACAGCAAACTACTTGTATCTTAGTTCATGCTAATCTATTCCCTGCCCCCACTGCAAATTCCACCTCCTCTGCTTCAGCAAGAGAAGAAAATGGTGATTCTTATTGCACCAAAGGCCCAGGAGAATCTGGTACACAGACATATTCAAACTACCAGCACATGGCAGATACCAGAAAAAGAAATGACTCCTGCGCACAAGTGGACAACCAGACAGATGGGACAACACAGGCTTTGCTGCCCTCAAGGATGGTGAATCCTAGTAGACAAAGAAATAAAAAGAAAAAGGGGGCGCACCAGCCATGTGCATTATCTTTTGTAAAATAATTTATTGAATAAAATGATAAAAGAAATTACTCACAAGCAGTTGTGGAACAGGGTGCAATGTGAAACAAGCACCGACTAGCAGCAAACGGTTCTATGATGAGCGAAACCTTCCAGAGGTCTTGGAGGAACGTACAAGCATCACTACTGGCTGACGCGTTTCAAAGGGAACTTCCATTCATCAGAGCTCTGATGAAGACGGGACGTTCCCTTCTAAACGCGTCAGCCGGTAGTGATGCTTGTATGTTCCTCCAAGACCTCTGGAAGGTTTTGCTCATCATAGAACAGTTTGCTGCTAGTCGGTGCTTGTTTCACATTGCACCCTGTTCCACAACTGCTTGTGAGTAATTTCTTTTATCATTTTATTCAATAAATTATTTTACAAAAGATAATGCACATGGCTGGTGCGCCCCCTTTTTCTTTTTATTTCTTTCTCTACCAGCACGTGGCCCCTGGCCTCTTCCCAAGAGGGCAGACCTGCTGTTTTTGCCCTCTGTTCCATCCTGTCTCTCCTTCTTTGATTTTCGTGGCATGCCTATTGAAGCCCAGGTCTTAAGAGACTGAGGGGTCACTGAGTCTGTCCTTTCTACCTTGCTACAAGGAAGAAAATCTACTTCCAGAAAGACCTACTTTCGTACCTGGAAACCCTTCTTTGCCTGGTGTTAGCATTTCTGTTCTAGAGATTACTGTGTGTTTTGCATTCTGTCCTTACTTGGCCTCAAGCACTCGGTTTAAGCCTTGTTGATTCATTTTTTTTTTTTTTAACACCTTTTTCTAAAACTTTTATTCAAGGTGTAGCTTTCATCAAGAACCCCTTGCAACACCCTGTGCTTTCTTGAGATCTCAACTTGGTTCTCTATGCTCTACAGATACCACTCTTTAAACTTCTCAGGGTTATGCCCTTACATGACCTCTTCTCCAAAGTGGCCTTTTTGGTTGCTTCCATTTCTATTGTCTGAGCTGGTGGTTTTCCTTTTAAGGAGTTGTTCCTCATTCTTCAAACACAAGGTAGTCTTGCGCTCAAGACAATCCTTTCTTCCTAAGGTGGTAACAGTCTTCCACCTTAGCAAAGACATAGTGCTACCATTCTCATGCCCGTCTCCAAAGCACCCAAAGGAAATTGCTCTTCATTGCCTGGATGTATTTAGAACCTTAAAGGTCTATGCCAAAGCTACAGTTTTGATCAAGTTGATGGATTCCCCATTTGTCCTGTCCTCAGGACCTTGCAGAGGACATTGTGCTTCTATGTCCACCATCGCTCAGTAGATGAGAAATCTGATCGCTAGATTTTACATTCTCAACGACCAATCATCTGTGCTTTAAAGCACTTTAGGAGTTTTCAGGGCATTCTGGCACCAGGCCTCTTTAATCCAGCCTTGCAAGGCCATTCATGCCTGCTGCAGCTTTTGGCCGCAAGGTTAGGCACTCTGAAGTTGGGTCTTTGACCTTTTTGTTGTGCCTGTTGGCACAGTTCTGTTTGACCAATTGTTACCCAACCTGCTCATCCTTTGCTCAGCGACAGTCTACGATCTATGAATACTTAGCTTGTGTCCTGTAGTGTATGATTAAGAGAAAAGGAATGTTGACTTACCTGAAAATTTAATATCTTGTAGAACTGTACAGGGCACAGCTCACACTCACTTCTGTTCCTTGGTTACCCTGCATTACTTGCTGAAAAACTGAACTCCTAGTGTGGGGTAGGGTTATATAGGAGGCACCTAGGGGGCATCTCATCAAAAGCTTGCTATTGTCAAGTCCCCTGAAGGTACAAGCCTGTAATCCAGGTTCTATGAAAACTCAAACAAACCAAGCGCCCCAGTCAGTCAGTCGATAAATCAAACCCCGCCCCCCCACCCCCTCGCTCGCCCCCTAATTATGTGCTTCAAAAAAAAATAAATTTGAAATCCATGCGTCTGGTGCCTTGCATGTAGATCACGGACCGTGCGCATGGATTGGGGGGGGGCGGTGCCCCTAATGGAGCGGCCATCATTGCTAAGCTTCTATTGCTTTGAAAAGATGGCAATGTGGAGATGAGGGACAGGCTGGTGACAACACTCAAACAGTGCATTTAATACAATGTTTTGAGACCTGTAATTCTTTGTTTCGGCAGATCGTCCTGCACATCTAAAGCTCTTTGGGTCCTACTTCTCCAGTGGGTCACAGGAGTGCACTTAGTTCTGCACTCCTGTGTCCCATATTCAGCTGACTGCTGGCTAAAGTCTGTTGTTACTCTGCCATTCCAGACCGACAGCTGGCTCAGCGCCTCAGTGTGCTGTTACTTTTTTCAAAATTAACGCAGTTTTGCCTTTAGTTCTACTTTAACCACTTCCCTCCCGCATATAGCAAAATGATGGCCGGAAAGTGGTTGTATTATCCTACTGGACGTCATATGACATCCAGCAGGATAAGCCGCTAGCGCACGCCTGTGGGGGCGCGCAGCGTGGCGATCGGTGGTGTGCTATGTTAGTCTGACACACCGCATCTCCGATCTAGGTAAAGAGCTTATGACTTAGGCTCTTTACTATGTGTTCAGCTGCGTCCAATCACAGTGTAAACAGGAAGAGCAATTTTATGGGCTTTTCCTCCAATCCCACTGACAGATGTGAGGAGAGCCGATCGGCTGCTCTCCTGATGGGGGGGGGGGTCTGCGCTAATAATCAGCGCCTTGATTATCAGTGCAGGCCCACTGAGGGATGTCCACTGGAGACCATCAGGTGAGCCCACCAGGGATGCCAAACAGTGCCGATTAGGATGGCACTCTGCCCATCAGTTATTGCCTGTCAGTGCCGTATATAAGTGCCTCATCAGTGCCCGTCAGTCCAGCTTCATCGGTGCTCATCAGTGCCCGTCAGTGAATGAGAAAACTTACTTGGTTACAAAGTTTTGTAACAAATGAAGAAAAACTTAGATTTTTTTTTTAATTTTTGGTCTTTTTTTTTTTTTTTTTTTATTTGAAGCACATAAAATAAAATCCCCAGTGGTGATCAAATACCACCAAAAGAAAGCTCTATTTGTGGGGAAAAAAATTATCGCTTCGGTACAGTGTTGCATGACCGCGCAGTTGTCATTCAAAATGCAACAGTGCCGAAAGCTCAAAATTGGACTGGGCGGGAAGGGGGTGAAAGTGCCCTGTACTGAAATGGTTAGTTATGGCGGACAAAACTCCCTGGCCACCTACTAAACATTCCTGTTAAAAAGTAACAAGGGAGAATGAAGTATGACTTTTCAGTCTTGGTGTGAGCATTTTAAGAAGGTAAGCAGCAGGTATTTTACCACTGACGGCATGATGGCAACCAGAATTTCCCTGCCCAGAGATCACCTCTCCTTTCCTCTTTTCTCCACTATAGGTTTAGTTGGAAGGACTTAGAGGAAATAAACTTCCTCTGCTTACATTTACCTATAGGTAAGCCTATAAAAAAAGCTTACCTATAGGTATGTGAAAATATCTCAACGTGTACCGTTTAGGAGATATTTACATTATATGCAGCCAGTGACATCACTGGTGCATGCGCTCTGAAGGAGCCGTTCCCTCTGTGCCCTGTGCCGTAAAAACACACGCCTGGGAGTGATTTCATTGCGGCTTTTTTTTTTCCCCAGAGTATACAACCTCTTTAATATGATTAAGCTCATCACAGTGAAACACGTTAAGGACGTTCTCTGGGTGAGGACCTCTTGTATGCATTCATGAGGTTTGTGCTTAACCACTTCAGCCCCGGAAGGATTTACCCCCTTCCTGACCAGAGCACTTTTTACAATTCGGCACTGCGTCGCTTTAACTGCTAATTGCGCGGTCATGCAATGCTCTACCCGAACGAAATTTGCGTCCTTTTCTTCCCACAAATAGAGCTTTCTTTTGATGGTATTTGATCACCTCTGCCGTTTTTATTTTTTGCGCTATAAACGGAAAAAGACTGAAAATTTTGAAAAAAAATGATATTTTCTACTTTTTGTTATAAAAAAAATCCAATAAACTAAATTTTAGTCATACATTTAGGCCAAAATGTATTCGGCCACATGTCTTTGGTAAAAAAAATGTCAATAAGCGTATATTTATTGGTTTGCGCAAAAGTTATAGCGTCTACAAACTAGGGTACATTTTCTGGAATTTACACAGCTTTTAGTTTATGACTGCCTATGTCATTTCTTGAGGTGCTAAAATGGCAGGGCAGTACAAACCCCCCCCAAATGACCCCATTTTGGAAAGTAGACACCCCAAGGAAATTGCTGAGAGGCATGTTGAGCCCATTGAATATTTATTTTTTTTGTCCCAAGTGATTGAATAATGACAAAAAAAAAAAAAAAAAAAAAAAATTTACAAAAAGTTGTCACTAAATGATATATTGCTCACATAGGCCATGGGCATATGTGGAATTGCACCCCAAAATACATTCAGCTGCTTCTCCTGAGTACGGGGATACCACATGTGTGGCACTTTTTGGGAGCCTAGCCGCGTACGGGGCCCCGAAAACCCAGCACCACCTTCAGGATTTCTAAGGGCATACATTTTTGATTTCACTCCTCACTACCTATCACAGTTTTGAAGGCCATAAAATGCCAAGATGGCACAACCCCCCCCCAAATGACCCCATTTTGGAAAGTAGACACCCCAAGCTATTTGCTGAGAGGCATGGTGAGTATTTTGCAGCTCTCATTTGTTTTTGAAAATGAAGAAAGACCAGAAAAAAAATTTTTTTTTTTTCTTTTTTCAATTTTCAAAACCTTGTGACAAAAAGTGAGGTCTGCAAAATACTCACTATACCTCTCAGCAAATAGCTTGGGGTGTCTACTTTCCAAAATGGGGTCATTTGGGGGGGTTTTGTGCCACCTGGGCTTTCCATGGCCTCCGAAACTGTGATAGGCAGTGAAGAGTGAAATCAAAAATTTACGGCCTTAGAAAGCCTGAAGGCGGTTCTTGGTTTTCGGGGTCCCGTACGCGGCTAGGCTCCCAAAAAGTCCCACACATGTGGTATCCCCGTACTCAGGAGAAGCAACAGAATTTATTTTGGGGTGTAATTTCACAAATCCCCATGGCGTGTTTGAGCAATATAACATTTAGTGACAACTTTGTGCAAAAAAAAAAAAAAAAAAAAAAAAATTTGTCTCTTTCCCGCAACTTGTGTCACAATATAAAATATTCCATGGACTCGACATGCCTCTCAGCAAATAGCTTGGGGTGTCTACTTTCCAAAATGGGGTCATTTGGGGGGGTTTGAACTGTCCTGGCATTTTATGCACAACATTTAGAAGCTTACGTCACACATCACCCACTCTTCTAACCACTTGAAGACAAAGCCCTTTCTGACACTTTTTGATTACATGAAAAAATTATTTTTTTTTGCAAGAAAATTACTTTGAACCCCCAAACATTATATATTATTTTAAAGCAAATGCCCTACAGATTAAAATGGTGGGTGTTTCATTTTTTTTTTTCACACAGTAATTGCGCAGCGATTTTTCAAACGCATTTTTTGTGGAAAAAACACACTTTTTTAAATTTTAATGCACTAAAACACACTATATTGCCCAAATGTTTGATGAAATAAAAAAGATGATCTTAGGCCGAGTACATGGATACCAAACATGACATGCTTTACAATTGCGCACAAACGTGCAGTGGCAACAAAATTAATACATTTTTAAAAGCCTTTAAAAGCCTTTACAGGTTACCACTTTAGATTTACAGAGGAGGTCTACTGCTAAAATTACTGCCCTCGATCTGACCTTCGCGGTGATACCTCACATGCATGGTGCAATTGCTGTTTACATTTGACGCCAGACCGACGCTTGCGTTCGCCTTAGCGCGAGAGCAGGGGGGACAGGGGTGCTTTTTTTTTTTTTTTTTTTTTTTTTTTTCTTTATTATTTTTTTGCTTTTTTATCTTATTTTTAAACTGTTCCTTTCATATTTTTTTTTAAATCATTTTTATTGTTATCTCAGGGAATGTAAATATCCCCTATGATAGCAATAGGTAGTGACAGGTACTCTTTTTTGAAAAAATTGGGGTCTATTAGACCCTAGATTTCTCCTCTGCCCTCAAAGCATCTGACCACACCAAGATCGGTGTGATAAAATGCTTTCCCAATTTCCCAATGGCGCTGTTTACATCCGGCGAAATCTAAGTCCTAAAATGCTCGTAGCTTCCGGTTTCTTAGGCCATAGAGATGTTTGGAGCCACTCTGGTCTCTGATCAGCTCTATGGTCAGCTGGCTGAATCACCGGCTGCATTCTCAGGTTCCCTGTTGAGACAGGAGTGCCAGAGAAAAACACGGAAGACGGTGGGGGGGGGGCATTCCCTCCCACTGCTTGTAAAAGCAGTCTAGAGGCTAATTAGCCACTAGGATTGCTTTTACATGAAAGCCGACCGCTGGCTGAAAAGAATGATACCAAGATGATACCTAAACCTGCAGGCATCATTCTGGTATAACCACTCAAAGTCGTGAATGGCGTACCTGAAGACAAAAAAATGGTTAACAATAAAGCACAGTAAACGGTAAAGTATAAAAAATTGCATACCTGAAAAGCAAACATTATAAAACATAATAACAATAAAACATTGCAGAATAGAATACAGTAAAAAAGAGCAGAACACCAGAGAGAGAATAGAGAGAGAGAGAACAATAAAACGACAACTATTTTTTTTTATTTTTGTTTGTGGTTTTTTTTTTTTTTTACACTTTTTTTTTGTAACTGTAACTTTTATAACTGTAACCGGTTCCAGGTTCGGGTCTCTCAAAATGCGATGGCATCTTGGGAGACCCTGTGAAAGTGTGCCTAGTCTGTGCAATGCTGTACCCTACGCTAATACTCAACTAGTGAATGGTAGCGTTCAAAACATTCACCAATGCAAAGACCAGGATTATCAGGACAGGAGGGACAATAATAGCGGGTGTCACGTCTATATACGCGCTTGCTGCAGACACATCTTTTTTGGGGGGGTTCGTTGGGTAGGGGTACTCGGGAGGACATATAAATGCCTCTCATGCAGCCGACTGCATTTGGTTGGGGATGTGAATGGGGGAAGTACGGGCGCTGCAGAAGTGGTGGGTTCCCAATTAGGATTGGCGAATGCAGCAGGAAGGGCATTATGGGCACGACGGGCCTGTGTTTGTCTTTTTGGTGGCAGCGGGACACTACTTGTGCTTGCCACCTCACCAGCTTGAACTGCACTTATGGGACTCGCCACGTCACCAAGTGTTACTGCAGTGCTGGTATGACTACGACTGGGGTGTACTAGGCCGCTGGCGCTTGCCAGTTCACCAAAACGCTACAAAAAAAAGTGACAGTGATCGATCGATACTGCACTTGGGTGGGCTGGGCTGGGCCGGGCGGAGGGGCAAAACGCAGGTGCTAGCAGGTATCTGGGCTGATCCCACTAACACTGCGTTTTTGGGAACCCTAAACTGCTGGGGACGCTAGTATAGATCTGATCGGACCAGATATTGATCCGATCAGATACTATACCACTAAGGGAGGTGTACGGTGCGTGCGTGGGTGTTAGTGGTACTGGCGCTAATCTGACGCTGCTTGGGGCTGGTGCTTGCCAGTTCACCAAAATGCTACCAAAAAAACTGTTAGCGATCGCAGGGATCAGGCCTGACTCTGCGAACGCTGCAGTTATGCGTTTAGTGTTTTGTAAGTGACAGTGATCGATCGATACTGCACTTGGGTGGGCTGGGCGGAGGGGCAAAACGCAGGTGCTAGCAGGTATCTGGGCTGATCCCGCTAACACTGCGTTTTTGGGAACCCTAAACTGCTGGGGACGCTAGTATAGATCTGATCGGATCAGATATTGATGTGTTCAGATACTATACCACTAAGGGAGGTGTACGGTGCGTGCGTGGGTGTTCGCGGTACTGGCGCTAATCTGACGCTGCCTGGGGCGACGCATATCACCGCCGGGCGATCAGGGGGCTAAACCTTTATTCGGTAATAAACGGCGGGTGCCCTGACACTAAAAAAAATAAACGAACTAACCAGCGTCACCCGTAACAGTTATACGGTGATCAGTGGTGAAAGGGTTAACTAGGGGGCAATCAAGGGGTTAAAACATTTATTAGGTAGTATATGGGGGTCCCTGTCGCTATAAAACGCTGACAGCGAACCTAAATATTTACGTTCCTAACTAGCGTCACCAGCGACACTAATACAGCGATCAGAAAAATGATCGCTTAGCGACACTGGTGACAGGGGGTGATCAAGGGGTTAAAACGTTATTAGGGGGGGTTAGGGGGGTACCCTAGACCTACAGGGGGCTAATACTAACTGTCCTACCACTGCTAACTGTCACAAACTGACACCATGCAGTAATCAGGAAAAAAACAAAACAAAAAAACCTGCTTGGTGTCAGTTTGTGACAGGGGGGGGGTGATTGGTGGGGGATCGGGGGGCGATCGGGGGGGGGATCGGGGGTGTTTAGTGTGCCTGGCATGTTCTACTGTGTTGTGTGTGTGTGTTGGTGCACTTACATGTCTTCTCTCCTCGGTGCTGGAACGGAAACTGGCCAGCCGAGGAGAGATGACATCACATCCTCTGCCTCTGTGTACTATACAGAGGCAGGGGATGTTTCTCATTGGCTGGGAGCGATCGCGAGGGGGGGGCCACGATCGGATGGTCTCCCCCTCGTCTCTCAACCCTCCCAGCCAAACGCCGACCGCCGATGGCACCGGGGGGGGGTCCGATAGGACCCCCCGCCCGCGGGAAGGCAATCACGTACCAGGTACGTGATTTTGCCTGCCCGTGCCGCTCTGCTCACGTATATATGCGTGAGGCGGTCGGCAAGTGGTTAAATAGACATTCAGAAGAGTTGAAACTGTTGTGCGGCTTGTGTCATGAAAACGTGAGCATAGATAGTGTCTGCAGCAGAGAAGAGGCTTCGATCTGAGGTGGTTCCATTTTGTTTTTAACTGGAATCTCGTTGGTTTTTTTTTTTTTTTTTTTTTTTCCATTATCGCTGCAAAACTTGAACATACATTTTTAATGTACTGTATGTGTAGCAGTGTTGTGGAATATTTTAAAATCCTGAAGACTTTAAAAGTAGTGGAGTAAAGCTAAGCTAAAATAAATTTTGGAAGTGGGTTTTAACCTCTAGTTTACAGGTAAATATTGAAGAGAATGTTTTTCTTTAACAGGCTGTGCCAGTTCTGAACAATTTCTGTAAGCTAGTGTTTTATTTACATGCTGTTTTCTCTTTTGCTATATGCCAGTGAGCACGTTTGGTGTAACTCCTGCAGTGGGTGGCCTATCAGCTGGAACCGTTGGAGAAGCCTCAACCGCACTCAGCTCCGCAGCTCAGGTTGCTCTGCAGTCCCTCTCCCATGCAATGGCTTCAGCCGAGCAGCAATTGCAAGTATTGCAAGAAAAACAGCTACAGCTTCTAAAGCTTCAACAACAGGTGGGAGGATTTTTCTATAATCTTTAATTATGACACCCTAAATGTTAAATTCATGTTGCTTTAAGCCCCCGTTTACTCTAGTGTATTTATTTTTTTTACCCTGCATCTGCCATCTCTGCAATGGAAATCACAATATTCCCTATTGATGCCCAGGCACATCAGTGCAACATGGCACAGTTTGACGTTTGAAAAGGCGCAGGTGCTTTTTTTCATGCAGCTTAGTGCTTTTTTGGCCTCATAGACTTTGGAAGTGCATGAGTGGGTGGGTGAACTAGAGATACTGTTGTATGAGGAGGTTTTGGATTTTGTGATCATTTCAGAAACCCGGTTCAACAACTGGGCGGAGGGAACCACGTATTTGTCTAAGGCTCGCCAGTTCCTAAATGTCTTGCAGGACAATTTCATGGTTCATATGGTAGACACACCAACTAAAAATAGTGTTACTGGCTCTGATTACCAACAATACAGAGATATATGAATGTGAGCCAAAAGCAATATAAAAACAAATAATAAAATTAAACAGTGCAAATAATACGGATGTCAAAATAAAAAAAATGTTTGACCTCGAGTACTCAGTAATCAATGCACAATGTGATATGCTATACACCAGTGAGTAATAAATTTAAAGTCCATCAATGAGTGAACAAACTGTGAATGAATTCTCGTCTCCGAATGTTGAGTGAAATCCACCACCACAATCAACAGGAATGCGCTCTTACCAGAATACCATGATCCCCCATCAGAGGATCAGGGAAAGCGTGTGTTATATTATATATCGGCTTCATGGAACAGCAGGCAAACTCCAGATGGTGGGGGGTCACTTCACAGCAGCTTGGTTCAGCAAGGCAGTACCGCGGTGCATAGAAGAGAATAATGCTCCAATAGTGTAAAACCAATAACTAATTTTATTTAAAAAAGGTAATGCACTTACACAATGGTGGATGTAAAAACTCAGTCTGTTGCGCCGGCCGGAGCACAAACAGACAGCCCGTTCCTACTGGATTCACGAATGGAGTACGAGGTGACGTCAGCGCATCGCCTAGTGCATTACCTTTTTTTAAATAAAATTAGTTATTGGTTTTACACTATTGGAGCATTATTCTCTTCTATGCACTGTGGTATTGCCTTGTTCAACCGAGCTGTTGTGAAGTGACCCCCCCCCCCCATCTGGAGTTTGCCTTGCCACTATATAGATTTTGGTTTCGTTTTGGGTAGCGCGATTTATAAAATTTTCTCATTTGTGTTATATGTTGTACATATTAATTGCGACTTCCAATATGATGGATAGTTGCTAAACACTTTGCCATCACCTTTTTAGTTTAGTTTTTTTGTTTCTTTAGCTTGGTTTTTTATATATTTTTTTTACCAACAATACAGACCTGATCACGGTTGTGGAAATAAGGGGCAATTTAGGAAACAGTGATCACAGGTCAATTGGCTTCACACAAATAGCAAACACAAGGGGAATACAAAGACACTGAATTTCAAAAGAGCTAACGTTCCTAAACTACGAACCTTGCTAGAAGGCATAAACTGGGATAAAATCTTAGGAACAAAGAACATGGAGGGTAGATGGGTTTGCTTTAAGAGTGCATTAAATAAGGGCATTAGCCAATACATCCCATTGGGTAATAAATTTAAAAGAGCGAACAAAAGTCCTGGATGGCTTAACGCTTAATGTAAAAATGCATATAAATGCAAAGGAGAAGGCCTTCAAAAAATACAAGGTTGAGGGATCATCATCAGCATTCAGACTTTATAAAGAATGCAACAAGAAATGTAAGGGTGCAATAAGGATGGCTAAGATAGAACATGAAAGACACATAGCGAAAGAAAGCAAAAAAAGTCCCAAGAAATGCTTTTAGTATGTTAACAGTAAAAAAGGGAGGACAGGCTATATTGGCCCCATAAACAGTGAGGAAGATCATCTGGTTACAAAGGATGGGGAGATGGCGAAGGTATTAAATTTATTCTTCTCAGTCTTCACTAGGGAATCGGGGGCCTACAGTAACCAAAACTGCAGTGTTTATCCTCATGACATATCACAGGAAGCACCTCAATGGTTAAAAGGATAGAATTAAAATTAGGCTTGGGAAAATTGACATTAATAAATCACCCGGACCAGATGGCTTGCGCCTAAGGGTACTTGGGGAACTCAGTCAAGTAATTACCAGACCATTGTTCCTAATTTTTGCTGACAGTCTACTGACTGGGTGTAGTTTACTCTCCTCTTCATCCCCTTCCATTCATAAAAAAAAAAAAATTCACAGAATACAATGCATGAAGGGGCAGAAAAAAAATGACAGGACTATCCCTTGTTTAATCGCCATGTATTGTGAGAAGAATAAGAGATGTTTTGTAAATGGATGCGGGTGGAGGAATGGAGTGAACCCGTTCATTCCCTGTACACTAGCTGGAACTCA
Source organism: Aquarana catesbeiana (assembly GCF_042186555.1). Classification (NCBI taxonomy): domain Eukaryota; kingdom Metazoa; phylum Chordata; class Amphibia; order Anura; family Ranidae; genus Aquarana; species Aquarana catesbeiana. The sequence goes on along the minus strand of NC_133327.1, from coordinate 511,883,837 downwards.
TTGCAGCAGAACCAGAAGACAGCTAACATCTTACATGAATTCCACTAGATTTTTAGCACCCCTAGCAGCCATCTAGACATTCCACCTAAAGACTTTTGCAAGTTCAGTTGCAGGATTTTACCTATTAACCTGTTCCAAGTTTGGTAAGCCTTTTACTGTTCTTTAAAATGGTAGCATAATGTAACTTTTTTTTCTCCACTGCTTTTAATCACTGCTTTCAAAGAGAAGTGCTCTAAAAGTACTAATGCTATACATTTTCAGTCACCTAATGCCATCATGTTTACATCAGACCTACAGTTAAAGTGGATGTAAACCCTCACATAAACCCAGTGAAGTGAATAGCCTCAGATGATACACAGAGATTAAACAAATCCTCCTACATAAGTGTTACATGTATATCTGTTGTCTTCAGCTTTATATACGGTTTAGAAAGTGCAGATTGTATTAGAAATTTCAGTAGCAGTAGCAGTGTGGCGTTGGATTACACTGCGAGACAGCTGTTTGGAGGAAAGGCACCCCCCCCCCCCCCCTCCAGATAGGCAGAGACTTCCAGGGCCAGTTCACACCAGATGCAGTTCCGTGTGCTTTTTTCTGCACTAAAAATGCATGCACAGTGTTTTCCATGTGTTCCAATGGCTCTAGTTCACACTATGCAGTCAGTTTCCGGTGCAGAAACTGACTTAAAACTGACTGCATGGTGTGAACTAGAGCCATTGGAATACGTGGAAAACACTGTGCATGCACCTGGTGTGAACTGGCCCTCGGGGCTGTCCTGTTAGTAAAGCAGCTTTCTGCTAATCTATTTATAGCACTTATCCCGACACAAATTTCAGGCTGGTTTTGTCACGTGTTGGAGAACTTGTCAGAAGTTATCATGCTAATAACAGACGAACGGAGCTGGAGAAAGCCACAGGACTTAGGGCTTTGAAGAGAGATCAGAAAACACTCCAGATATATGTGCCCAGTTCAAATTTCATGAATTAGGTTTACATCCACTTTAACTTCGTATATCTGGAAATGGTATAATTTCTTCTACTCTTCACATTGAAGCTCAATTAGTTAATGTGGTTACCAGAAATAAGATTTTCTAATATGTTCCTAAATTTTACCAAGGTGGCTGCTACTTTAAATATGTAAATTATGCAAATTCTTTATAAATGTGTTTTGATTTAAGTAATGCAGGTTTTTTAAAAGAAAAGTTGTGTATCATTTTGCTTTTATGAGCAACTGTCACTGTTTACTTTCACTTTGGCGCTCTTTTAATTGTTTCTTTTTTCCAGAAGGCAAAACTGGAGGCCAAGTTGCATCAGACAACAGCCGCAGCTGCTGCAGCTGCTTCAGCAGCAGGTCCTGTCCACAACTCTGTGCCTCCCAATCCAGTGGCAGCTCCAGGATTTTTTATCCATCCATCTGATGTCATCCCACCCACTCCAAAAACAACTCCTCTCTTCATGACCCCACCACTCACACCACCCAATGAAGCAGTGTCGGCTGCCATCAATGCAGAGCTGGCTCAGCTTTTTCCTGGCACAGTCATTGATTCTCCGCCTGCTATCTTGGCTTCACATGGCAAGAATGCTAACAAACCTAGAGGGGTAAAAGTTTTTTCCTTTTCCTTTCACATTTTTCCTTTGATAAAACACACACACATTTCCCCAAGTTTAACCCTTTCCCCAAGTTTTTTTGTGTCTTGGTTCTAATATAACTTATTGCTTTGCTTCAGAATCAGCTCGGTTCAGGTCTTGCACTGGCGATCTCTCATGCCTCTCATTTTCTACAGCCTCCTCCTCATCAGTCCATTATTATAGAAAGGATGCATTCAGGTGAGTTAAACTATGCAATGCTTACATTTTATAAAGATAATTGTAATGTGTTTTTTTTTTTTTTTTGCTATTTCTTGAAATTATATTTTTGTGAACTTTTTGTAAATGTGTTTTTGTTTTTGCTCAAGGAGCCAGAAGATTTGTGACACTGGATTTTGGCAGACCTGTTCTCCTTACGGATATTCTCATTCCCACCTGTGGTGATCTAGCCTCCCTGTCTATAGATATCTGGAGTTTGGGTGAGGAAGTGGATGGCAGAAGACTCGTGGTTGCAACTGATATCAGTACCCATTCACTAATACTACATGACTTGTTACCACCCCCTGTATGCAGGTTCATGAAGGTAATAAATTAATTTGCACTTTTAAACCAGCATGGACAGAACTGAATTAAACAGTTATATAGAGAAAGTGAGAGGATTAGATAAAATGTTTGTGTATAGGGGTTTTTTTTCTAAATGTTTGGTGTGCTGTTTACTTATGAGGAGATTGCAGCTGCTACAAACGTATATGGTTTGCAATTACTATATTGTTGGCTTCTAGATCACGGTTATTGGTCGTTATGGAAGTACAAATGCCAGGGCCAAGATTCCTCTAGGCTTTTATTATGGCCATACCTACATTTTACCTTGGGAGAGTGAACTGAAACTCATGCATGACCCACTCAGAGGTGAAAGTGAATCAGCAAGTCAACCTGACATTGATCAGCATCTGACAATGATGATAGCTTTGCAGGAAGATATCCAGTGCAGGTATGTTTTGAAGTCCTAAAATATATAATTCATGTTTGCTAATTTCTATGTTCTTAAACACATCTTTGCATAATTCGGAAAACAATATGTGCACATATAAGATCAAATAAATACATGGCACAATATGAAATTAGTTTAAATTAGTTTCTGCCAGTGTTCAACTCCTTTCCCCTATGAGCAGGCTTGCAAGCACACCAGCCTTTAAACGCTCACATGTTAAAATGATATAGTAGTAGAAACCTTAGCACTTTTGGTTGTCTGGTTGCTTTGCTCTACATCTCCTCAAATGTTATTGTCCTTCCTGTTTTTAGGTGTCTCCATCTCCTTACAGGGAGACTTGGAGCCACTGTTGTGTGCTTGCTCTTGGTGTGAGCCTTGTGCTTCCACAGAATCCATCCCAGTGACAAGCCACTCCCCTCCTCTCTGTCCACACTTGGTGCCCTGTGAGTGTGAAGCACTTGGGGTGCATGCTCAAGCTACTCAAAAGTTCAGGGAAGCTGGGATGTGCAGTCAGTGGCATTGAGCCGACAGTAGTGACTGTTAGTGCCCACATTTCAAAACACTTGGATAATGTTACACAACTTTATTTAATATTCATACATAAAAAAAATACTTTAAAGTGAACATGTGCCCAGAAAACACACTAAATTCTGTCAAAATTAACACCAAGAAAAAGTAAAGCTTGGCCATACATTATACAATTTTCTTATTCAATTTCCTTTAGGTTTACCTTAAACTGTGAAGTAGAAGGTGACAATATGAGATGAGTAACGACGCCACACATAAAAACAAAATGTAATGCTGCACCAAAAAAAATTACCAAACACTAATAAAGCATGAGATGATGAAAAATTGTGTGTGTGTGTGTGTGTGTATGTATGTGTATATATATAAAAATATAATCAGCCAACGTAAGTGCACCATATATACCAGCACATATACTGTAAATATAACACCAAACCAGTCCAGCATGAGTGATATAAAATTATATCTAAAAAAATATTAATTCAATTCCTCTGTATGTAGTAATTCCAACACCATGCCTTGCTAAAGTGCAGTGTGCTTAATTCTTGTTAAACAAAAGTGCTTCACCCGAAGTGTCATATAAATCTGCTCACCGGATATCTCTGGCCACAAAGTGACCACCAGGCATATAATAGAGGGAAGAACCTTCCTCAGCTAGCTAGGATCTTCCAAGCCAAATATAGCTCCAATTGCCGATTTCCAGCATCGATCAAAATTCATTCAATAATAGATGGCGAATGGTAATTCCTCAAAATGTTACACTCTGAAGTGTAAATCCAACGCTCCTTATCTTTGAATCCTCTTTGGAGGATCCTAGCTAGCTGAGGAAGGTTCTTCCCTCTATTATATGCCTGGTGGTCCCTTTGTGGCCAGAAAGCAGATTTATATGACACTTTGGGTGACGCATTTTTTTTGTTTAACAAGAATCGAGCACACTGCACTTTAGCAAGGTACGGTGTTGGAGTTGCTACATATACAGAAGAATTGAACCAATATACAATGCCTTGCAAAAGTATTCACCCCCCCTTGGCATTTTTCGTGTTTTGTTTCCTCACAACCTGGAATTAACATGGATTTGCATCATTTAATTTACAGAACATGCCCACAACTTAGATTTTTTTTTTTTTTTTTTTTTTTTGTGAAGCAAACAACAAATAGGACAAAATAACAGAAAAATTCAATGTGCACAACTATTCACCCCCCCTAAAGTCAGTACTTTGTAGAGCCACCTTTTGCGGCTATCGCAGCTCCAAGTCGCTTTGTATAAGTCTCTATGAGCTTGCCAAATCTTACCACTGGGATTTTTGCCCATTCCTCCTTGCAAAACTGCTCCAGCTCCTTCGAGTTGGATGGTTTGTGCTTGTGAACAGCAATCTTTAAGTCTGACCACAGATTTTCTATTGGATTGAGGTCTGGGCCAGTTTCCCAGTCCCAACTGCTGAAAAATATCCCCACAGCATGATGCTGTCACCACCATGTTTCACTGTGGGGATGGTGTTCTTTGGGTGATGTGATGTGTTGGGTTTGCGCCAGACATTGCGTTTTCTTTGCTGGTCAAAAAGTTCAATTTTAGTCTCATCAGACCAGAGCACCTTCTTCCATACATTTTGGGAGTCTCCCACATGCCTTTTGGCAAACTCAAAACGTGCCATTTTGTTTTTTTGCTGAAAGTAATGTCTTTCTTCTGGCCACTATGCCATAAAGCCCAACTCTATGGAACGTACGGCTTATTGTCGTCCTATGTACAGGTACTCCAATCTCTGCTGTGGAACTCTGCAGCTCCTCCAGAGTTATCCTAGGTCTCTGTGCTGCCTCTCTGTTTAATGCCCTTCATGCCCGATCTGTGAGTTTTGGTGTGCGGTCGTCTCTTGGCAGGTTTGCTGTTGTGCCAAGTTCTTTCCATTTGGTTATGATAGATTTGATGGTGCTCCTAGGGATCTTCAAAGATTTGGATATTTTTTATAACCTAACCCTGACTTTTACTTCTTAACAACATTGTCCCTTACTTGTTTGGAGAGTTCCTTGGTCTTCATGGCAGTGTTTGGTTAGTGGTGCCTCTTAGGTGCAAGCCTCTGGGGCCTTTCAAAAAGTTGTGTATATGTAATGACAGATCATGTGACCCTTAGATTGCACACAGGTGGACATCATTTCACGAATTATGTGACTTCTGAATGTAATTGGGTACACCAGAGTTTTTTATGGGCTTCATAACAAAGGGGGTGAATACATACGCACATGCCAATTACCAGTTTTTTATTTCTGAAAAATAGTTTTATGTATATTTTTCTAATTTTACTTCACCAACTTAGACTATTTTGTGTCCTGATCCATCACATATAATTCAGATTAAAAAAACATTGAACTAAAGGCTGGAATGTAACAAAATGGGTAAAAAAGTAAAGGGGGGTGAATACTTTTGCAAGGAACTGTATGTTTTTTAGATATAATTTTATATCACTCATGCTGGACTGGTTTAGTGTTATATTTACAGTATATGTGCTGGTATATTTGGTGCACTTACATTGGGTGATTTATATAGATCTCTATCTCTCTCTAGATCTCTATCTCTCTCTATATCTCTATCTCTCTCTATATCTCTATCTCTCTCATACACTCACGTGGTTTTGCGCCCAATTTTTCATCTTACGAAGTAGAAAGGCCTGCCTGATTTGCATATAAATTAGGGCCGAAACAACTAATCGATTAATTGACAACTAATCTATTAAAATAGTTGTCAACTATTTTCTTAATCAATCGGCCAGCCGATTAGTTGGCCTGCGTACAGAATGCATTATTTGTTTACATATCAGGAAATACAGTGAACCACACAGCTCAGTACACCGTCCATACATGTCAATAACTGCCTGAACTTGTGAATGTGTGAGGCGCAATGCCTCATGGGACATGTAGTCCTGGGCAAGAAGTAAGTGGTTCTAAAGGCAGAAGTTTTATTCCATTTTTGGAGGATCGCTTTTCTGGCATAAAAGACTGTGTAGAATACAAACAGTGTTTTTGATTGTCTCAAGTGTATCAACAATACCTAGGAGTAATGATACTGGGTCACGTGGGACATGTAGCTTGCTAATTGAGTTAATATCTTTAAGCACCCCATCCTAGAATATCTGGATTCGCTGACAGGACCAGGTTACATGTATAATTAAACCCACCTCCATGTTGCATTTAGGGCAGACCTGGCTCCTGGTGGGGTATATCTTAGCTAGTCGCTCCGGGGTATAATATGCTTGGTGTATAAATTTAAATTGGGTAAACCTGTCTCTCGCAGAAATCATGAGGGGAAGGTATTGCTGAACACCCTCCTCCCAGTCATCAGCAAACTGAGCTCGGTGGGCATGGCGGAGTTGCAGGTAGTGAAAAAAACATATGGTTAAAGCACTCCATGACTTCTCTTCAGAGCGTCAAACGTGCACACAAGCCAGTCGGTGAGGTAATATCAGCCAGTGTTTTGATACCATATTGGGCCCATAGCATTGGGTCCGGGATGGCCCGAAAGCGTGACAGTCTTGGGTTCCCCCAAAGAGGAGTCAGCGGGGGCCAGCTACTGGGTTGCTCAACCTTAGCCCTTACCTTCTCCCAGACCCGAAGTGTGGCACGCATCGATGGGAGTAATGTGTGGGTTAGATCTGGGACCCTTATGTACCAGGTTTCTGAGTTCCAGGTAGGAGCGAAGCAACGCCGCCTCCAGTGTAGCCGCAGGATTGGCCGGCTCCTCAGACAGCCACCATCTGACTGTCACAAGGACCGCCGCCCATGTCTGAATCCTAGTTATAATGCCCATATATCTTCTGGGTGTATTTATTATTATTATTATTATTATTAATATATATATATATATATATATATATATATATATATATATATATATATATATATATATATATATATATATATATATATATATATATATATATATATATATATATATATATATATATATATGAGATAAGTAATGTATATTATTACTGCCACTGTTTCACAATCTGAGTTTGACATTTATCAGATTCAACCTCTAATAGTATATACGTCTGTTGTTCTCAGAGTGGATTAGAGATTTTTCTCCCTAACCATATAGTTGGTTATTTATATTTACCACTGCATATAGATATTTAAGAATAAATTGCCTTTTTTTTTTTTTTAAACTTTACGTATTAACCACTTGCCGACCGCCGCACGCCGATGTACGTCCAAAGTTTGGCGGCAGATATCGTTGTTATGGCAGCAGCTGGCTGCCATAACCCCGGTATCCCCGTTTTCGTGCGGCGGTCGGCTTTCAGATAAAAGTGGTCTCTGCGGCGGATTCGCCACGAGATCACTTTTATCGGTGGCGGGAGAGGGCCCCCCTCCCGCTGTGATCCGATGCCCTCCGCCGCTTACCGGAGCCATCGGTAGCGGCGGAGGTGATCGCGTCTGTCTCCCTTCTGTGCCTGGAACGAGTGAGGCTAAGATGGCGCCCACTCGTCTCCATGACACTGCTGGGCGGAAGCGACATCAAAACGTCACTTCCGCCCATACGTCTTAAAGGCACTTTTTTTTTCAATGTCATTTTTTTTAAATGACCTTTTTTTTTTTATTATTGCATTTTAGTGTAAATATGAGATCGGAGGTCTTTTTGACCCCAGATCTCATATTTAAGTGGTCCTGTCATGCTTTTTTCTATTACAAGGGATATTTACATTCCTTGTAATAGGAATAAAAGTGACACCATTTTTTTTTTTTTTTTTTTTAACAGTGTAAAAAAAAATAACATCATGTCAAATAAATAATAATTTTTTTTTTTTTTTAAACACCCCCCCCCCCCGTCCCGACGAGCTCGCGCGCAGAAGCTAACGCATACGTGAGTAGCGCCCGCATATGAAAACGATGGTCAAACCACATATGTGAGGTATCGCAGCGACCAGTAGAGTGAGAGCAATAATTCTAGCCCTAGACCTCCTCTGTAACGCAAAACATGCAACCTGTAGAATTTTTTTAAATGTCGCCTATGGAGATTTTTGAGGGTAAAAGTTTGACGCCATTCCACGAGCGGGCACAATTTTGAAGCATGACATGTTGGGTATCAATTTACTTGGCTTAACATTATATTTCACAATATAAAAAAAAATTGGGCTAACTTTACTGTTGTCTTATTTTTTTTTATTCAAAAAAGTGAATTTTTCCCAAAAAAAGGGGGTTATAAGACCGCTGCGCAAGTACGGTGGGAAAAAAAAGTATTGCATTGACTGCCATTTTATTCTCTAGGGTGTTAGAAAAAAAAAGCAATATATAATGTTTGGGGGTTCTAAGTAATTTTCTCGAATCGTCTTCCAGGGCAGCATCTGAGAGGTAGGCTCCTCCTCCCTGAAACAGGGAACACATTAGTCCACCATTATAAATTTCACAGTCTTACCTGCATGCCTCAGTTGTTTGTGTTTCCTCCGGACCCACAGGAGCTGCAAAAGAAATGTTTGTTATTTTACTTCAGTCTCTGTGCTAGTTGCAGGAGACCTCCTGCCAGCATCCCATCCAGCCCAGCGGGCCTTGGGAGGGCGAGCAGGGGCAGCATATTTGAGCAGTATTGCTCTGCCTGAGATTTCACCCCTACAGAGGGGTCTGCAATCATCCCCCCAAGCTGCAATACTGCACTGACATTTCCCCCATGACGCTGCTCAAGGGACCTGCCGCAGTTTTTTCACCAGGGAACTCCATGTGCAAACTCTGGCAACATACTCCCAGACATGAAGAGCGTACAGTGGTGTGGGTGTATGGATGCCTTACCCCCTGATTACAGCCGCTGCTGCGCCGGACGGGTAGGTGCCTCACAGCTTATTTTTTGTTCCTCTCCTACCCCCGTGATGTCGGCACCTGCCGCCCGATTGATTGCCGGTGTTTTTGCCGCGATCGGCGTCCTCTACACACCGCAGAACAAGCCTCTCCTCATGGAGGCTCGGTGGGGTGTACCAAGATGGCGCCGGAGACACATCCGGGTTAGCGGCCATTTTCCTGGAGCCTGCTTCCAGGGATACAGAATGGGCTACGGTTACATCACTTCCGGGGGCGGGAATTTTATAATTAAAAAAAAAAAATTATTTTTAATAGCAAATATATCAATATACATGCATACTGCAGCAGAGTCCCCCTCCCTATTGGACCCAGAAGGGAGGATACCAATTGCAGCGGCATGTGCAGGTATATCCACCATCTGGCCCCGGGGCGCGGGGGCCTGAGCTTAAGCAGGAAGCGGAGGATCCTGGTGGCTGACCATGTCTGACGCTTCTCCACCCTGCCCTGCAGTTCCCGCAAGCCAGGACAGCTCAGAGGTAAGCCAGAATACTCCAGAGTCACCTCTGTCTTAACCTTACTGTAAAACTGCCAACTTACAGGCAGCCTTTACCCGCCTACCTCACGGGGACCTTTTTTGCGCTTGATTTCAGGCAAAGACCCCTGAGGAAAGGGAAGTGGAAAGCAACGAAACAGGTGCTTCGTGCAGCCACCGGTTTTCCCCAGAATTGGGTAGAAAACCCCTATATCATAAATGTATAGACAAAATGGTGGCCAAAAATCGCAAGGGTATCTGAAAGATCTGCTCAGCTCTTTCAAGAAAGTAATATAGAGCACCATGGCGCCTCTACGCTCAGCTATTAAAAAGTTAGAAGCGCCATCAAGCATCAGTCAGCCCATTACCCCGTCTACCACTGGATATGCGTTTCTTCAGGTAACGGGGAACAGACAGAACAAGAAGAGGATTCGGATGAATCCGAATCAGAGAATTAACTTTGCTCAGACTCCGACGAGGAAGATGCGGTTTCAGAGGGCAACTTTATTTCTATCAGAGGATACGAATAGCCTTCTAAAAGCCATAGCGGACACGCTTGGTATTAAAGAACATAAATCCGCAGAACTCACAATACATGACAAGATGTATAAAGAGCTACAACCCAGGAAGCCAAGAACATTTCCTGTACACCAAACTCTTAAAGATATCTTTAAAAAAAAGAGTGGGAAGACCCAGAGAAAAAAACTTTTCATGCCAGCCACAGTCAAACGCAGACCCGTTTGCAGAGACAGACACCAAAACCTGGGCTAAATGCCCCAAAGGTGAATGCTTCTCTGGCAAAAGTCACAAATAAATCTGACTTGGCCTTTGACGACGCGGGTACCTTAAGCGACCCCATGGAAAACCGGCAATAGTTTCCACCTGCACAGCCCATACTTTATCAATCTGGCTAACCCAGCTTCAAGAACTTCTGGAGAGTGACACACCTAGGGAACATCCTTCCACGGGAGACATTTATGGCGACAATAAATCTACAGGATGCCTACCTACATGTCCCCATAAAGGAAGGTCATTAGAAATTCTTGAGGTTCGCAGTACAAGGGCCAGCAACTACACTGCACCCACAATACACAGCTCTCCTTTTCGGCATCTCCTCTGCACCAAAAATCTTCTCAGAGATAATGGCAGAAGCATTAAAAGGTCTAAGACAACAAGGTATTGGCATAATACCATATTTAGACGATTTACTGTTCTTTACGGACTCAGCAGAGGCCCTAGAGAACAACCTGTGCACAAGTATGTCCTATCTGCAAAACCGGGGATGGATAATAAATGCAGAAAAGTCACAGATGACCCCAAGCCAGTGAGTGGTAAATTTGGGCTGTATACTAGACTCCAGACTAACGAAAACCTTCCTAACAGAAGAAAAGAACGAAAAAATCACACAGGCAGTAACCTTTCTAATAAGGACCAACGCCATAACAATCAGACAAGGTATGGCCGTACTAGGACTGATGACGTCTTCTATTCCAGCTATCACCTGGGCACAGATTCACATGAGACCTCTACAGAACTACATTCTGACCCAGTGGGATGGCAGCCACTCATCCCTAGACAGGTCCATTCCTGTTCCAACCACAGTCAAACTAACACTACAATGGTGGCTCAATCTTCTTCGATACATCGAAGGACGCAGATGGTCCCAAATCCGAGCCAATTGGGATTACCACCGATGTCAACGCCCTAAGCTGGGGGGCACACTTGGAGGGCCTCTGCTCACAGGGAAAATGGACCTCCAAATGGTCCCAAGCCTCCTCAAGCATTAGAGAGCTAAAAGCTGTGGGGGAAGCATTAAAAGCGTTCAAACCAGCAATACAGGGGAGAAACGTAAAGTTACAATCGGACAACGTCATGACTGTGGTATACCTAAACAGGCAAGGTGGGACAAAGTCCCGAAGCTTGATGAAGCTGACGGAGAAAATCCTACTATGGGCAGAATCAAAGTCAATATCAGGTATCTATCTGAAAGGAACAGACAATGCGCTGGCAAACTTCCTGAGCCGGAAGACCATAAAGCAGACAGAGTGGTCTCTGAACCAAGCGACCTTCGCACAAATCACTCAAAAGAGGGGAGTACCCAAGGTAGATCTATTCACCTCCAAAGCGAATGCAAAATCACCAACATTCTTCTCTCTGGACCCAAAATGGAGCAGACAAACATATTTCCCCAAGTACGCTGAAGGTACATGTTGCAACACTCTCCTCGTTCATGGACACAAGACTAGTAGAGGACCCACTGATAAAGCGATTCCTGATGTCACTCAAAGGAGCTAGACCAGCCAAAATGAATAGAACTTCAACTTGGGACATGCCCACAGGACTTAAAGGATTTCTTTCCCCTCCATTTAAACCGATGGAAGATAGCTCAGACAAAAACCTCACCTTAAAGACTGTACTTCTTGTGGCCCTAGTATCAGCCAGAAGAGTGAGCGAAATCCAAGCACTGTCTATAATGGAACCATGCTGCCTAATACATTTAGACAAAATAATTCTCTCTCCAGACCCGGCCTTTCTACCCAAGGTCCCCTCAACATTCCATAGAACCCAAAATATCATCATACCTTTGCTTCCAAAAACTATGGATAGCGAAAAAAAGAGACACTTACAGAGTCACTTACATCAAACTCGATGTGGAAAACACACTTTGAAAGAACGAAGGATTGGTGAAGAATGACCTCCCTTTTTGTCCTTTTGCAGGAGTCAACAAAGGGAAACAGGCTTCCAAGAATACCATCGGCAGATGGATAAGAATGGCCATGCAGACGACCTATGAGGCACAAAACCTCACTCTGCCAAGCGGGATCAGAGCACACACACCTCGGTCACAGAGAAAGCAGGGGCAACTCCAGAGCAGATCTGCAGGGCAGCGACATGGTCGAGCTTCAGTGCCTTCGCAAGGCACTACCGCATAGACCAGCTGTCTGACTAAGACCAGGCACTTGGTCGCAAGGTGCTCCAGTCTCTCTCCCCACCCTAGTAAGTATTGCTTGATACATCCTCTCAGATGCTGCCCTGGAAGACGATTCGAGAAAATAGAGTTAGGTACCTGGTAACTCTTTTTCTAAGAAGTCTTCCAGGGCAGCACTAGTTCCCACCCTTGAAAAGACAAACACCAGGTACAACGGGGGAGTTTTTAAGATTTACTGAGATTTCCTTCGGTGCTTTAATACAACTGAGGCACGCAAGTAAGACTGTGAAATTTATAATGGTGGACTAATGTGTTTCCTGTTTCAGGCAGGAGGAGCCTATATCTCAGATGCTGTCCTGGAAGACTTCTTAGAAAAAGAGTTACCAGGTACCTAACTCTATTTTCTAGCAAAAAAACTCACACTTTTAAACATGTAAACACCTAGAATCCAAAACGAGGCTGGTCTTTAAGTGGTTAACTAAATTGTACACACACTTTTAAGGTTATCTGATTAATCAAAACAATTATCAGCCAATTAATCGATTATGAAAATAATTGTTAGTTGCAGCCCTAATATAAATTGAAAACATTTTGGTTTGACCTCATATTATATGGTTTTGGTAAATCCTAAAGAAAAATTGTACAAGAAAATTGTATAATGTATGGCCAGCCCAAAACTTGGGTCCCTTTCTGTTGCCAGAATCTTGGAAGCCTGTCTGCCCTCCAATTTAAAAACACTGCACACTGGGCATGTACCCCAGTCCATCCATTTCTTGTGTTTGGTGTGCCTGGGAGGCACAGGTGCAGCACCCAGCCCCACTGCCTGCAATATGTCATAGTTTGAAGGGCTAGAATAAGCTGTGCCTGGATGCTGTAGCAAGTTGTACTTTAGGGGTCTAATTGTTCAGTGATGCATATCCAGGGTTGAATGCTGAATACTTGCATGCTGTGCATATGTCCCTGAATTTTTAGAATCTTAAGTACCACTCAATAGGTTTCCAGCCGCATTGTATTTCATAAATCTGTAACTGGTTTCGGGCAGCGAGACTTAAGGCTCTGTGAGGGGCGGGGGAATGTTAGAATTGGTTTCATGGGGCTATACATCCAGTGTGCATGTAGCCTAAGCTATTGGAAGGTGACTGATAGTGACTTTTGTATCTGTTGTGAGGATCCTTGAGGATAAATTACTTCACTGTACAAGCAGCTAGAGGTGTCAGGGATAACTTGTTCTAAAGCTCTTTTGCTGCTTGTTAAGATTATGCAACTTTGGGTGCAGGTGCATTTTAAACTGCACTGTGGGAGTGATGCAGAAGAATTAAAAATCCTCAAGCATCAAAGGGTCACAGGGTGCATTTGCAGCAATATACTGTATAAAAAATTGACTTATGGCATTACATACACTTTATTGTTCATGTCACTTTTTCTCCAATGTAATTTAGTACTCTGTGTTCATTGGGCAGGTATAATCTTGCTTGCCATCGATTAGAGACTCTGCTACAAAGCATTGATCTTCCTCCACTGAATAGCGCCAATAATGCACAATATTTCCTGAGAAAGCCAGATAAAGCTGTAGAAGAAGACAGCAGAGTGTTTTCTGCTTACCAGGACTGCATACAGCTACAACTCCAGTTAAACCTGGCTCATCATGCTGTTAAAAGACTCAAGGTGGCCCTCGGCATGAGCAGAAAAACACTGAGGGAGCAATATGATTCTAGAGAACTTATCCATTCAGCTTCAACTGAACAGTTGCGCACAATTATTCGGTACCTTCTGGACACTTTACTAAGCCTCCTCCACTCCTCAAATGGTAAGTTGTATCCTCATTAAAAATCTTGCGTTTGGCAAAATGGATGTCCAAATTATTTTCTCAAAACTGTGATTAACTTTAGAATGCTTTAACATAAAGGGTAACTCCACCAATATAAAATATATATATATAGCATATACAATTGTGACACAAGTCATATTGTAATTTAATGTTATTCAAAATTACCTTTTTCTTTTCTTTTTTTTTTTTTTTTTTTTCAATCTGAAGCTCTGTAATTTTCTGAAAATAGCAATATGGCTGAGGTGTTCTACACAGAATGCCCCTCATAAACAACATTTCCCACTTGTGTAATTGTCTCACTGATTTTCCCAGCAGTCTGCATTGTCAGATTTTTGGCATCCCTTGCAACCAAAATGTAATTTTTAATGAGATAATCACAATAGTAAATCACTTCTAAAGGGAGCAGACCCTGGAATTTTCTTCATTCGAGCCCCGCAGGTGCATCAGCTGGTTGATATTCATGCAACCACTCCCATTAGACTTGCGCAGCACATGGGCACAAGGAAACAAACCGTGATTTCTTCAGAATAACAAAAGGTAGGAGTCTGCATCAGTTTGTTAAAATTTTTGCAATGTACACAGATCACCTAGAGGGGGAATGTTTTTTATTTAACAAAAGTGGAGTTACCCTTTAAAGATTGAGACCACACAAAAAATTGCTACAGGTTTAGACTTGACTGGCAGGTTGAGACTTGGTTAAATGACAAATCTTATATTTGTTAGGTCCTCCCAGTAGCCTCATTTGTCTTGGACTTCTTTTACACGAGCGACCAGGGCGGTTACAGGTAGTTGAATCATGGTTTTACTGCCCATCTGAAGTCCACAGTACAGCTGGAGGGGGCTGTTTTGTGTCATAGCCAATTTAATGTAGCCTGTCAAGTTGACAGATGCCGCTGCCTGTTAAACACTGCCTTTCAAGTCAATGGGACTTGATTTTTCAGCTCATTAGTCCCATTGAAAATTGCTGGATTTCCTCATGAACTCCTGGTAGTAGCTGCTTAGCCTCAGAGAATGGGCTAGTTTGAATTTAGCCTTAGTTGCTTGCCTTTAGGTCCCTTATGCACATTTGTGTTGCTTCCCACTACAGGAAGTAACCGAGTGAATGGTGCAACCTTGTAATGGTCCTCATCAGATCTCATGTGAAATCCAATAGTTCTCCTGCTCTTTCAATGTCTATCAGTCCAGTAACGGGAGTACATTTTTAAAAATAATGGATTCAAATCCTCAAAATGCCATCCCTGTATTGCTGCTACAGTAAAAACATTCATTTGTTCTCATTGACTTGTGGAATAATAAAGATGCACTTCTGTCAGTTTAAAAAATAAAGCTTTAAGATGTAGATGGGGGACTTGAGCCTACCTTCGCAGTACTTGTTTTAAATTCAGGCATAGTTGCAATGCACCAAACCTGTTTTCTTAATTGCACATCACAGCATCTAAATCTGATGATTTTGGTTATGTAGCTTTCTCTAGGTGATTGGACATTGGCATAAAATAGCTGTAAGCACAGCCCCAGTGCATATCCTTCCTACTCCCAGCAAGCCTCAGTTTCTTTGCTACCTTCCTTAGGTGTACTACTCTGCTCTGAGAGAAGCAAACCTTTTTTCTTTACTTGATGATTTTTCCATCAAGTCTGCAGCTGCACAAAGCCACTGTGGCCTTTAGTGGCCATACCCGGACGACTTTGCCACAGTACAGTCTGCATCTGGATTGCTGCATATTCCTTCCCCAGAGACACCATATTTTTTATACCAGGGAGCCATGGGAAAAGCTCGGGCAAACATTCGCTCTGCCGAAGCCTGCATAAAACGCAACCTCAGAGTAACAATGCTTTTCCTTGCGTCAGAGAAGGGCCTGATTTTAACATTGGACTCTGAATCTGACTTCTGTCTCTGGTGTGCAACAAGTGACCTACCTGACTAGGGCATATTTTTCTGCAGCTATGTCACAATTTCTCAGACAACGGATGGTTTTATTACAGCCATCGCTGTCCAAGGCTACAAAATGGCAGACCCTTTATAGCTTTACTGTCTACTTCTAAACTCGAACCTGATATGCCCAGACTAGAAGAGGTGGAAATAGAATAGGAAAGAAGAGGATCCAGACTCAATGTTAGAGGCTGCTTAAAATTTCTCAACTCTAGACTCTTATACTCCTGACGCTGTGGCATCAGTTCAGATGCTTAAGCTATTGGTTGGGTGATCAACTTCCAAAAACCCTCTCTCCAACCTTCTGTTGACCTAAAATTGGGTCTGATTCTAGACACATCCCACGTAAGGTTTTCCTTCCAAAGAAGAAACTGCTTTCTCTTCATGGATATCCCTTTCTGAGATTCTCCTTGAGAGTTCTGGGTCTCATGCTAGCCTCCTTTTTAAGGCTGGTCCATTCGTACAATTTCATTTAAGACCTCTCCTCCACATCAAATTTTTCTTTTTGGCTGTCACCTCTGTGCGACATGTCTGAGTTGGCAGCCTTCCCATGGTGGTTTTCTGCTTCCCCCTTGTGTCCTGCACCAAAACAGACTAAAGAGTTTTCTCTCCACTTCCTAAATGTATAAGGCACTCTGCAAATTTACCTCTGCTAGGCAGTCAGATTCACACTCTTGTTCTTGAGGGTCCCCTTTAAGGGACATCTAGCCTCTTGTTCCACCATTGTCAGGTGGATTAGACAAGTGATCACACAAGCCACGAGTGTGAAGGATAAGGTTCCTGCCTTTCCTTCTAAGCCACTCGCTACTAGATCTGTCAATGCTTCAAAGGTTTTTCATCATCAGGCATTGGTTTCCCAGATTTTCAAGGCTTCCACCTGGTCTTCTGTTGACATGCTTAAGTTTACCAGATCGACGTCCAGAGCTCCTCTGATGCCATTTTTGGGAGTAAGGATCGTAATGATGGAGTTTCAAACCCTCTGTTGTCTGTTTGTATTCATGGACCTGTTGGCATTCCTATATTGCCTGCTTCTCAGTTCTACTACTTCTTTTATCAAATTTTTTTTTCATATCCCATTATATTATAGTAAACAGTCTTTCAGTATTTAAATTTTGGTGTAATAATTTCCCTCAATCCCTTTTATTGGTAGAAGGCAGACTGCAAAGCTATTAACGGATGTCTTGAATTTTCCTAAACTGTTCCTGTCTGAAACTTTCTAACTGTAAAGTCTTTTTTGCTACAGGCTTAAATCAGGTTCACACATCTTCAACTTCCCTGGCTCTGGAGCCTTCAGTGCCAGCCATCAAGAGTCCAACCTCACTTTTCCGAACTAAATGAGGAAGCGGACAGCTGCCCTCTGATGGTGTTGGATGTTTCATACATCTTTGTTGAAATTTGACATAGCACACTGCAGCCCTGCCTGGGATTGCCCTACTTTTAACGTGTTTCACACACACAGGTTTGGTCACGGAGATCAAACCTGTTTGAGGGTGAAATGTGTTTAGTCGCATGCTCCATGTGGGGCTGCCATGTGTACGTTCCGCTGTCAGTATGTTGGATGAATGATCTCACGACATTGAAGTGCAACTGTCTGCTTCCTCATTTTTAAAGTACTTTGGTTTAATTCCCTAAGCTGCTAATATAATAAATGTGTGCAGTAGCAGCTTCTGTCTTTATACTTGAGTGTTGAAATAATAACTAACATCACAGAGCTGCAAATTATGATCGCTATGCCAAATAACATGTTAGGTTTGACATCCAAGGTGTAAACCTCTTTAGAAGAAAATTAGCAATAGCATCTCCCATATATGACTTTCCATAATGATCAAAATGAAAAGTGTATTGATAAAATAACTTTATTGTAACCCCTCCCCATTTTTTTGTAGGACATTCTGTACCAGCAGTCCTCCAGAACACTTTTCATGCACAGGCCTGTGAAGAGCTGTTTAAACACTTGTGCATAAGTGGAACACCAAAGATAAGACTGCACACTGGCCTGCTCTTGGTGCAGCTCTGTGGTGCTGAAAGATGGTGGGGCCAGTTTCTTTCCAATGTTTTACAAGAACTATACAACTCAGAGCAGTTGTTGATCTTTCCTCAGGACCGGTGAGTGATACTTTTAAATATGTATGCTTCTTGGAGATAGGTTAGTGGGTGATTCACACCATCAGTGTTTACCTATGACTGAAATATCAGTTTTTGGATGGGCATACATTTAAGTTAGTGCAAGCAAATATCCATAGGAAAAAACTATACCACTGCTGGAAGCAGGCCAAAAGTACAGTGGAGTGGATGTGAGGGAAATATGGGGAATAAACAGTCAACATTCAGAGGGAAGTAGAAGCTCCCTTATGTAGGTCCTGAGTTAACAAACTAAAGATTTGTACCCTCAATATACAGCCCCTAAATATTATTACAGTGGTACCTTGGATTATGAGCATAATTCATTCCAGGAGAATGCTTGTAATCCAAACCACTCGTATATCAAATCGAGTTTCCCCATAGGAAATAATGGAAACTCAGATAATCTGTTCCAGTGGCACTGCTAGTGTATGTAGTACCACATGTAACCAGAGGTAGGGGGGTGCCGGAGACTTTCGGAAACACTCAGCCGTTCGGATGCACTCAGACACTCTGGAACCGAGTCTTTCTGAATGGGTCCGATCGGCTGTGAATTTCACCGGCGTCCCCCGCACCTCTAGCCAAATGTGGTACTGCACACCCCAGAGGCTTCAATCCTGCTCATTTTGCGAGACAACGCGCGCAAACAGAGTCAGGATTATTTTAAAATTGCTTGTATTATGAAATGCTCGTAAATTGCGTTACTCGCAATCTGAGGTATTACTGTATTGAAAAAAAAACTTTCAAATAAGAAAAAAAGAGGAGACTCAATATTCCCCATAAAAGGAGGTGGGAGCTATTGGTATCACCTTATAGCAATAACTGAGAAATAAAAACCTGATTGTGCTCAACCACCCCTTAGACAAATATCAAAAAGAATATTTCAATTCGCTGAACTGACTGGAAAGTTTATTGGTTACAAAAAACATGTATGCATAAAACATTGGTACCACACAAGCTCACTCACACCATTAAAAAACCCAAACCTCTACTCAAAATCCAGCTTTAATAGCCAATGACCAAATATTAGTATCGAATCCCATCAATAAATTGCATAACTGTTGTGGGGATAAAGTGACCTAATGATCCTGCAGGATCATATACATATAGGATGCTCCAGCTCATAAGTAAAGTGATCACATTTTAAGAGTCCACAATTTAAATTAAGAAAGTAAGATGGGAATAACTCCGCAGTGAATGGCTAGAATGCACACAACGTTGCAGTGGTCTATAGGGGGCTACTGAGTCAAATCTTAAAGTGATTGGAAAGTCTACATTCCCCCCCCCCCATACAAATAACAAACATGTTATACTTGCCTGCTCTGTGGCAGTCGATTTTCACAGAGCAGTCTGAATCCTCCTCCTTGGGTCCCTCTTCTGTGATCCTGGCCCCTTCCTCCTGTTCAGTGCCCCCACAGCAAGCAGCTTGCTATGGGGGCAGCCGAATCACAGCTCCCTGTGTCCATTCAGACATGGAGCCCTGACCTGACCCCCCCCCCCCCCCCCCTCTCTCCCCTGATTGGCTAGCTGACTTTGATTGCAGCGACAGCCAATGGCGCCGCAGCTGATACACTTGTGGAGATCGCTGGACAGAGGGGCCTCAGGTGTGTGTGTGAGGTGGTTTGCTGCACACAGAAGGCTTTTTATCTTATTGCATAGAATGCATTAAGATCAAAACCTTCTGCCTTCACAACTCCTTTAATAGAGCGTAAATCAACCAACTTGGTTATGACATCAAAGGGTCATGCTTGTATATTTCTGTCAGACAATGTCAAGGAGTGCTTTGACAGCCCACTTCGCATCATGCATCACAACCACCTGGCATGTCCAAGTTGCACTCGTGGGGATTCAACTAGATGCCCCTAATGGTGTTATGGAGGGAAACAGTCCATAAAAACTCTATTAGCAAAGTTTGATCAATGCTTCAACATCCCAAATAATACGCGAGTTTAGGTCGATCCGAGTATAAGTCGAGGCCCTAATTTACCATAAAAAAAAGGGAAAAACTTATTGACCCGAGTATAAGACGAGGGTGAGAAATGCAGCAGCTACTGTAAGTGGGAAAAAAAAGGGTCAACAATGCCCATCTGCAGCTGTATACCTCCCTGTGTCCTGGTGTATATGTATATGTGTCCTGTGTATATGTGTCTGTGTCCCTGTGTGTATGTGTATATGTGTCTGTGTCCCTGTGTGTATGTGTATATGTGTCCTGTGTATATGTGTCCTGTGTATATGTGTCTGTGTCCTGTGTATATGTATATGTGTCTGTGTCCTGTGTATATGTGTCCTGTGTCCTGTGTATATGTGTCCTGTGTGTATGTGTATATGTGTCCTGTGTATATGTGTCCTGTGTATATGTGTATATGTGTCCTGTGTATATGTGTATATGTGTCCTGTGTATATGTGTGTCCTGTGTATATGTGTGTCCTGTGTATATGTGTGTCCTGTGTATATGTGTGTCCTGTGTATATGTGTGTCCTGTGTATATGTGTGTCCTGTGTCCTGTGTATATGTGTGTCCTGTGTCCTGTGTATATGTGTGTCCTGTGTCCTGTGTATATGTGTGTCCTGTGTCCTGTGTATATGTGTGTCCTGTGTCCTGTGTATATGTGTGTCCTGTGTCCTGTGTATATGTGTGTCCTGTGTCCTGTGTCCTGTGTATGTGTGTCCTGTGTCCTGTGTATATGTGTGTCCTGTGTCCTGTGTATATGTGTGTCCTGTGTATATGTGTGTCCTGTGTCCTGTGTATATGTGTGTCCTGTGTATATGTGTGTCCTGTGTCCTGTGTCCTGTGTATGTGTGTCCTGTGTCCTGTGTATATGTGTGTCCTGTGTATATGTGTGTCCTGTGTCCTGTGTATATGTGTGTCCTGTGTCCTGTGTATGTGTGTCCTGTGTCATGTTTCTTGTGCATCCTACCTGTGTCCTGTGCATGCCTCCGTGTGCCGCTCTGCATCCACTGATCAGCGTGTGCTATTACTGTTCGGCGGCCATTCACTGTTCTAAAGCCGCGCCGCCTCCTCGTCCGTGATAGGCAGAAAACTCCATTTCCCAGCAGTCAGCGGTCAGCCTATCACGGACACTCTCTCATCCTCATACCATGGACGAGGATGAGAGAATATCCGTGATAGGCTGCTGAGAAATTGGGTTTTCTGCCTATCACAGACGAGGAGGAGGCATGGCTTTTGAACAGTGAGAGGCTGCCGAATGGTATGTAGCACACGCTGGCCACTGTCTGCCTGCGTGACACGCTGATCATGTAGGCAGACGGCGGTGACTCAAGTATAAGTCGAGGGGGGCACTTTCAGCCCAAAAAAAGGGGCTGAAAATCTCGACTTATACTCGAGTATATACGGTATATGATGCAATACTTATCAGGTCCTGTTCACCATGGTGGTCTTTATATTTGATGAACAGTCCATCATTCAAAGCATCCTATTATGAGTGGGTCACTGGTCGTAAAGTGGAGGTGGAGTAATGGTACTTAAAACATAGTCTGACCTGTTTCGCCAGACATGCATAGGCTGCTTTAGAGGCTGTTCAGGATAGAGGTCTGTTACCATGTGTCTACTTGTGGCTTAAAATGGGCGCCATGGCCTGCCGCGTATGCAACGTGACGACGTCTGCACGTATGTAAAGCGATGACATCATCATGGCAACCGGCATCAGCAAAAGTGAAAATTAATAAGGAATGCATCAGAGTGCACCCACCAAACCTGCCAATTGGGGGGAAAAAAATAAAGCATGGCACCGTATAGTACTTCTTCATGTTGATAAATCCCACTATAAGGGTTGACCCGATTTTTGCTCAACATAAACAATACAAAAAGCAATAACAAAAATACTTGCACATGGTGACCCAACACCCCACCCCATCAAGTTATATTGTACTGGATTAAATCATGGATATAACAAATACTACTAAATATGTTTTCTTAAATTTCTTATCCAGTACTTCAGCGAGTGGAATATAATAAACATATATTTGACTAAAAAGAATATGGGGGGGAACAAAACACAGTACAGGGTATATCAGTGAATGTGTCTCAATCCATTAGATCTCCCTTTTTTAATGTCACTTCTTCTAGAAAGGGAACAAAACTGAGGCTGTCGTTCAAGCCAGGTGATTTTTTAGCCTTCAGCTCTCATTGAAACTTGGCTTCATGTTGCAAAACTAGCTGGTCAAAATTCCCTCCTCTACCATCTTGGGGGACTACCTCCAAAACCCAGCATTTCAAGCAACTGGCATCTGTTATGTTGCAAACAGACATGTCTTGCTATTGGATGATGTGATCTCATAAATGTGTTCTTGGAACCGTTTACATATTGGTCTTATCGTTTTACCAATATAGAAGGAATCACGAGTTAACCGAATATAGGAAAGCAGAAAAAAAACTGAGTGCGCCTCTATCTGAGAGTAGAGTGTTGGAAACCGCTATTGGGTAATGAATACATCTTGCACTCGTATGTAATGGAGGTAATGTCAGCTTGTCATCTGTGGGGGTCTTGACTCCTCTAGCAGAGTTCGGCCGGGAAGCTGCTGGGGCGTGAGAGAAACACTGGCGCGTGGAGAAGCCTGCGGAATGGTGTGCATCCGCATCTGGGTGTCCTTGGCTTGCTTGGCACTCTTCTGATATGCAGAGTTTGGCCAGAAAACTGCTGGGCAGATGCAGACTGGAGCGATGTGGCTGGGGAAGCAGAACCGCATGCAACACGGTAGAGCGGTGGCTTCTCTGTGTCCTCGCCTGGCTTAGTAATCTCAGCTGGGATGAGGTGCTGTCACTCCATAAGGGGGCGTGTTGTGCGTTTTGGGGCTCCATCCCTTTGTCAAACCATAAGGAAAGGGGGGATACTCTGTATCATTGAAAGCCTAGGAGCTAAATGCTTCTCTCTCACCATCCAGCAGCTTCCTGGCTGATCTCTGCACAACACCAGCCGCTTGCCTGCCAATTTCTGCTAGGGATGTCAAGACCTCCACAGATGACAAGCTGCCATTTCCTCCATTACATGGGAGTGCAGTATTTATTCATTACTTAAAAGAGAAGTATGGGATTTTTTTTTTTTTTTTTTTGGGGATTCATAATTGCCTAGGTGGATGCAGCATCAGACGAAGCTGCAGCTGTCCCCCAGCGTCTGCCCTGAAAACCTGAGCCACTGAACACCACCAATGGCTCAGTTTTCTCACCTCCCCAAGCGGAGAGCTTCTGACTGTGTCAGCATCTCTCTCTGTTCCTCCATGCTCATTGGAGCGCTGAGCTGTGGGGGGGCGGGTAGTGGCCGTCTCAGTGGCTCGCTGAGACTGCCATCAGTCAAGGCAGCTGGCGAATCCACACTTCAGGAAGTTGGGATGACGCGCTGCCTCTACTGATTGCAGTGACGTCAGCGGAGAGTGGAATTCACTGACGGGTCACAGGAGTTCAAAACTTATTGCACTCCTGTGACCCTTAGGAGAAGCCCAGCCTAAAAAGCTTGGGCTGGACTTCTACTTTTAATAGCTGTTTCTACCACTCTACACTCAGAGGCACCCTCTATATTTTTTTCTGAATGCAGGCAAATATTCCTCTTTAAGATTTTGAATGAAGATCCTATGTCAATACCATCCTGTTCAGATTAATTACCTCAATGCTTTGTTTTTACTTTGTTTGCAGAGTCTTCATGCTACTTTCTTGTATAGGCCAAAGATCCCTGAGTAATAGTGGAGTCTTGGAAAGTTTATTGAATCTGCTGGACAACCTTTTATCACCTCTACAGCCACATTTACCTGTTTATAGGCGTGTTGAGGGTAAGTGCCTTTTTCATGTATGGGTTAGATTGTTCATTTACTTTATTTTTTCTTTCCAAAATTTGACTTGCGTTTTCACTTGAAATAATCTGCTTATGCATTTGATTTTATTTTTATGTCTTCGTTGTTGTTACAGATTTAGTTTATTGCCAAGTTACTTCTAAGACCTCAAGCACACAGGGTGTTTGCCTTGTAAGCTGCTTAAAAAACACGCCTGAAGCCACATATTGCACATGTATTTATTTGCGTCAAGCATTTGAGCGTTAATGAATTGCATTGGCCAGAAAATGTATTTATTCTGGCCATAGGAATGCATTAACATTCAAATGCGCCTAGATGCGTTCAGAGTGTTTCTGCTCTCTAGCCTCATGCACATGGGTAGAAAAATACTGCTCTTAGAAGCATCTGGCTTTTTTATGGCCATGAATGCTTTTCCATGGTATTTAATGGGGCGATGCACATGGAGGCATTTAGGCATATATTTGTGCTCAGCGCAAGGGCAAAAAAAAAAGCTCCAAAGCTGCATTTGAAAAGGAGTGTATGAGCATAAATTTATTCTATTTAACAAATGAATATCCTAGCCAATAGAATAACTTTGCACTTGTATGCCTTTAAATGCCACAACGTGCAAAAACGCTGTTAAACACCACTTTAGAAGAATTTTTTATGCTAGTTCTGATGTTTTTTTATTTCTGTTCTTGCCTGTAAACACTGGAAAAAAGTGTCAAATGCCTGTAAATATTGCTTTTTTTTTAAGCCCAGTGTACACGAGGCCTAAATGTTCGATGCAAAGCTCCATCAGTGCTGATATTTTAATGCTGAAAGCTAAAGATCTGGGATCAGGAACAAATTTTTCGTTTGTCTTCTGGAGGACACAAGAATTGTGCCACCTGTCAGAAGGATTGGACATTGGCGAACAAAATATAAATTGTAGGCAAGTCCAGATATTGCCTCCTACTCCCTGCATGTCATGTTTTTTTTGCAAGTGTCTCAAGAGAATGGATGTCTTTTCTTCATCTTTTGTGGAGAAAAGTCTAACCCGTCTTTTCTAGCTTTTTTTTTTTTCCTTTTAGATTTCTTCAGTGGCTTTAACCAATATTTCTCACTGCTTTGCTGTTTGAGCTGGTCTCTACATATCATCTATCTGGATCTGCCTATCCTGAGCTTAACTTTGGAATGCCATAACACTGGACTGACATTTTTAGGGCTAACCTGAAATGTGACATTCAGGCGCTGTTTTGCATTCCATACCTTCGTGTACAGGGTAAAATTATCTCGCAGGGTGCTTTCCAGTCCAGAGCTATAGTCTTTCCTCAGCACTTGGCCCAGTTTCTGAAGAATCACTTTGCCAAGTAGGACTGGTTGGGTTGAAGCATAGGTAGCTGTTGCACCACTGGACGCCTTTTGATTTTCAGCTACTGCTGGTTTTACAGTGAAAGGGGTTAATAAAGAGCGTCAGAGATCGATATGAAGCACTGAGTGGAATGTTGAGTGCTGCTCACTCTTTTCCGCCATTCAGCATGGGGAGCACTATCCCATTGCTGTTCCTGCTTTGGAAAGCGCCACATGGGACTCTTATCTCTGGGTTTTTCTCGTGCCAGCTTACAGAGACCTGGTCACATGTGGCCACCCGATCCCCATCAGCACCAGCTGCCTGGGTTTGTGAGTACCTATATACAAGGGTGAAAGTCACTGTTTCAGCGCACCCCAGCCAATACTCTAATGGTTCCTGGGGTGTCTACACATTATTCTCCAAGTGTGCAGATGCCTACTAGCTGAATTTCAGTGACCCTATATTTATAGCATCTACAGCTTTGGAGTTTCCGTCTGTCGGATGAAACCCTACCCTGCTGTCATGGACCTCTACCATAGTTAAGACTTGTGGCATAGTTCACCCAATTCCTTGCAGATTCTACCTTCAGAGATTTTAGGCACCCTTCAGCACTATTTCCTGCAGAATCTACCTCTAACCTTCCCATGCCCTTTAAATAGGCTGGGCCTACAGGTGCTGTGACCAGCTTGACTTTTTGAAGAGGCTGTTTGAGACACCACAGTCTCCTGCTGTCGCCTCAAAAATACCAGAGTTAAACCTTATTGATGCAGTGTGTACTACACTGCATTTTGAGGATTAGCCTGATATCGTCAGCTCTGGGTTTTTCCGAGCTCCTATAGTTGTAACGACCTTTTTACTATATCTGCTACATTTCGATATTCCTTTATGGCAATTGGAAGTACCCTGAAGGGTTCTGTGCTGACCTTTTAAGGATTCTACTAACCAGCAGTGCAGTTCCTCAAGTCCGAGTTTTCTTTGGAAGGTTCTGCCTTTCTTGTGGCTGTGGCCTTATTCTGGCAAAATATTGCAGAATGGATTAGATCTCTTAGGAAGGATCTCTCCACCACTAAGTTAGACCCTTTTTTAGTTGAGCTTGGGGAACATTTGTCTGGAGCTTTACACATCCAGTTGGGGTGGCTTGTGTCAAGTGTCTAAACTTGTGTTCCATATGGATTTGATATCTGTGCATATACACAGATCACTCTGTTTAAAGAGGACCCTCAGTCTTTTTTTTTTCAACTTAACGTCTATTAATCTTCTGCCCTTGTTTTAACTTTGGATAGTAAAACATTTTCTTTTTTCTGCCAGTAAACACCTTATACAGCCCACTTCCGATTTCTTGTCTGGTAAAAAGCCTAGGTTTATGATATAATGCACAGCTCTCTCTCTCCCAATCTCCTGAGTGTTTGCCAGGAAGGGAGAGGAGGGGGCGCTGCTGGGCTGGAGGTGTCTGTGTAAATCCAGGAAATGAGCAGGCAGCAGCTTCGGTAGCCCAAAGTTAAAATGGTTGCAGCCAGACCCAGTGGAGGGAGATTTCTACAGCATATTTGTCAAGTACAAAATCACAGTATATATAAAATATGCAAAATGGAGGGAAGCTTCAGGATGGCAATGTTCTTACAAATTATGTGAGCAGACTGTAGTTACTCTTTAAGGTGCTGTATGCTGATGCCACATCCAAAGAGTGTCTGACTTATTTGGCCTTAAAGAGATGTTGCCTCCATGGACCACACAATCTTTTTTCCCAGAAAACTTCCCTGCAAGCCAGCAAAATGAAAAACACAACCTAAAAAACATGTTGCACCATCTAACAATTTTGTGTTAAAAACATAGGTTTTAGCTGCGCAACATTTGATAATGTGTGGAAACAGCAGGTATGCGTTGATGCAGCCCGTTCCTTAAGGGCAGGTATGTCTGGAGGCACCTTTTTTCTTTTCTGTTTTGCACACAGATCAATGCTCCTTTTCTGATCCTCTTTGGTTCTCCTCATGCCTGGACCCCTTGCTTCAAGTCCCTTGTCAGTTTGGACTCTAGAGCTGTACACCATCAGGGCCACCAATTCCTTCCTAGTATAATTCCTGACTCTTTGGGCATGTGAGGCCCTTAGTGGTACTTGGTGCCCTTCAGCTTCCCCTTTTGCCAGTGGAACCTGCTGACCTTCTATGTCCACTGGGACCAGCTTTGTCTGTCCCTCACGTGGCTAGGGATAGTATAGTATGGACCCCTGTGTTTTTACTTGTCACTTTTTTAATTCCACCCCACATTGTGAGATACTCAGTAGACCTCGTATAAAGATTAGGTTTTGAGAAACCTATTCCCACAAAGGGCTTAATGCTGTAAAAGTTGGCCAAACCTTCTTGGGGTTTAGCACCAGAAACTGTTGCCTCTAGGTGATCATAGTTCCTAGAGGCCCATTGTTATCAGACAGCATTTAGGACCATCGTTATTAGACAGGGAGTCCCTATAATATAACTTGCTGGAGTGATTGGTGTTAGGGGGGACCCTCTTGAAGTTCTTCTTGAAGTTATCCGATTTTTTTTTTTTTTTCCCTCCATCTTTTTTTTGTTCACTTCAGCCACTTTCTCCCATATTGTGGATCTGGTTCCTGAGCAGCCTCCTGGTTTGGACTCAGTTGGACACCATCGAGGTGTTGCTGTGTCTTCATTTCTAAGTGGAAAGGGGGGAGGTTCTTGCATCTGGATAGTTAATCTGTTTCCTGCGCTGTATGATGCTGTGAGTCTCACATGCACCGTTCCCTTTAGGGGGAATCCCATGAAAACCAGTTTCAACTGGAAAATCTCTATACATAAAGAGCTTCTAAGTGTGCCTCAGACCCTGTCTGGCAAGATTGTTGGCAAGCAGAGCACACCAGTCTGCTGTTGCAGGAATCCTCAAAGGATAAGGAAAGCTTTAATGACCTTGGGGGACCCCTCCACCTAGGGGTTAAATCCTCTTTCCTTGGCTAAATTTCATCTGATCGTAATAGGTCTTTGGGCACTTATTCCACTAAAATCACTGTGCTGATAAATTTTTCTTTTCCTTGCTCCATAGACGCTGACATTATGCTGGATCTTGGGGCTCATTTGCATTCCTAGACTTATGGACTTGTTTCCAGGGATAGGCAGGTTTGTTTTTTTAGCGGATTTCCCCTCTGGTTTTCTTTGAGGCATCCATTTGCATACCTAAGAGGAAGTTCATCTTTACCAGTGAGGCTTGGATCTACCTCCATTACCCTGCTTATCTTTGTGGCAGTACTTAACCTGCTTAATCCTTCACCCATAGCTATTATGTGGAATCAAATTTCTGTGTTCTCTAGTAGGCTGCGGAGTCACCTTCTTGCT
The DNA here is from genome assembly GCF_042186555.1 of Aquarana catesbeiana. NCBI lineage: Eukaryota > Metazoa > Chordata > Amphibia > Anura > Ranidae > Aquarana > Aquarana catesbeiana. The sequence continues at coordinate 511,855,169 of NC_133327.1, read as the reverse complement.
GGGTGTTGTGTTCTAGCTGCTGCTTTGTTTTCCCTGGTAAGTGTAGCTTAGATGTGGAGCTCTCATTTCCTTTTTTGGGTCAGGAATAACATTGCATAGGGCTTTCTCACTTAGACCGGCTGGTTTTTCTCATCGGGCCCTTGCTTGTCTTCAATTCCTCCTTGATACCTGTTCCATCTGGGGCTTGACCCCATTCATTTATGACCACATCAAGTTTGTGGGTCTTTTTCCTTTTGCCTTTTTCCTATATGGAAATTTTCATGTTCCAGCTGTTTTTGGTGGGCTGTGGTTGATCAGGTTCTCGTTTGATCCAGTTTTCAGTGTGCCCTTATGCATGGAATAGTTCCCTTCTGAGGGTAACCACCTATCCTGGTTTTGAGTATCAGAAATATTCAGTGTCGTCCCCTCTGGATGGCACGTTCACCTTTTGGGTAGCAGGCTCAATCTCATCAGGCTCTCAGACTGCAAACCGTCCCCAATGTTGTTTTGCTGGGCCTGTCGAGGTTGTTGCTTTTGGTACCTCTTCCCAGATTAGAATGGAATTCCTGTGTTCCTTACACAATGGACTTAGGTCTATTCTGTGTTTACGTTCATGCGCTTGGCACTGCTTGCTACAAACTGAAGCAAGCTGTAGGAGTGGTTATCCTGGACTGGCCTATATTTTTGGGTTTTTTTTGTTTTTTTACCCATGGTAAGTTAAAAAAAAAAATCCTCCTTCTTTTTTTTTTTTCTCTTAGTTGGGAGTAGCAGTTTGTCTTATAAAAGTGTGTTGTTGGGTAGAAAACTTTTTTGTTTTCTGCAAAATAATCTGTGAATATTTCTGTAGGGGTCCTGGACATTCCTATGATAAGTTGGGTGGTCATGCTGGTTTCTCGTTTACTGGATTATGTTGCAACAGTGGAGGATGAAGCTGCAGCTTCAAAAAAAACCTTACATGGAAAGGATAGAGAACGGTTCATGTCAGGTAAGGAATTCATTAGTCATTTGTACCCACATGCTGTGTAGATAGTTCTTTCTTTTTTCATATTAATATAGGGAAAGTTCCTCCTATGGTGGTCCTCGGTTTCCATGATATAGACCAAGGTAGGCAGCCTTGGCACTCCAGCTGAAATGAGTTAATGTAGTTGAAACTACATATCCCATTATGCTTCTGCCCCTGGAAGTCATGCTTGTGGCTGTTGGTTATGCAATGCCTCATGGGATTTGTAGTTACTGAAGTGCTGAGGCTGCCTACCTTTGATATTTCACTTTTTTTTATCAGTGCAGATGTTTTCATGAATGCTTATTTTTGTGTCTCATTATATATAACCAATTAGTCCTCTCTGGTGAATCATATTTTTTTAGTCTATTGAGAGACAAAGCATTTAACATTTGGGTTATACTGCCATCTACAAGAGGATTAGACAGTGCAGGCAAACCTGATGTACCAGGGGGCTGCAGCTAATAATAAAAACTCTAGGGCTGCATGTGCCTACTGATGGCACTGACATCTGAAATCGCAGTAAAACAAACAAAAAGTCATCACCCACACTCTGTTGGAAACATATTCAGTATTTTATTATTGCAGTGTCACATCAGTAAAGTAATCCAGCGTCCTTTCCTCAAGGTGACATAGTGGAATTATGTTTACCCCTTCTCCAAGAGTATATGCCATTTTCTAAGTCCTCTTTAGTTCTATCAATTGTGGCTGGATCCTCTGCCCTCTTGGCTGATCTTCTTACTACTGTTATGTAAGTTCTTCTGGCCCAAATCACCCTATTAATATTTTTGACCAAAAGCGCGCTTCATACCTTTTCTTGCATATTCTCTATCTGCTTTTCCCGTGGCCTTGAAACAATTGGCCAAAAACTGAGTTCTATGGTTCGGAGTCTCTCCACTCCTTGACCATTGAGTATGTGCCTAAGGAATCTTTTATAAGTGGGCTCACATTGTGATATGACATCCTAAAATGAGTTGATCACCAGAAAACATAAATGGGGGGATTTTTAAGTACCCACATACGCATATTCATTAACAAAAAGCCTTATTTTATTACATCAATTTCAGAATTGATTTAAAGTATCCATAAACCTCTCACCTTGTAGAACAACCCAATCAGAACAATCAGCTGCATAAGGGAGGAGAAACCGCGGCACACTGTTCTTCCCAGTGAATGGCTGGGCAGGGTGTCAGCACAAGTCTGATCATTGCATTAGTGCAGGCTGAGTTCCAGCACAGCTAGTGATCTGACCTGGCTGTGCTCTCATGCCTAGTGTGGTCAGTTTTTTAATAATAAAGCAGAGGGACTGGCAGGAACACAGGGATTTCATAAAGGAAGCAATACAAAGAGAACAGGATAATTTTTCTTTTTCTAATATTTTGAGTATTACAAGGTACAAGAAAATTTGTACATTAGTAATATATGTAGTAATACAATAAGAATAAGAACAGGTAATTAAGCTTCACCAAGAAGAATGAGTTAGAAGCGAAATCAATTAAGATAATATTGTGATACAAGGTATTTCCAGTTGGTAACATCATGGGCTGTGATTCCAGAAGGTGTTAATAGTAAGCATTGAAAAAAAACTATTGTAATTGGATCTTAAAACAAATATAGGAAGGGGGCAGAGTTGTCAATGCTAAGATGGGTATAGTTGTTGAGGGACAGTAGGGAATGTTGTTAGACCTCATCAGGGCCAAGTTCCAGCACTATGGCTTGGCTTATCCCGGTGAATAGAGCAGTAACTTGATCTATCCCTAGTGTTCCCTGCTGAAATTTAGCAGATTGGTAGACAAAGAAGGAAGGGAAGATTTGGGTGTAGGGGTGGGAGAAGGGAGGAAGGAGTCTCCAGAGAGGTGCGGTGATCAAGATATCTAATTAGAAGTTAAGTATATAGGAAGGCGAGTGTTATATGCTCTCAAGGTAGTAGTAACGAGCAATCAAAGCCTGGGGGCAGGGTAGTGTTCGACCCAAGGTTTCCATACTAATTCAAATTTGGGTATGTTATCAAGAAGAATTGCTTCTGTTTTTGCGTGAATCATGGCTTGCGTCACTCTGTGTTTAACGAATATTATGCAAAGTGAGGTAGATTTCCATGCTTTTGCTATGGTTTGCTTTGCTGCCGTGGTTACAGAGGGCATACATTCAAATTTGTCTAGGGTTGTCCCGATACCACTTTTTCTTAAACCGAGTACAAGTACCAATACTTTAAGTACTCGCCGATACCGATTCTCTTTTTTTAATGTCATGTGACTGACTAATGGGCACTGATAGGTGGCACTGAAATGCAGCACTTGTGGGCAGGCACTGATGGGCTGCAATAAAATGCAGCACTTGCGGGCAGGCACTGATGCGCACTGAAATGCAGCTCTTGTGGGCAGGCACTTGCCTCATCATTCATGTCATTTAACATCTAGTAAGTATGCTGCGATGCTCATCTTGGTACACCTTGCACTCAGCTGCAGTAAGCCAGCAGCGGACATCTTGTTACACCCAGCCCGAACTATATGGGCTGGGTGTAACAAGATGTACGCTGCTTGCTTGCTGCAGCTGCGTGCAGGGTGTACCAAGATGGGCGTCGTGATGTTTACCCTCCGGAGACATGGAACGTCACTAACGTTACTGATTGTGATGGCTCCGGTCACCATTTTGAATGGAATATGCGGTGGCGCCCTGCAAGCTTACCACTAGTTCCACTGCTGCCAGACCAACCTCCACCCACGGACTTCTGGTTCCAAGTATTGGATTAGGCATTGGGAGCATTTGTGCGAGTACAGGTACTCACACAAATGCTCGGTATCGGTACCGGGACAACCCTAAAATTGACGATGAGTGATGTGTGGTTTGCTGGTCAGGAGTGCTACAGCTGGGTCAGGAGGTAAGGTGACATGGAACATAATGGAGCAGGATACTTTTTCATACAAGTACATGGTACAGCAGACACACATCAGGAATAGGAAATGTTGGGTTTACATATTTAATAAAACAGTGCTTTTTTTTATGAACAATATGTTCATGTGGGTACCAAAAAAAAGTCCACTCATTTCTATGTAGCCTTCTGCTAATAAGTCTTGCTCAATAGACTGTTTTCAGCTCTTATTGATGCAGTACACACCACTCTGAAATTAGAAGATCAGCTTACAGCTTCTACCAGTGCTGTTTGCAGTCTTGGGTCCTTTAAGACTCCTAAGGCTGCACAGGCTTTCCCATTGTATCTTTCCCAACTGTTTCTTGCCTTAACAAGGTGCTTTGTTCTCCGGTAGAAGATGCCCTTGTCTTTAAGCACCTAATATTCCTAGCTCTGACCCTGACTGTTAAGATATGTCCATTTCTTTTCTCCACTGCATTGATGTCCCTATTGAGACCCTCCAAGCTTGGATTCCAAGGTCTGACTCCCCATTTCTGCCAAATTCCTGGACAAGCCTTTCTATGCAAGAAGGTGACACACACACACACACACACACACACACTTTAGGGTGGAGGATCATTAACTTTTTCCAGATACTTGGCTATGCTGATGTTTAGGTTCAGGAGGTGGTATCCTAAAGCTACAAACTGGAGTCTCCGGATCCTGCGACGAGAGTTGGTGAGTGTTCCTGCAGTGACTAGGGCCTTTTTAAGGGGGATCACATGTGGGGCTGCCTAGAGTGTTTGTTTCGCAGGTTTGGCTACTAGGGGCAGGTGATGGTGGTACTGTTCTGCTCAAAAGTTTGCATACCCTTTTGAGAACACATTTCTTTTATTTCTTATGGGATATATATTCAAGTGTAGTTCACAATCCTAAAACAAAACCTAGCAACAAGTAAACAAATGAAATGACCCCTTTTCAAAAGTCTGCATACCCTTAGTTCCTAAAACTGTGTATTGCCCCCTTTAGCATCAGTGACAGTGTGCAGGCTTTTGTAATAGTTGTCTGAGGCCCAGAATTTTTGCAGGTGGTATAGCTGCCTACTTGTCTTGGCAAAATGCCTCCTGATCATACAAAGTTGTTGGTCGTCTTGCATGAGTTGCACATTGAAGATCTCCCCAGTGTGGCTTGCTGATATTAAGGTCGGGAGACTGATTGCCACTCCAATACCTTCACCTTTTTCTGCTGTAACCACTAGAGCAGGGGTCCTCAAACTTTTTAAACAGGGCCAGTTCACTGTCCCTCTGACCGTTGGGGGGCCGTATCACCGACGCCTTACCAGTGCCCATCACCGCAGCCTGATCATTGGCCAAAATGGCAGCCGCACTAGTGCCCAGCAATGCAGCTGCATTGATCTAAAGTTTGTTTTAAACCATTGTAGCTTTGCCTGTATGTTTAGGGTCATTGTCCTGCTGCAAGGTGAACCTCCGTCTCAAGTATTTTGCAGATTCTTAACTGGTTTTCTTCTAAGATTGCCCTTTATTTGACTCCATCCATCTTCCCATCAACTCTGACCAGCTACCCTGTCCCTGCTGAAGAAATGTATCCCCACAACATGATGCTGCCATCACCATGTTTCACAGTAGGGATGGTGTGTTTGCGGTGATGTGCAGTGTTTGTTTTCCACCACACATAGCGTTTTTGCTTTTAGGCCAAAAAGTTCAATTTTGGTCTCATCTGAACACCTTCTTCCACATGTTTGCTGTGTCCCCCACATGGCTTCTTGCAAACGGGACTTATGGCTTTCTTTCAACAATGGCTTTCTTCTTGCTGCTCCTTCCTTAAAGGCCAGATTTGTGGAGTGGATGGCTAATAGTTGTCCTGTGGACAAATTCTCCCACGTGAGCTGTGGATCTGTGCAGCTCTTCCGGAGTTACCATGGGTCTGCTATTGACTGCTTCTCTCATTATAGTGGTTGTTAAAGCAGAAGGTTTTTTATCTTAATGCATTTTATGCATTAAGATGAAAAACCTTTTGTGTGCATCAGCCCCCCTAATACCTGAGCCCCATCTCGATCCAGCAATGTTGCATTAGAGACTTTGCTGTCCGGGACTTTCCCTCCTCATCATGAGGAGAGGGCCGGGCCACGGCTCCCTCTCTGAATGGACACGGAGCCTCGGCTATGGTGCCCCCATAGCGAGCTGCTTGCTGTGGAGGCATTCAACAGAAGGGAGTAGCCAGGAGCACCAAAGAGGGACAAGAAGAGAGGAGGATCTGGGGTGCTCTGTGCAAAATCACTGCACAGAGCAGGTGAGTATAACATGTTATTTTTAACAAAAAAAAAAAACAAACCACACTTTAATGCTCTCCTTGCCCAGCCTGTCAGTTTAGGTGGACAGCCATGTCTTAATAGGTTTGCAGTTGTGTCATACACTTTCCGTTTTCGGGTGATGGATTGTGTAGTGCTCGGTGAGATGTTCAAAACTTGGGCTATTATTTTTACAACCTTA